>NC_060274.1:16252521-16587106 GCF_021613505.1 Equus quagga | reverse complement strand
CCCAAGGCCACAGGTGTCAGGATGCAGGCCCTTCTCTTCCATCAGAGATCCCACCAGGTCCTTTTAGGCCCTCCCATCAGAGGGAGAATCAGGACCTGAGTGAAGGGAGCAGATCAATTTAGTACTCTCTTTAGTCCTGAGCCTGAACGATTGGTAGCAGGGCCTGGGGCTGCCTGTGACGTGGTAAAGGGAGGAGGACATTGGTACAAGCTGCTGGACCCAGGGTGGGGGTGACAGGTGAGGGAAATACATGCCCCTCAGTGGGGGAAGGGCTCCAGATGGGGAGTGACTGGGGAGCTGACCCAGGACTTCCCCAGCCACTTGGACCCACACTGTTTCTTTTCCAAAGGCTGATGATGCCCCCAAGAAGCCTGTGAGAGTGCGGTCTGTGTCAGCAGCTCTGCCTTTGGTTGACCACCTTTGGATCACCTGCTGTTCATTTCTAGACCACCAGGAGCTCAGATGCCACCAATCCAGAGGCCACCATCAGATTACAGTGAGACAGTCCACGTAGCATCTCAGGTCCCTTGTGGCCTTCCGCAATGCTGCTGCTCAGTGCTGTTGCTGGACACGTTGTGCCCGTTCCTCTCGGTGCTCAGTGATGGGATTCCTGCACTTCAGCTTGAACTGCTTGAACAGGAAATCTCAGCAAGAACATTTTCCATCTTCTCCTTTGATTGTGGAAAATCAGATTCTTTTCTGCATCCTGAGCCAGTTCTTGCAAACGGTGTTGCCAGAAAAATATTGTGTAAGACTACAGAACCTCAGGGATGCTTTCTCTGTCCTGAGAAACAACCTCAGTGTCTTTCAAACAAACCAATACTTTAGTTAAGATTACTTCCTCTAGTCATTTATTACCTCATAATAGTATTCAAATAAATATTTTTATATTCTAAAAAACTTAATGTTGTAATTTTCTTTTACCACTCAGTAGGGAATTCATGGTATTTCACTCTTCCTCTACATTATGGGGCAAATGTAACCTGTGGTTCTGCTAGATTTCTTGTGGAAACAGAGAGTTTAAGGATCACTCTTAAATTAACAAGCAGTCTGGATGTCAGTCTCAAACTCTATGCGAATACATTGATGCAAACCAATACCCTGGGAGTTAAGGAACGAGAATCTTCCTGATTTCACCCCACAGCCCCCTGCCCCAGCGGTGACTGTCCTGTGATCCCTCCACCCTGGCTCGCCTCCTTCAGTGAGAAGTCGGTCTTCACAGCAGAAACAGCTCTACTTCTAAAGTTGTTTTGTTTCTCCCCAACAAGCATCAGAATCCAGAATATATAACGAACTCCTACAAATAAATAAGAATAAGTAATTCTCCTAACATTTGAGCAAATGTTTGGAGCAGTTCAGAGAAGGTGAATAAGCCTGTAAAAAGATTGACCATATCCCAGATCATCAAGATCACAGAAAAGAACAATGGGCACCCTTGCACACCCAGTGAATGGACAAACTGTGAAATGTATCAAGTGGTGGACAGGCAATGGAATAACAGGAGTTCTTATACATTGTTAGAGGAGTATAAATGGTATTACTCCTTTGACACACATTTCACCAGATCCCAACCTTGGACGCTATGGTCTTCCTACGACACAGCCAACCTATGTTGGTTCCAGGCGGGCAAATGTGGACCACAAAGCATGTAGAGATATGATTGTGTATTGGAGTGTCGTGTGTCATAGCTCAAAATGAGCTTTAAGATATCCAAGTGAAGTAGAATATATTTTTCAATGTTGTTAAAATATCTCTGCATTTCTGTTTCTATTTCAGAATAGGTCATCTGAAACGTCTATTAAAAATGAAACGACCAAAATCCCAGATGAAAAAATTTTAAAACGTTCCAATATATAGTTCAATACTTTTGTTTTAAGCCTCTAAAATTTTACTTTGTTGGTTTTTGCAATAAACTTAGCCTACTTTGACGTTAGGCTTCATATTTTTAATCTTTCTCTTTCTTTTCACTTTAACGATGTCTCTTGAAAGCAATGTATGTCACTGGGTTGTTTTTTAATCCAAAATGAGAATTTCAGTATTTTAATTGGTGAGTTATAATTTACATTTATTATTATTACTAGGATATGGGACTTATTTCTCCCATCACATTTTTCAATTTTCATGCTTTTAAAAGAAAATTTCTCCTCCGTACCTGCTTCCCTTCTACTGAAATGAGTTTCCTTCTTTGGTGTAATTGTTACACGTTCTCATTTTTGCTCCTATTGATTGCCCTTAGCCTATGACCCATACTGATCTGTATTCACATTTACTTACTTATTACCACTGTTTTTGTTAATCCTTAATAAGAAAATATTTGGTGCACTTTCATGTGTCTTTTGTGTGCCGCCTCTGAGGCCATTTTTCTGATATTGTCTAGAATTTCATTTGTGGGATATTTATGGCCATACTTTTTCTTTTCTGTTATCTAAACTCTCCGCCCCCTGCCCTTTTTTTAGGCAACACTGATCTTTAACTAATTATTTGGTCACTCATTCTCCTATTTCTTTTGTGTTTCCTGGATGTGTTTCTCTCACTATTGGAGTAGTTTGTTCAAAAGTATTTTCAACCTGAATCTTTATGGGGAAAATATTCTTTAGACTTTATAGGTTCAAAAATATTTTTAAGCACTGTGGTTTCAGGATTCTTAAGATTTTTCTGTTTTCTGTCCCTTGGTTAATCGATCAAACACTAATCTGGATACTGCTCCGAAGGGGCTTTGCAGATATGATTAAGGTGACTAATTAGTTGACCTTAAAATAGGGAGATTATCCCAGATTATCTGAGTGGGCCCAATGTAATCCCATGAGCACTTACACGGAAAGGACTTTCTGTGACTGGAGGCAAGAAGGATGTGGCAGAGGGAGAAGTCAGAGAGATCTGATGTGCTCTTGCCGACTCTGAGATGTGGGGGCCATAGGCTAGGCCTGGAAAGAGGCCCCAGGAGCTAAGGAGAGCCCCTGGCTGGCAGCCAGCAAGGAAGGAAGGGGTCCTTCAGTCCCCAGACTCCAAGGAAAGGGATTCTATCGACACTCTGCACGAGCTGGGAGCAGATTCGTCCCAGGGCCTCCAGCTGAGAGCCCACCTTGTTGGCGCCCTCGTTTTGGCCTGGTGAGACCCAGAGCAGCGGAACTAACCACGCCAGCTCAGACTGTGACCCACAGACCTGGGAGAGAACGAATACGTGCTGATCCGAGCAGCTAGGTGTGTGGCGACGTGTTATGGCTGCAGTAGAAACTAATACAGACACCCTCCTACCTAAATAAGAATTTGACTGGATATAAAATTCTAGGCCCCAAACTCTTCATTCACATGTTTGAAAGAAATTCTCCTTGGCCCTCCTGCAACCAGGATTGCTTTTGAGAAGTTGCTGTTGGTCTGCCTCCTTCTCATGTCTGTAGTTTCTCAGGGGTGATTTGGGGAGAGGCCAGAAGACTGTGCTCGTCTCTGTCCAGCTGACTCTGCTCTATCCTGTGCTGCCAGTCCTGGTCTCGTGGGGGAAAGTTTTAAAGCTTTTTCAACCAATCGATCAACAGATGCACTTATAGGTGTGAAAGGCTCATTGCATTTCTTTCGTTCAGGTACTGCTGGTCTCCTGTCCCTCCACCTCTTATAAAAATCAAATTTATTTAGGTGTAATTTACAGACAAGACTCCCCTGCTTTGGGGCTACAAGTAGCCGGAAGTCCCTTATCTGTGGGAGTGTGAGAGAAACGTGGAGGCCTCTGGCCACGTTACAAGGCGTGTTCCCAGGCTGTGGGAGTAAAAGCAGATGAGTGATGCTGCTTCAGCCAGGACTCATCCTACCAGCCTCTAAATTCTAGAGAGAATTATGTGTCCAAGCAGTACCATCTTCAGGTTTGCAGAGGCAAAAGACTAATGATATTTTCAGTGAAACACTTGAGCTTTTCGACAAAGTGAGTGCTGGACCCAGATTAAGTCTCTTTCACTAGCGATCACTTTCACATTTTATACATTTCATAACATCAGCCCGCATAATCCTAGATTTATTACAAATATGATAGATATTTTAAGAAACTATCCAATCTCTTTCAGTCGTTGGAAACACATATCAATTCTAGGCTTTTAAAAAATAGCCACATTGTAGAATATTAGCACCCTTTAAAAACTGAACTCAGCTGAATCACTCAGATTATTAGATATTTTGAGGACTGTAACAGAAGCTTAATGAAAAATTTTAAATAGTTTAAAATGCATTTTTAGAATATACCTAAAAGGTGTGAATTATAGTAACACTTTGCTTTGAGGAGCAATCATTCATTTTGGATTTAACGTGTAAAGTCAGGGGACTTGCACCTTTCAGAGCACAAACGAGCATGAAAAGCCATATGACCAGAGCTCCTGCATATGATGCTGACACAGCTCCTTGCAAGGTGAGCATTTTTCTGCCTAGAAACAGCATAATTGACTGTTGAGCTCTAGCTGGCAGACACCATGTGACGTGGCAGCAGCAGGGCCAGGAAACCAGGAAAATGTTCTGCTAGAAAGTAAATGGCTTCAAGTCTTTTACTGTAAATCACTTTGGCTAAAGTCCTCTAACTCCCAACAAGCTAATGCAAAGGGCACAACAGCAACAATGACGAACGACAGTTAAGCCTCTGATTTCCACAATATGGATGAAAATTCTCAATAGAGGGAAGAAACATTTATCTGGGAAAAAAACGCCTATGGACATAAAATGAAAAGATAGTAATAAGATATTTTCCACGAAAGTGTTCTGTTTTATTAGTACGCATGTGCTAAACATTTAATGACACCTCTAATCAGACAATAATTTTATTTTCCAATTTTTTCTAATTTTTTGTGCATTACAAGGCATTTTCTCTTTTTTCCCCACAATATTAGAGGTTAAAAAAATTGCTCCTGTCAGAGAATGCCATTGATTTTAATTACTGTCAAAATGTTTCTTCTCTCTTCATAAAAGTCATCTTTATCTCAAAAGGGACTGCTTGCCTTCTGTCTGATTGCTGCTTGTAGAACATTCTCACCCAATGTTATTTGAAATCTCTCTTATCCCTCTCTTTTTTTGTAAGGACCTTTCCTGGTCTCCATTTTGAGCCAAAAAGATTCATCTTCGTGATGGTAATTTTGAGACTCTCTGCTCGCCCCTGTGGAAACTTTAAGCCAGTCCCTGGTCCTCCATGGCTGAGTCAAAGGTTACCGCAGGCAATGCTCATTTTCTCACAAAGCCAGGTTTACTATTTGGTAGTCATTGGTGGGAAAGAGAATGGACTGGGCCATAGCGTGAGCGGTTAAGGACGTTCCCTGGGAAAAGAGAGGGAGAAAAAGGAGGAGAAGAATGAGAAGGAGGGGAGAAAGCTGAGACGGAGTCCTCTGTACCACAAACAGGGTTCAGGTGGTGGTGCACGGCTATTGCTCACGGGACGAACACCTGCCCAGGATTGTCCCACTGATTTATCGCTGTCGCCTCGGCTCTTTCTATTAGCCGGGTGGAGGAAACTGCTCTCGATGTTTCTTGAAGACACTCCACCTAGGCCTTTCTTTCAGAGCTCAGGATTTTGGAAAAAAGAAAGGAGTCTTTTCTATTTTCTCCTCTGCCTTGAATCTCTCCTGAGGGAAAACCTAGAAAGCTACTTGCTTAGATGGTGAGAAGGGAAGGTGGAAGTATTAAGAGAAAAATCTAGTGTTTGTCTTTATGTCACTGCCATAAAGTCGACTCAGCTGACATAGGTCAGATTAGGTTTTACTCTCTTGAAGTTTAACGTGGATAAGAACACGTGAGAATCATTCACTGCTCCTCCTCCTGTGTGTTCTAACTGGCTAAGAGTCAAGATGAATTTATCCGTCTTTCACTGAGAGAGATGCTATTTTAGGTTTGGAGTTTTGGCTTTCAGTCTCCAAAGCGAGAAGGATGTGTAACTCCCGTGTTAAAAGCACAGCTGAGTTTACATGGGAGGGAAATTTACAGGGGCCAGACGTGAAAAGAGAGCTGAAAAGCAGGGTGGTAAGACAAGGGTAGACACTGGCTTTCCAGAGGCTCGTGGAAGGGCAGAGGGTGGTGGGAGGGCAGAGAAGGGAGGTGGGGGTGTTGGCCTCAGTGTGCAAGGGCCGTCCTCCATAGATTTTACTCCTCCAGGGATCAGAGATTAGGCTATTGGGTATACCAACATGAGAAACTGGAATGGGGACACCATGTAAAGCTGAGATATAGTGAAAAGACGGATTAGAAAAAAATGTGCTCGGGGCACAGAGAGACAATGTGAAAGGAGATGCAGGCAAAATTCTGAGTCTTGGCCTGGGTTCTGTGAGTAAAAACCAAACAAATGAATAAAAAATTCTTCTCTCACAATTAATAACTATAGGCTGTTCTTACCTGGCTTTCAGTTTAGAATTTACTCTGTTGAGAAGTTGATGCGGGATTCTTCAAGCCACAAATTTAGAGTTCAAATGACTCCTGGTTAGTGGAGCTCCCTGGGCGTCTAGCAGAATCAAACACAGTACCCCTCCAGAAGAACACCACCTCAAGCAGGCTGCAGAGATTTCCTGCAGATAAGGCCCTGCCCAAGAAAAGCTCATAGTTTAAACTTACAGAACACGTCAAGACTCAAACCACAGTAGGTGAAATAAGCCCTTCCAAGACGGTAGGTTAGGCCCTCAGGAACGATGCGTATCAGAACTACCAGAAGAACTATATGTATATTTATCATCAAAGGCACACAGGAAGGAATAAAAAACACATTACCAATAATGGGTCACCATCAAAAAAGACCAGCTGTATTCGAAATAGAATCAGAAGAACTTTCTAGCAAGAAATAATATGTTTTTTAAAATTAAAAACTCAACACACTGGTGAACCAGAATACTAGACCCAGTAGGAGAGAAAATCAGTGAACTGGATGATTAATCTGAAGGGATCATTCAAAAAAATTCATTGGAGAGATAGGGGCCAGCCCGCTGGCATAGTCGTTAAGTTCAGTGTGCTCCACTTCAGCAGCCCATGTTCGTGGGTTCGGATCCCAGGCACAGACTTACACCATTCATCAAGCCATGCTGAGGCAGCATCCCACATACAAAAATAGAGGATGATGGGCACAGATGTTAGCTCAGGGCCAATCTTCCTTAAGCAAAAAGAGGAAGATTGGCAACAAGTATTTGCTCAGGGCCAATCCTCCTCACCAAAAGAGAAAAAAAAATTCAATGGAGAGAGTTTCATTCTGAAACTATAAGAGAGAGGTATAAATTATGGATCTACAAGTTGAGATGGTCCAACTTACATTTAACAGGACTTCCAAAAGCAGAGAAGAGAGAAAATGCGGGAGAGGAAATTTTCAAAGAGCGAACAGCTAAGTATTTCCCAGATTTTATGAAAGACATTAATCATCCATTTCTGAAAACACAATAAATCCCAAGTAGGATATATAAAGATCAATTCACTCCTAAGTACATTGTGGTGAAATTGCAAAATACCTTTAAGATCTTCAAAGAGAAAACCTTAAAGGAGAAAAAATTTTAAAGCAACTATTGACAAGATTGCCTTCAAAGGAAAGACAATGAAATTGACAACAGATTTCTAATTAGTTTCAAAAAATTCTCAGCCATTATCTCTTCAGAAATAACACTTCCCTACGTTCTCTTACCTCTCCCTTTAGGATTCCAACTAAATTTGGGGTAAACCTCACTGTGTCTGCTGTGTCTCTTACTCTTTCTTCTCGATTTCCCCAGCCTTTGGTCTTTCTGTAACTCATTCCACACAATGTCTTCTGATGCGTGTTCCAGTTGATCAGTTCTCTCTCCAGGTGTATATAATCTGCTGTTAAAGACATCCACTATGTTGTTTATTTCAGTTATTCAATTTTACGGTTATAGATTATCCCATAATTGAAATATCCTCGGTCACTCTTAAATGATTTCCAGTTCTATATTGAAATTTTTAAATCTTTTTTTAGCACCTTAAACATAGTAAGCATAGTTATTTTAAAATTCCTGCCTGATAATTCTAAAATCTAAGGCTGCAAGATCTAACACTGTAGTCACTAGTCACATTCGGCTATTGAGCACTTGAAATATGGCTAGCCCAAATTGAGTTGTGCTGTAAGTGTAAAACATACACCTGATTTTGAAGATTTAGCAAAGAAAATGCCAAATATTTCATTATTCATTTTTATATTAATTGCATGTTGAAATAGTGATTCAGGTTAAATAAAAATTTGAGTTAAAACATATTAAATTAAAATATTTCTATTGCTTCTTTTTACTTTTTTAATGTGGTTAGTACCAAATTTAAAATTACATATGGGCACACCTCATTTTACTATGTTTTGTTTATTGCACTTTGAAGATACTGCATTTTTTACAAGACCCTCCACCAGCAAAAAGAGTATGACCCACTGAAGGCTCAGATGATGGTTAGCATTTTTTAGCAATATAATATATTTTAATTAAGATATGTATGCCACTTTTTTAGATATAATGCTATTGCACACTTAATAAACTATAGTATAGTGTAAACATAACTTTTATATGCACTGGGAAACTGAAAGATTCATATGACTCACTTTATTGCGATATTCACTTCATTGTGGTGGTCTGGAGCTGAACCCACAGTATCTCTGAGTTATGCCTGTACGTGGCTCACATCATGGCTCGCATTATAGTTCTGTTAGAGCACTGACCTAGAGCTTCTGTTTTCTGTTTCTATTGTAAGTTGCTCCTGGTGCTCCTTCTTGGTGTCTTATCTTCTCATGTGTTCGGTTATCTTTGTCTGTGTGCTGGGCAACATATTTCTTAAATGGCTGTTGAATTAGAAGGATTAGAAGTCTAAGATGACAGTTCCCTCCTCCAGAAATGACTTTCAGTTGCTTATATCAGGCACTTGGCAGCTGTAAGTCCAGACTCACTTCCATTACACTTCTGGAATTGAGATATTTTGGCCATGCAGAAGCTCTGAAGCTGGACTGCAGTCTGTTTGAGAACCTGCAGTTCACCTTTACCCCTTGGGCCCAGTCCCTCAGGATCCCTACCCAAAAAGCAGGGAGTTTATCAGGGCCCCCACTCTTGGCAGCCCTGGACTGCAATATTTGTTTGCTTGGCCCCATGGAACTGTCCAAAGCCTGCATAAGCCACCAAAAGAGCTACTCCTTCTATGACCAAAAAGCTGCTGGTTTTATTCCCACACCACATGGCCACGATTAGGAAGCCATCACATATGGTAGGGAACCACTGTAATCAGGAAGTCACAACGATCAGAAGTCACAGCTGCTCCTGCTGGCTCTGGGACCACACTGTGGCTGTGATGATCTGCACAAACGGATGCCATGTGCCATGCGCCCTGCTAACAACACCTCAAAGCCTGTGATCAGAGCCTAGGATCTCTGCTAATGCTGCTGCAGAAAAACCAGACGTCTCCACAACTGGGCCTGGCAGCAGGAGAAACTGAAGCCTCCCCTCTAGTCCAATTCTGCCACATTTGAATCACAGAATCTAAATCACATCCAGGACGCTGGTTGTGAAGGATTCTGGGAAATGTAGTTTCTAGTTTCCTCTAGGAAGGTACACTAGAAAGACGATGGAATGGGTGTTAGGTGCCCCTTTCCCCCATCTAACCTGGGTACACACAGTTATGATGCTATTTATTATTCTTTGGTATTACTTAATGAGTTGTTATAAGGCAAACGCCCAATATCCACCATCCAGGTTAGGAAGCAGAATTTTGTCAGCTCCCCAGAAGCTCCCCAGGACTGCATCCCAACCTAACCACCTCCTTTTCCCCCAAAGTAAACACTTCCGTATGTTTACACCCAAGGACAACTTTGTGAATAACTCCAAACTATAAAATGTTTGGAGTTGCCCATTTAAAAAAACTGTATATATGGGGCAGACCTGGTGGCGTAGCAATTAATTCAGTGAGCTCCAGTTCCGTGGCCTGAGTTCGCAGGCTCAGCTCCTGGGTGCAGACCTACATCATTCATCAAGCCGTGCCATGGTGGTGACCCACGTACAAAAAATAGAGGAAAGATTGGCACAGACGTTAGCTCAGGGCCAATTTTCCTCACCAAAAAAAAAAAAAGAAAGAAAGAAAAGTAGATGTCTCCTAATTCCATTTCAATCCACAAATTTCTCCCTTTAGCTGTTTTTCTTTTTTTAATTCTAAAATTGATCTTATTTAAATTTATAACATACACAAAATGACACTATACCTTGCTTGTTGATGTATCATATACACGTAAGTACATGCACATCCATATGTCAATATCTATATTTCTACATCTGTGTATACTATTTCTATAAAGGTGGTAAGACTAGTAGTGGCTTCATGCATGGGGTCTGGAATCAGGCTGCCTGGTTCAAAACCTGTATTTATGTGGCCTGGAGCACACAAGTTTTCACAACCTCTCTCTCAAAGCTTTTATTTCTCTATCTGTAAAATAGGTGTAATGATAGCGCCTTCACAACATTGCTGTGGGGCTCAGATAAGATAATGCCTGTAATAGACTCAGCATAGCGCCTGGCTCCTGAGAGCACTGAGGAAATTTCAGCTCCTTTTTTTAAGGTGGCAGAAGATCTAAGTGCAAACCCGCCTGCTTATGCCACCTTGACAAGGCACTTCATTCTCTGGGTCTTGATGTCCTTGTCTTTCTGATGAGGGAGTTGTCTTACATGCTCTGTAAGCTGAGCTCCTGAGCCAACATTCTCCACATCCATTCCTGGAGAAAGTGAGGTGCTGGAAGAAGTTCTTTATCAGCACCTTATTAAGTAAGCAGGTTGGAAAGTCTGGCTTCTAGGCATTTTATTTAATAAATTCTTTTTACAAAGTTTTGTGATTCTAACTTATCTCTAGATGCTAATTAAGAAAAACAAGATTAACAACTCCCCCCCGCCCCCCACCATGAAGCACAAGGAAACAGGAGCAAAGGCCTCGAGTTCAGTTGCTAAAATGAAGAATAGCACCAGAGGGCGCTCCAGTTAAAGAGTGAGATGGGAGAAAGTGAGGTTGAATGTGTCCACTCTTTGGGTGAGAAAAAAGGGTGAGCAGAGGCTGGTGGAGAAGGTGGTAGGACATTATCTTCCATGAAAACCAAGTGAAAAGCTGTCATTTAATTTAGTCTTCAGTTCCCCTGATGGGCACGCCTTGGGAGAGTGGTTGTGTGTGGTTTTGTTACCCTGATCCGGATTGTTGTCGTAAAGCTTAAATGGTCACACTAGTAAAACCAAAACAAATAACAAAAGCATAAACCTTTATCTTTTGCTACGCGTTCTTATGCTATAGAAAGTTCCTCTAGGATTCCAGTATTTGGTGAATGAGAAAGTGTCCTTTTTTACAGTGTCTATCAGCACTACAGGCTTTCACGATACTTAGGGGAGATGGCCCCTCGAAATGAATTAGCCTTGTGGCAGTATACACACTGACTTAGTCACCAGGGAAAATTTAGGTTCAGAGAAATGCGCATGATGCCTGTGATAAATATTGGACATGGATCAAGATGGATGGGTAATAATTGAAACATAATTCATCAAAATTGCATTATTTAACTGAACCATTTTTTTTAAGATTTTATTTTTTTCCTTTTTCTCCCCAAAGCCCCCCGGTACATAGTTGTATATTCTTCGTTGTGGGTCCTTCTGGTTGTGACATGTGGGACGCTGCCTCAGCGTGGCTTGATGAGCAGTGCTGTGTCCATGTCCAGGATTTGAACCAACGAAACACTGGGCCGCCTGCAGCAGAGCGCGTGAACTTAACCTCTCGGCCATGGGGCCAACCCCTAACTGAACCATTTTTAACTCTAACAGAGGTAACACATTTTAAAAATTAGAAATCGCCCCAGAGAATTCATAGAGACTAGAGCTTCTTGAATGTTAAAATCTACCCAGAGGTCTTAAATTATCTTCTAATATCTGTTTATATGATAATGGTTTCTATTCTGTCCTATATTCTTTCTTCCCAGTTTACATAATTTTAAGGGAACAAATGAAGCTCTTTATGCAAATGACTTTTTATAATTCAATAAACTGCTCTAAGCTTCAGAAATAATGAACATTGAGGCAAATGAAGCCTTTCATAGTTAACAAAAGGTTTCCATTAACAACTGCTGTCCATCCTCATCTCAGCCCTGCGTGTTTAGACAATTGAAAGTCCGGAAAGTCTCATCAGCTGTAACTGGAGCTGACATGATCATAAAGAGTAACGGCCATTCCACCTCTGACATATGAAAGTTCCGAAATCTGAGCAGACACTTGTACAGCGCCTCAGCTACTGCCATAAAAGGGAAGGCTTAAACACAATTTAAAAAATCCTTTTGGTCATCAAGAGCTATCAAAGAAGTTTGGATGCTTTGCTCAAGAGCTGATGATAGACTTGCTTAGTGGTTAGTAACTGATGGAGTGCTAGTTAACATTTAATCTGAAGGTCTAGTTGTTGCATTTACTCTGAAGATCTGTGAAACACTCAATGATTCAGATGTTACTTTCAGGTGGACAACTCTCTGCCTGGCTCATGGCTGATCCTCTTTGAAGGGACACTTGGTCCTGGACCAGGCTGGTATGAGTGGAAGTGGAAAGTTTGTCCCATTTTGAGTTCATGTAAATGTAAAAATCATAATTTTTAATTGTTCACTTCTCAGTAGTCATTATCACTCCCAAGTGTGACTTGACCTCTTTTTATCTGAAGCCCAAGCGTAGGAGTATAAGATGCGGGGGGTAGGGATTTAAGAGATCTGTAATTCTCTGCATCTCACACCGGGGTGTGTGCACTGTTAGTACATGGCTGAGTGTCAGGGAGAACAAGAAACCACAGGATCAGCCCAGGAATCGCCCCAGAGAATTCATTTTAGTGAAAAATTTATACAGGATAAGCTGACTAATTTATGTTTATATTAAAACAAATCCAAGTGTGTTACAGAGCAAAATGCAGAATTGCACATGATTTTTTAAGCAAAAATGAGACATCAGAGAAATTTCTCTCTTGTGGAGGACCCCTGTGGGCTGGGTTCCTTGGTCCTTAGGAGTAAAACAAATCCTAGCTGTACTCGAGGACTCATTTGGAATTTGTGTTTAACAGCCTCATTTGATGTCCAAGGAAATAAAACACAAGGAGAAAAATTCCAATTGATGAACATGATTTGGGCTTTATATAGCTTCCCTCTCTGATTTAACCCGAATATATCTTCCCACTCCTAACCTCGGCCTTGGCCAACTAGAAAATTCAGAGAATGCACGATCTAGTGGGAATGAAGAGCATGATTTTAGTCCGTCTCTGCCAGTGCCCACTGTGTGATTGAGCACGGGATGTGATGTATCAGTCCCTCAGCAATAAAGAAGTGCTTTTAAGAGTAAAGAAATCACAAGTAAAGAGATTGAAACAGGTATCAGAAACCTCCCAAAAAAAAGAAAGTCTAGGGGCCAGCCTGGTGGCACAGTGGTTAAGTGTGCACATTCCACTTCGGCGGCCTGGGGTTTGCTGGTTCAGATCCCGGGTGCGGACATGGCACTGCTTGTCAAGCCATGCTGTGGTAGGAATCCTGCATATAATGTAGAGGAATATGGGCACGGATGTGAGCTCAAGGCCAGTCTTCCTCAGCAAAAAGAAGAGGATTTGTGGCAGATGTTAGCTCAGGGCTAATATTCCTCAAAAAAATAAATAAATAAATAAAAAATAAAAGTCTGGGACCAGACAGCTTCTCAGGAGAATTCTACAAAATATTCAAAGAAGATTTATTACCTATTCTTGTCAAACTATTCCAAAAAATTGAGGAAGATGGAAATATTCCTAACACATTCTATGAGGCCAACATCACCCTGATACCATGGCCAGATAAGAACAACACAAAGAAGGAAAACTACAGGCCAATATCACCGATGAACATAGATGCGAAAATCCTGAACAAAACATTGGCAAATCGAATAGAACAATACATTGAAATGGTCACACACCACGATCAAGTGGGATTCATCCTAGGGACATAGGGATGGTTCAACATCCACAAATCAATCAACGTGATACACCATATTAACAAAATGCAAACAAAACCCACATGATAATCTCCATAGATGCAGAGAAAGGATTTGACAAGATCCAACAACCATTCATGATAAAAACTCTCAATAAAATGGGTATAGAAGGAAAGTACCTCAACATCAAAAAGGCCATATATGACAAACTCACAGCCAACATCATACTCAATGGGGAAAAAGTGAAAGCCATCCCTCTGAAAACAGGAACAAGACGAGGGTGCCCACTCTGACCACCCATTCAACATAGTACTGGAGGTTTTGGCAAGAGAAAGGAATAAAAGGAATCCAAATAAGGAGTGAAGAAGTGAAACTCTCACTGTTTGCAGATGACATGATTTTATACATACAAAACCCTAAAGAATCCATTGGAAAATTGTTAGAAATAATCAACAACTACAGCAAAGTTGCCTGAGTACAAAGTCAACTTACGAAAATTGGTAGTATTTCTATGCTCAAATAACAAACTAAAAGAATGAGAACTCATGAGTACAATCTCATTGACAATCACAGCAAAAAGAATAAAATATCTAGGAATAAATTTAACCAAGGAGGTGAAAGACCTATACAAAGAAAACTATAAGACATTACTGAAAGAAATTGATGATGACATAAAGAAATGGAAAGATATTCCACGCACATAGATTGGAAGAATAAACATAGTTAAAATGTCCATACTACCTAAAGCAATCTACAGATTCAATGCAATCCCAATCAGAATCCCAATGACATTCTTCACAGAAATACAACAAAGAATCTTAAAATTCATACGGGGCAACAAACGACCCCAAATAGCCAAAGCAATCCTGAAAAACAAGAACAAAGCTGGTGGCATCGCAATCCCTGACTTCAAAATATATTAAAAAGCTATAGTAATCAAAACAGCATGGTGCTGGTACAAGAACAGACACATAGATCAATGGAACAGAATTGAAAGCCCAGAAATAAAACCACACATCTATGGACAGCTAATCTTTGACAAAAGAGCCAAGAACATACAATGGAGAAAGGAAAGCCTCTTCAATAAATGGTGTTGGGAAAACTGGACAGCCACGTGCAAAAGGATGAAAGTAGACCATTATCTTTCCCCGTGCACAAAAATAGATTCAAAATGCACCAAGGACTTGAAGGTAAGACCTGAAACCACAAAACTTCTGGCAGAGAATATAGGCAGTACACTCTTTGACATCAGACTTAGAAGCATCTTTTTTTTTTTTTTTAAAGATTTTATTTTTTCCTTTTTCTCCCCAAAGTGCCCCGGTACATAGTTGTGTATTCTTCGTTGTGGGTTCCTCTAGTTGTGGCATGTGGGACGCTGCCTCAGCGTGGTCTGACGAGCAGTGCCATGTCCGCGCCCAGGATTCGAACCGACGAAACACTGGGCTGCCTGCAGCGCAGCGCGCGAACTTAATCACTCGGCCACGGGGCCAGCCCCTAGAAGCATCTTTTTGAACACCATGTCTACTCAGAAAAAGGAAACAAAGGAAAAAATAAACAAGTGGGACTTCATCAGACTAAAGATCTTCTGGAAGGCAAAGGAGAACAATATCAAAATGAAAAAACAACCCACCATTTGGTAGAAAATATTTGCAAATCATATTTGCTATAAGGCGTTAAATTCCATAATATATAAAGAATTCACACAAATGAACTGCGAAAAAACAAACAACCCTAACAAAAAGTGGGGAGAAGACATGAACAGACATTTTTCCAAAGAAGATATACAGATGGCAAATAAGCACATGAAAAGATGCTTAATATAACTAATCATTAGGGAAATGCAAATCAAAACCACATGGAGATATCATCTTACACCTATTAGAATGGCTATAATCACCAAGGCAAAAAACAACAAATTTTGGAGAGGTTGTGAAGAAAAGGGAACTCTCATCCACTGCTGGTGGGAATGCAAACTGGTATAGTCACTATGGAAAACAGTAAGGATATTTCTCAAAAAATTAAAAATAGAAATACCATATGACCCAGCTATCTCACTACTGGATATCTACCCAAAGAACTTGAAGTCAGCAACTCAAAGGGCTTATGCACCCCTGTGTTCATTGTAGCATTACTCACAATAGCCAAGATGTGGAAGCAACCCAAGTGCCCATCAACAGATGAATGGATAAAGAAGATGTGGTGTATATATATACAATGGAATACTACTCAGCCATAAAAAACATGAAATCGTCCCGTTTGCAAGCACATGGACCAAACTTGAGGGCATCATGTTAAGCGAAATAAGCCAGAAAGGGAAAGACAAACACCATATGATTTCACTCATATGTGGAATATAAACAAACTTATGGACAAAGAGAATAAATTAGCGGTTACAGGAGGAAGGGGGGTAGAGGGTGGGAACAAGGGGTAAAGGGGCATACTTGTATGGTGTGTGACAAATAATGATGTACAACTGCAATCTCACTATGTTATAAACTATAACGACCACAATAAAAAAAAAGAATAAAGAAATCTGAATACCCATTGTACCTGCCTTGTGTGATGGTTAGAAAATCAAATGAGGTAACAGAGGTGAAATGGAGTTTGAGGTGCTATAAAGAGAGATGGAGTCCACTTTTCAAGAAATGCTGTTGAGGAAACTGGATATCCACATGGAAACGAACAAATTTGGAAACTTACCTAACACCATTTACAAAAATTAACTCAAGGTGGATCAAGGTCCTAATGTAACACCTAAAACAATACAGCTCTTAGAAGAAAACATAGGAAAAAGCTTCATGACATTGGATTTACAATGATTTTTTGGATATGATCCCAGAGGCACAGGTAACAAGAGAAAATAGACAAAGTGGAATTCACAAAAACTTAGAAATTTTATACAACAAAAGACACTAACCACAGATAAAAATTGGTAGCCCACAGAATGGGAGAAAATATTTGCAAAATCATATATCTGATAAGTGATTAATATCTAGAATATAGAGAGAAATCCTAAATCTCAACAACCAAAAGACAACCGGATTAAAAAATGGGCAAGGACTTGTGTAGGCATTTCCCAAAGAAGATATGCAAAAGGCCAATAGGCACATGGAAAGATGTTCAACATCACTAATCTATGGGGAAATGCAAATCAAACTATAATGACATCCCACCTCACACTCGTTAGAATGATTACTATCAACCAAACAGAAAACAGCAAGTGTTGGTGAGGATGTGGAGAAATTAGAACCCTGTGCACTACTGGTGGGAAAGTAAAATGGTACAGCCGCTGTGGAAAACAGTGTGGCAGTTCCTCAAAAAATTAAAAATAGAATTATCATATGATGCTGCAATTCCCCTTCCGGGTATATACCCAAAGAACTGAAAGCAGGGTCTCAAAGAGATATTTGTACACCACGTTCACAGCAGCATTATTGACAATATCTAAACCATGAAAGCAAGCTGTGTCCGTTGAC
This sequence comes from Equus quagga, assembly GCF_021613505.1. NCBI lineage: Eukaryota > Metazoa > Chordata > Mammalia > Perissodactyla > Equidae > Equus > Equus quagga. The sequence goes on along the minus strand of NC_060274.1, from coordinate 16,569,708 downwards.
AGATGAGCTGATAAGCAAGGTGTGGTATATACCCGCAATGGAATATTATTCAGCCTTAAAAAGGGAGGAAATTCTGCAATATGCTGGAACATGGATGATTCTTAGGACATCGTGCTAGGTGAAATAAGCCAGTCGCAAAAAGACAAATACCGTATGACTCCACTTATATGAGAAACTTTAGAGTAGTCAACATCATAAAGGCAGAGTATCATGGTGGTTGCCAGGAGCTGGAGGGAGTGGGGAGGGGAGAGTAACTGTTGAATAGGTGTAAAATTTCAGTGTCACAGGATAAAAAGTTATGGGGATGGATGGTGGTGGTGGTCACACAACAATGTGAATGTGTTTAATACCACTGAACTGTGCCCTTAAAAATGATTAAGATGGTAAATTTTATGTGCATTTTACAAAAATTTTAAAAAAGAAAGAGATGGAGTCCAAACACTAGAATCCAGTGCTTGAAGGCACTTTGACAAGGGACGGAAGTGGGTTTACCCTGAGCCATTCTGACTTCAGGCTAGTGTACTTACTTGACTGCTGTTCCGTCTGGTGATCTGTGCTTGGTGACGCGTCACTTCACCTCCGCTGCTAAGCTTTGCTTTGTTCCTTGGCTTCGGGCTTCCTCCTGATTCTGGCCCCTGGATGCTAGAAACTCACACCCAGGCCACCAAGATGGATGGGGAAGAGCAAGAGTGAATCACCACCGACCCATCACCCACTGTTGGGAACCAGGGTCCCATGGAGGGTAAGCCCCTGGGTGTGTGATCGTCAGCATTGCTCTCTAACCCTCTCAGGAATGAAGTGAGGTTGGGTCTACACCTTCCCTCTTTTTATAGATGAAGAAATTGAAGACTATAGAAGTTAAGTGCTTCACTCCTGTGTCCTTCTATGTGCAACGCCTCCCCAACTCTTGGCTGTGAACTCCTGCCCCACATTTAGGACCCAGCTCCCTGTCACCTCCCCCAGGAGCCCTCCAGTTTAGGGGCCCATCCCAGGTGCTCCTGTGATGTGGCACACGTGGTTCCTCACTTTTCTCCCCAGCATTTGTGCCTCTGTCCCCTGAGATGGATTGAGAGCGCTGTGACAGCAAGATCTATGCATATATGAGTCAGTGTCCCTGTCACCTGGTGCAGACTGCCATAGCAAACGTCCCAAAATCCAAGAATAAATGAGTGAATGGATGCCTGAATGAATAAATAAATAATGTTTTAAAATAGTGGGTCCTTAAGTGAGAAATTCACTCTGGTTTATGATCCCCTAGAACTTCTTATCAACCACCCTCTTCACAGCTATTAACAGCCTTGGCCGCATCCCAGCTGGCAGGGGCTCAAATATCATGGAGAAAATATTTAGAAAGGAGAATTTGTTCAGATCCACTGGCTCCAGTCCAATCACCGTTTCCAAGTCATTGCTGAGCCTCGTGCTGGAAAGTTCCTTGAGGGGGCAGTGTCTTGTCAAGAATACAGAATTTGGGGGCCAGCCCAGTGGATCAGTGGTTAAGTTCTCATGTTCCACTTCGGCAGCCCGGGGTTCCCCGGTTCGGATCCCAGGTGCGGACATGGCACCACTTGGCAAGCATGCTGTGGTAGGCGTCCCACACATAAAGTAGAGGAAGATGGGCACGGATGTTAGCTCAGGGCCAGTCTTCCTCAGCAAAAAGAGGAGGACTGGCAGCAGTTAGATCACAGCTAATCTTCCTCAAAAAAAAAAAACACAAAAACTAAAAACCCCCACAATTTGAGTAGGAACAGGTCAGTTGAAAGCAGCTCCTCTGTTGGCAGTTGTTTTCAGGCCTCCATAATTAATTTTATACTAATTAATTCTTGTGTGCTGTGCAGAAGGAGAGCAAATTCTCTGCAGGTCGGGCTGGTCTCAGAGAAGCTTTTAACGGCCCCCAAGGTTCTCTCCTTGTGTGGGATCAAATAACCAGGACTGGAAGGGGCCTCCTCCAGAGAGGTTGAGAAACACCCTTGAGCACGGGGCTTGGTTTGGAGGGTCAGAGGGGGCAGTCATGTGACACGTCACCCACTGCTGTCATGCCAGCAAGAGAGCAGCACAGCTGTGCCCCTGAGACCTTAGCTGCCAGCAATGACCCAGAGAAGGACACGCTGAGGGCAGAGAGTCTCCTGAAGGGTTTGAGCTGTGGGCTCCTTCCAGTTTCAAACTTGGAAGAGTCTACTTGAAAGTGCTATTTTACTAGCTGTGTCCTGGCTGCACCTGCGTCAGGACAAGAGGCTGCTGACCTGACAGCTAAGTAAGTAACTGGGTTGCACGTTCACCTCAGCCTGCTGGAAGGTCACAGAGCTGTTCCTCAGCATCCCCCAAAGCGCTCACCCAGGGCATCTCTTTGATTTGGTTGGGATACAAGGTACTGATGTTTGTCCTTCTAAGTGACCACTGTCCACTCTATGAAGCAGGGCCGGGCCCAGAGCTGGTTCACTCATTTCACTTACAGGACACTGTCACGTGGACGCTCTGTGGTCAGCATGTTACACACATGCATTCCTGTCTTTGATGCATCCAGGTAGATTGGGACCCAGTCCCACATCTCTGTGATCACTACTGTAACAGACAAGGGCCATGCAGAGGAGGAACAGCATAAAACATCACCTCCTTAGAGAAGCTGGCTCTGACTTCCCACGCCAGGTCGCATCTCCCTCTTAAGCCCCTACCTCACCTTGTGCATGAACCCCATAGAGTAGGACCATGTCTGTCCTGCTCAGCACTGTATTTCTGCCACTGAGCACAGTGATCAGCACATCATAGGTGCTTCATGCATGTTTGTTGAATGAGGTAGGAAGCATGGAGAGAGGTGGTGGCATTTGAGCTGTGTCTGGAAAAATCAGAGGAGTTTGCCAGGAGAAGTGAATGGATAATTTCTAAAACAAATGTGCGTGATTAAATGTATGTCCCTCCTGGTTAGCACAGGGAAAATCCCTCATGTTTACAGGCACTTTTTTTTTGAGCAAGTCTAGCCCCGAGCTAACATCTGCCACAAATCCTCCTCTTTTTGCTGAGGAAGACTGGCCCTGAGCTAACATCCATGCCCATCTTGCTCTATTTTATATGTGGGACACCTGCCACAGCAGTGCTTGATGAGCAGGAATGAACCTGATGAACCCTGGGCCGCCAAAGTGGAGCGCATGAAGCTAACTGCTATGCCACCGACTGGCCCCTGTTTGCAGGTACCTTTGAGGGAAGCGGGAGGCATAGGCAGATGCAGTGTTCTTCAGTTCCTCACAGGGGCACCAAGTATTTGTGATCCTTCCTTTCGACACACTTGGGAAACCAATCTCGTGATGAGAATGGGGCTTGCTGATCAGGGCGGGATGGCAGAACCTGCTCTTCCTCCATTCCTGCTCCATCCTCCTCTGAAAAAGGTGCCAGCCCCTCTTCTCTACCCTAACAAACTGTGAAGAATTAAGACTTGAAAGAAACTTTTGAAAGGTTGCTTTTCCTTTGGTTAGTATTTTTTTTTGGCTGAGGAAGATTTGCCCTGAGATAACATCCGTGCCAATCTTCCTCTATGTTCTTAGGATGTGTGCTGCCAGCACAGTATGACTGCTAACAGTGCCGTCTAGGTCTGTGCCTGGGAACCGAACCTGGGCCAATGAAGCAGAACGCACTCAACTTAACCACTAGACCACCAGGGCTGGCCTGATTAGGATCTTTTATTTTACCTTCCTCTACTTTCTAATTGGGGTGAATATATTGGGGATAGGGCCTTTACCAGTGGCAGTCTAAATTAGGAATCTTCAGTTCATGATTCAGTTCAATTCAACAAATATTTAGGAGGGGAGAGGAGGGAGTGAACATTACGGGACCCCTGCAGCATGTCAAGGTCAGTGCTCCCTTAATCTCCATGGGGGGAGGGTGGAGCCTGTGAGAGCAGATATTCTCTCTTCCGGCTCCCTGGCAGCCAGGCAGATGGCTTGTAGCCTGAGTGCGCTGACTGGATGCTTTCGGGGATCCTGACTGGAAAGAGTGGCCCCCAGTGCAGGGAGAGTCAGGGACACTCACAGGAGCAGCGTGGAGAGAGTGCCCAGTGGGGCAAGCCTGGCATCCTAAGCAGAATGTTCCTGTGGGTGGTCCTGGCTGAGCCTGGCCTGGTCCCTGCGGTTTGCAAGCCTGGCTCTCCAGCCCTCCCATCCATCCTGAGAGATGCCCTTTCAACAGACTCTTCCTGCTAAAGATGGTTTCTGATGTTTGCAGCTGAAAACCCAGCTGACGCTGCCAGGAAGAGGCAGAACCAGGGTTCAGATTGGGTCTCTCAGATACTGTAAACTCATTATTTACTCTTTTATACCCAAAAATGTGATTGGAATCTGAATGACTGCCAATCCTGTCCAGTTTAAGCCTTCATGGGAAAGTGATTTACAAGTAGATTAGTGATCAAAGAGATGAATGGTGATCACACACACACATATTCACACACACACACACACACACACGTTTAAATTTATGGGCAAGTTTCCATGAAAGAAATTGGTTAAGCTTTCTATTGCTGGCATTTCCAAAGGAGGTGAGCAGACATAATACTTACTGGGTGGTGTGAGTGCAAGAGGCAAGGGGCGGGCTACGGAAGGGACGTATTGGTTAAGAACAGATTTGGGAGTCAAACATTTGATTTCAATCCTACTATTTAATACATCTTTGTGACTTTGGACAAATTGTCTTCTTTGGGCCTTAGTTTTCTTGTCTGTAGAATGGGGATAATAATTCCTATCTCATAGACATTCAAAACAGCACACATATTAGTACCAAACCCAGTGTCTGGCACATGGTAAGTGCTTGGTCAATGGGAATCATTATTGTTATTTAAATATGTTGCCTAGTTTAGTTCTCACAGCAATACTGGTAAATGGATGTTTGTCCTTTCTTGAATGAGTTTAGCAATCTTACTTGTTGGCATAACCTCTTTCCCCGTCTATAAGGAGCATGTGGGAGTTGGTGAGGAGCAGGTGAGATCAGGAGGAAGCCAAACCTATCTTTATGAAAGTTCTCTTTGAGCCTAAGATATCACCTGTGTTGGCTGTTGTCAGGTTTGTTATTGAACTGTTAGTCAACGGTTAACTTGACCTGATCATTTTACTTGCTGTAATACCCAAGACAAATATAGATTTAAAAGAGGCTGCTATAAACCAAGGCCTCTCAGCATATCATGACAAACCATGACACAGTTCCCCTGAACTGAGTTGGCCGTGTTGCCCCTGGTCTCCTGACACTCAGGTGCATGATACTCCCAGGCGAGGCCACAGCTCTGAGCATCCTGCCGTAGGATGCTGCTCCTGCAGTGCAGCGGGGACCACAGGCAGGTTTTGAGCAGCAGCAACCAGAACAGCCCATCTCACCAGCAATGTGATGATGGCTTTGGAGGAAGCAACCAAACCCACTTAGACAATCAGTCAAGCAAAGCAGTCATTAATGAATACTGAATAGTCATCCACATTGTATTCTATTACACGAGGTAACAGATGAAAAGTCTTTATCAGTGTGCTAAGCAAGCAACAGGGGTCTGGGAATGCTAAGTTCCCTTCTCCCTTTCTTATATAAACCCTTTTGGTGGCTTGTAAAAATTTGTCATCTGAATTAGCTCATATAATTCTAGCAATGACTTAAAGAGATGTGTGTTGTTTTTAATCTCTGCTTTACAGAGGTAGAAATCTGAAATTTTGAAAGATTTTTCCAGGATTGTGCATTCTGGAAATGGTAGAACAGGGCCTCAAACTTAAATCTTTTGATACCAATCTTGTTTTCACTAATTCCTGACTTATGGATCATCTACCACATCCCTGGAGCTGGGCTGGGCACCAGGGACCCGAGTCTTGGCCACGGCCCCCGGCGGCAAAGACCCACACTGGTTAGGAAGAGCCTTTCCTTTGCCATCCTGCCTGAGACAGCACCATCTTTTTTTCTGGCCCTAATTAATGATCCATTCATATCCCAAAGCCAGAGGATGAATGGCTATATTCAGGTTTCCAATTTATGGTAATTTTCTTTGGAAACCAACCAGTTTGGTCTCCATTTCAATCTGCCCACACACTTCATAAACTCTCAAAATGATGTGGAATGTGGGAACATTTCTTACACGGCCCCAAGGAGGGCATGTCAGGAGCCTGTGACACCCTGACTCTGTTCAGTCTGGGACACAGGGAGGGAGACCCCCAGAGTCAATGTGGGCCCAGTGGTTGTGTTGTTTGTTTTTGTTTTTAGTTTGTTTTACTTCTTTTGTTAGACAAAGCTGGGTGTGCTGCTTACCTGGTAAGAGACAGCTGCTTCACCTGAGGCTTGTAGCATCTCAGAGGGGTCAGGGTAAAGCTGGGTATTTAGTGAGACTTTGAAGTCTAGTTGAATGCAAGTGTTTTGCTCGATTAGGCTTGAGTTACTGTTTTAAAATTTGGGAAATGCTGCCTTGAGAGGAAAAGGATTAGAAAACCCTTTTAAGGTTTGGGGCTATTGTCCAGGTCTTCCTCTGGCCACATGGCAACATAATTAGTCCCAAGAAGTCCAGCTTTGGGATACACGGACCGAGACCCTGTGACCTGTCTATGAGTACGTGCGGCCACTGTGATTTTTCTTAGTTCACTACAATTTCCCAATTTGGTCCAAGGACAAATCCTCTTTTCCTCCCCACCCTCCAACAGGTGGAAGTTCCTGGGAGCAACATGTACATGATACAATAAAAATTATGCCAATTGCAGTGACGGTAACATCCTATGTTGATTTACCCCTGATTCTGTGCAGGCAACTGGGCTAAGCACCTCACATGGACTTCTCTCATTAAGCTCCATAGCGATGCTGGGAGGTGGGTACTGTTTATTCTTATTTACAAATTGGGACAATGGAACTTAGCGAAGTTAGGTACTGGGACAAGGTGTTAAGAAGAGCTGGGGCCAGAATCCAAGCCCAGGCCATCTGAGCCCAAAGCTTTCACCGTTATACTTTTAAAACTTATTGTTCCTACAACTCATTTCTCTATGCCAACATCCACACATATGCCCACAAGGGAGAAGACTGACTGACTCTCTGGGGACAGAGCTCCTCTCTTCTCTCAACCTGGCGGGAGTTTCACTTCCATCCACGTCTGAGTGATGAGTAGATCCCCCGCTCTCAGGGGTGGAGCTGCCCCAAGTCTGTGCTGTTCTGCCTGGTTCCCAATTTCCCTGGGGAGCCTTCCAGGTGAAGATGGTTTCCCCAGTAACACAGTCCACCCACTGGCCCCTCTGCCAGTGGGAATGGATTGCCTTGTGACTCTTGGTTTCTTAAGGGTGTTTCTGTTGGGATATTCCTACTGCTCTGATGCATGCTATGACAAATTAGTGATGAAGAAGACACTTCCTTGGGGTAGAAGGAATGAATATTCAATAAATAAGAGAAAACTGTCAACCCAAACTGTGGCTGCCATAGAGTGGGAGGATTTAGAGCAGCTGGTTCATTTATTTCCCTGGCTTTAGGCAGACATAGCTAATTGTTCCAGACAGAAATTCTACCAGTTTAAAAGTTCCCTGTATAATGAGATTCCACTGTTTCCTATAACCTTGTTGGGTCATTATTTATAGCCAATTGAATAAACAGCTAATTGAATCTCCCGCCTAGCAATCTTGAATTCATTTCTAATTATTTTCCCAGGGAAAAGTGGAGGAAGGGTCAAACACTTGGTAGAGGGGGTCACACTTGCTCTGCTTTATTGTCCTAGGAACAGCAACTGCAGTTGGGGACAGGACTCGCTGGCCTTCACGGAAGGTGGAAGATGAGGGGAGAAGTGAGCCCCAAGCTGAGGCTCAGAAAGTGGGGGCCCACGTCCAAGACATCAGGAACCATGATCATAGAACTTCTGCAATCTCCGTAAATGTCCTATTTAGCTAATGCCTTTGTTCCCATTGTGAAGACACTTTAGAAAGACAGGCTCTATATACTTACTTCCTGGGCAGCAAACAAGAGGAGGAGGAGGTAGCAGGGTGATGGGGAATTGACTTAGGGAACTGGAAGAGACCAGTCCTGGGGCGGAGTGAGACAGGGCTGCTCTGTCGGGAGGGGATGCAGGCTGAGTCTCGGCCACCTGAACTGACTAAGAGAAAAAAGCGAGGGGAGTGATTCGGGGTGTCAGAAAGGATCCTGACATTGAGTAGCAGAAAGACGCCATGAGAGCCGACATGAGTCCTACTGCGGTCTTTAACACCCCCGTAAACTGTGAGTTAAGTTCACGGCATCCTGATATCTCTCTGGTGAAACTGTGCCTCCTCCCGAAGCATGGGGGTTTTCATGCTTTTTGTCGTTCTAGTGAAAGATTGTTATGTTATATGGAAAGGAAAAAGCAGGGAGAAGAAGAGGAAGCAGATTTTTTGAAACAGGTGGACTTTAAAGGTGGAGTTTTGGGAACAGAAGGTTTCCATCTAGAAGGCAGATTTCTATAGAGCGTATTCTTTTTGTTTCCTTTTTCTCCTTTGAGATAGAGCACACAAAAGTACAAATTTTGACATATGTTTATCTCCATGGAACCAGTACCCAGATTAAAATCAATGTTTCTAGCACTCTGAGCCTTCGTTGCGCCCCTTTCTAGACAATATCTCTCTCCTTCAGAGGTCACTACTCTGTCACCTTTGACTCCTTTTTGCCTATTCTTTAACTTCCTATGAATAGAATCCTACGGTGTGTTCTCGTCCATGACTGTTTCTTTTGTTTTCACAAAAATTATGAGAGTCATCCCGGTTGTGTGTGCCAATAGTTGGTTCTTTCTGAAATGATGAGTGGTATTACGTTGTATGACTATACCACAATTTTGTTGTCTATACCAACCATCCTGCTGTTGAGGGATATTTGGACTGTTTCTGGTTTCTAACAACCATTGGTAAAGCGGCTATGAATTTTCTTATCTTTTAATATTAACTTCTCTTATAAAATTTTCAGACGTGTTTCCTAGAAAACATTTTGACCTTGACAAGTCATGTGAAACATCAGACATGTCACTGAAGGCCCCTACGTGTAAAGGACAATGATAATTTCGAATGGCATCATTCTTTTAAGTAAATCATAACATAGGAAAGCAGAGCATCTGGCATTACTGTCCCCTTTGGCACACAAGCAGAAGAGTCCACAGCAGTGTTTTTCATACTGCAGACCAGGAACCATCCGTGTGTTGTAAAGCAAAAAAGAATTTTTTTTAGGAAATAGAAAATAGGAGAAAAATGCAAACTCTTTGCACAAGGTGAGGGCAAGAATCGTATCTTCAGACCCTGTTTCAGTGGTACATGCATGTGTTTTCTGGTAGCAAGGATGAAGGGAAAATTGTGCCAAACCTCACATAGGACAGGACCCTGAGTATGGTGGAAGTCACAACCTCTGTCTGGGAAGAAATTAGCATTCCAGATAAAACACTGAAGTGATTTTCTGGTAAACTTCATAAGATTAAGAGCTGCTCAAGGAAACTTGTTAGCTACCTACCCACTTGACTGTCAGTGAATATCAGTCAAGAATCCAGCAACCTCCGGCCGGCCCATGGCCTAGTGGATAAGTTCGTGCGCTCTGCTTTGGCAGCTCAGGGTTTCGCTGGTTTGGATCTTGGATGCGGACCTAGCACTGCTCATTGGGCCACGTTGAGGCAGTGTCCCACATGCCACAACTAGAAGGACCCACATCTAAAACATACAACCATGTGCTGGGGGCTTTGGGCAAAAGAAGGAAAAATAGAATCTTTAAAAGAAAAAGAAAAAAGAGAAAAAAAAAAGAATCTAGCAATCTTTACCCAAACATTTATTTTCTCTTAGTAACAAGTCTAACGATAACCATCTTCTTCTTCATAAAATGTCCCCACCACAAATAAATCTTTGAATGGCCTACCAGAGGCCTTTCCTTTGTAGCAAGATTGTAAAAATAACTGAAATGTGTTCATAATTAGATTGATGAAAAGTTTCCTTAATACTATGTAAAACATATTTTTTTCTGTGGGTCAGGATCAAAAAAGTCCAAAAGTCACTAGTTGAAAGGGGACAGGTCAGGGGGACTGATGAGACAGAACACATGGGACTCCGCAGTTTCCCAGATTTGGCGCCAGATCTCTGCGGTGGTCAGACACAGGTTTACAGGGTCTCTCATCCCCAGGTCACACTGTCAAGAGGGGAGACAAGGGAGGGGCTCCCCAAGGGAGCTTCAGCTGCGCACACAGGTGAGGCAAACAGGATCCACGCCAAGACGTCACCTGTGGGACAAGTCACACCTCTCCATGGGTGGGCTGAGTGGCCTCAGTCAGAGTTGACCAGTGTGGCCAACAGGTGGAGGGCAGGCTCTGAAGGGCAGAGAGTGAGAAGACGGAGTTGGCAACAGCCGGTGGGATAATCATCCGTGGGTCTTGTGTCTTCTTGGAGGTCCTGGCCACGACAAGTAGCATCTTGTGGCCTCACCAGATGGTGAGACACATGAAGGCAGGAAGCTGCCTGTCTTGCTACGTGATATGTCCCCTAGCATATAGGGGGTATGAAATAATCATCTGTAGAGTGAATGAACGTGAACTTTCTGTCACCAAGGGATTCTGACATGTCTCCCTCTGCCCAGAAGTCCTCTCTGTGCTTCCTCAAGTAGGTCAGGGCCCAGCCTGTGGCTGGTTGGGGATTGATCTTCCTGGTTCTTGGGTTTCCATATTACCTGCTTCTTTCCCAAAGGGCCAGGGACTGGAGCCTGACAGGTCGGGTTTTGACCAGGGCTCCCCAAATATGTGATTACCTGGATTCTATTTCCAGGGACTTTGTGGAAGTTGCTGGCTCTTAGGATGACCAGTCAGAAGAAGGAGGAAATTAACAGAGAGAAAATGAAAGCATCGGTGATTATTATAAGCAGGACAGAAGATAAAGGAAGTTGAATTTACTGTATCAACAAACAGTGAATGAAATAGTAGACGAGTAAATTCTTGATGATGACTGAAGATACCCGAAAATTCAAAAAAAGGGCTCACTATGTGATATATATTGTGTTGGTTCCCTGATATATACATTTTGAAATCACGAATTTTAGACCATAAAATCTACAATCATGTTGCGTATCTCTTAGAGTGCTGACTCTGCTGGAAGCAATTCACCTGGGTTATAAAAACCACCTTTCAGAATGGGCTAGTCCTAAATATTCCAAAAAGTATGTCATCCTCTCTCCTTTCTCCACATAGTTGAATATTTAAAAGCATAGCGATGATTTTATTTCATGCGCTTGTTTCTGTTGTGTCTTAGCCTGGGTTCTGCAAAAAGCAGAGACTGAACAAAAGCCTTATGTATGAGGATTTTCTTGGGGAGTCGGATCCCAAGGAAAGAAGGAAGGCGGTATTATTGAGTTGTCTGCAGCACTCGTCATGGTCACTGGATCATGTGGGACCACCTGAGAAGACACGTGACATGCATCTTGGGACTGTCCATCAAGGGAGGCAAAGGGGAAAGACTGCCTACCAGCTTCTGTTCCCTGTCGATCGTAGGCTTGTCCTGTAAGGTGTTAAGTCCTCCATATTCCAGGTTAGAGGGGTGCAGACACCAAGTGGGTCCCCGAGGCATCTCGCTCTGTAGCGTCAACAGAGAGGCGCTGGTTTGGGTGGTGAGAGCCTCAAGGTGGCGGTGTGGCTGTCCCAGGTGACATTGAGTGGAGCTGTCCCAGAGCTGATACCCCAGCGAGGCTGAAATAAGAGATGGGTGAGGCTGAGGGGATCCATGTGGTAAATAAGGTGACCAAAACAGACGGTGGAGCACTGACACCACCCGAGGGGATTCCTTGGGACAAGTTTTTGGTCAGCAGGATAAAGGATGAGAATATTTAGACATACGCTTCAGTCTTGGTTTCTGGTTTTTGCGGGTAGGGATCTTAGTAAAGTCTTCCTAACGTATCTGCTCAAAGCTAGAAAAAAGAATGCAGACTTCCAGCCATGTGAAGATTTACCAGTAGACCTCAATTTTGAATGCTATCCAATAATGGTGCTTCGTAAGGCAGGTATTGTCCCCAAGAGACCCTATCCAAACCCTGCATATCGGTGTGATTCCAACTCTAAATTTCCAGCTCAGCCTGTCTTCTGAGCTAAGGGTCCATTTACTTAATTACCTTTAAGAATCTTCCCATAGGGGGCCAGCCCGGTGGCACAGTGGTTAAGTTCACACGTTCTGCTTCTCAGCGGCCCGGGGTTCGCCGGTTCGGATCCCGGGTGCGGCCAGAACTGGGAGGGAGTCATCTCTGACTCTTTCTCTTTTGCTTGCTCCCCAGAGTCAACCAGCTGTGAAGTCCTGTCAACTGTGTCTCCTGAGCATCTTCAAGTCTGTCCTCTCTTTTGTGTTCACTGAGGTGGCTTGGTTCAGGCCCTCATCTCCTCTGGCCTGGATTGCGGCCACAAATGGCCTCCTAACTTGTCTCTCCACCTTCAATCTTCTCTTCCACCAATCCTCTGGGAACACTTCACTGACTGTCAAGAGACTAGGGGATGACATGAGAAGGCATGTGGCCTGGTGAGTCTCAACCAACACAATAAAGAAATTGTCTGGGTGGTTTTTGTCACCATTCCGAAAATTGGCTCTTGCTGGAAGTGCAAGTCCACCAGTAAGTGTGATTGATTCCTGCTGTGCCGTCCTGCCGTGGTTCATCTGCCTGTGCCTTCTGGGAGTGGGTTCTTGGACCCTCAGGACGGTTCTTAATCCCCCTTAAGCAAGTGTTTATGACGTGCTGCTGCAGTGATTGTGTGTCTGTGTCTGGTGGTGGCTGGAGGTCTGGGGCTGATGTTGGATCCACAACACAGAACGTTCCCACAAATTCCACAGGAATGTGCCCAGCAAGGAGACAGTCACTGCCCAGCAGGGCCTTCCTGGCTCTTAGCCTGGCCTTGATTTCTTGTCTCACTTGCTGGTTAAGGGAAAAGAAGAGGATTTTAGTCAAACTCCCTGGGGAGAGGGAAAAGTTAATTGAGTGACTGTTGGAAAGCATTGTTTGAAAGTTTGAAAACTACTGAGCTAGGACAGCCCTGTACTTAATAACATGTAAACTATCCCCTAATGTTGTAGTAATAAGGATTTCCCTGGGCCAGCTGTGTTCAATCTTGTGAGAGATGCAGAACGTACAACACATATTCCCATCAACACGCAACTTATACACATGGACCACAAATACAAGGTCAGAGGACCAAGTGCTAAATTGTACAGGGTAGAGATGGAGTTGGTTAGAAAAGGAGATTTTATAGCATCTTGGAAAGCTGATTGTGGAACAAAATCTACAAAGGAACCACTCTGGCCTTATATTGTGTTTTAGAACTGTAGCTCACAACACATTCAATACATTTGTTTGTCTAGTTTTCATAAAGTAGTATGGTGAGAAAATATTTTACCTGATTGGAGTTCCATTGAAAGCTCATAAGGCACCTTTTTTTGTAATTCTAGTTCCTGGCTATTTTTCTGTGATGCCGAAACATGAACATAGAGAGAAAAACTCAATCATCTGTGTGGTTTCTGCTTACTTTGCATTATTGAATTTTAAACTGTTCCTCCAATGTTGGCAGCACATAAACTGAGACATGGCAAACGACAGAGCTTCTAATCATGGGTTAGTGAAAGCTGGAAGGAAATAATCCTGTACATGTGGCCTTCTATCACTGTTTACTGTATGACATCGAGATTAACGTTACTTTAATTAGCATCATCACTGTGGCCTCAATTTCTTTAATGAAGGCCAGGTTCAATCCATTCCTGATTTCACAGCTGTGAATGAGTTCCATTCTTTGTTAATATTTGCATGTTCCAGAGGTCAGGTTTTTCTTTCTTTATGTACGAGGAATTTTTCTTTTTGTGTCATGTTGAGGATATTTACCTTGTTGGTTTGATCAAAAGCTGAACAGAAATAACCTTTGGGACCACTGTTCCTTAAGCTGAATGGGCTCATTTGACTTAGGGTGAAACTTTCCAATGTCTAACCAAAAATGATTTGTTCTTAAGACAAATCTTAGATGATTCCTTCAGTTCGGTCAAACTCAACACGACTGTTACAGGCTGAATTGTGTTTCCCCCAGTTTATATGCTGAGGCTCTAATCCCCAGGATCTCAGAATAAGACAGTATTCAGAGATGGAGTCTTCAAAGAGGTGATTAAGAAAAAAAACGAGGCCCTTAGGGCTGGTTCTAATCCACTCTGACTGGTATCCTTGTAAGAAGAGGAAATGTGGACACACAAAGAGACACCAGGGATGGGCACAGACGCACCACCATGTGAGGACGTAGGGAAAAGGAGGCTGAGGAGAAAGGCCTCAGGAGAAACCAAACCTACCGATGCCTTGATCTTGGACTTCTAGTCTCCATCACTGTGAGAAAATACATTTCTATTGTATAAGTCATCGAATCTTTGCTATTTTCTATAAGCCTGGGATTTGGGGTTTAAGCTGTTTCTTCAGCTCGACTTTCTTTATCATGACCAGTGCAATTTCCATCCTCTTAGTTCACCTGGGAGTGTGAACTTAGCCACATATTTGGACTCCCCTCACTTCACAATGTCACATCTGACAGGTCATTAGTCCTTTCCATTCGACTTTTGCAACATTTCACAGATCTGTCTACTCTCCATTCAGAGTTGCCACAGTCACCTCCCTGAACAAAAGATGACGATGATGATTATGATGATGGAACACTGTTCCAGTGCCTTACAAATACAAAGTCACTTAATGTCACAACCTACAATCCAGGTACCATTATCATCCCCTTTTTCAGATGAAGAAATTGAGGTACAGAGAGTTTAAGTAACTTGTTCAAGTTCACACAGCTGCTCAGTGGCAGAGCTGCGATTTGAACCTTGTCAATGTGGCTTCCATTGCTTTCGAATATTTTTATGGCATTGACGACCCTTCAAGTCACAGTGTCCCCTCTCAGTCTCTTCTCCCTTCAAAGACAACCCTTTACCCTTGACCACTTCTAAGCTTTCACTCTAGCTCCAGTCCGGATTGTTTCTGTTCTCCAAACTATTCCTGCGTTTGCCCACCTCTGCTTTATTGCTCAAGCTCGTCCGCCAGAATTGCTCTATTTCCCATTCCGTCTCCCCCTGGCCCTGCCTGTCAACATCCTGTGCATCCTGCAATGCCCTACTCATTTGCCACCTCTTCTGGGAAGGCTTCCTTGGGTCATCTTCATTCAGCTCTCCCATAACCCCTTGCTATACTTCCTGTGGGCACTCATGGTTCACTTACTTGCGCACATGTCTATCTCTCTCCCTAAAGGATAAACCCTCTGAACTCTGGGGCCATTTTTCTCTGTCTTTGGATCTCATCTGTAAGTAAGAAGCACACTGCATTGCACACAGTCATTGGATTATAAATGCTGATTGCAATTAATTTAAAGGAAAGTTTCTTTGACTGCCTTGCTGCGAAACAGCAAATAATAGTGTTACCCCTTCTCACTTTGGCCACCGTGGCTTCGAATTTCCAATCACATTCTCTGAAAATGACTTTATTAACATCAGAACATGTTTCCTTCATTCCTCTCTCTGCTCTCATTCCTTGAGTTTGACGCTCTACTTCTCATCTGTGTCGTGTTAGCAAATTGCTCCTTTGGTCTTTATATTAGAACTGAATTTCACAGGATTTCAATTATTTCTTAGCTTTGGTTTATTGATTAAGGGTAGTCTTTTATCCTGGTGGCATTTTCCAGCAAATGGTAATAAATGTTCCAGAGAGTTGAAAGGAAAGAGAAGGATGCTGTTCCTGCCTCTCTTTTTCCCTGAAAGCCTCACCTTTGAACATTTTGTAGGCACTTGTCCTCTTCTCTTGGGGTGGGCAGAAAGCTGAAAGGAAAGTGGAGTTTGATCACTTCTGCCACAAGTATTTCTGGTTCAAATGCAGGATGGATTTGAAACTTGAATAAAACTGGATTTTCTCAGGACCTCCGTTCATCATTTTTCCTAAGATATGTTTGTGTTAATCGTATTCCTACATTGGGCTGCATTTTCCATGGTATGGCAGCCATCCTCCAAGATGGCTTCCAATGATCCTCACCTCCCGGTAGTCACGCTTTTGTGTTGTCCCCTCCCACGCTAAGTAGGGGAGCAATTCTGTGTAAACAGTAGGATACTGGAGAAGTGATGGGGTGTGACTT
The DNA here is from genome assembly GCF_021613505.1 of Equus quagga. Taxonomy (NCBI): domain Eukaryota; kingdom Metazoa; phylum Chordata; class Mammalia; order Perissodactyla; family Equidae; genus Equus; species Equus quagga. The sequence continues at coordinate 16,553,633 of NC_060274.1, read as the reverse complement.
CCAAGGCTAGATTATAAAAGACACTGGGGCTTCCATTTTACTCTGTTGGACCACGTTCTCTGGGAGAAGCCAGCCTCCATGTTGGGAGGAGGTCCATGTGGCAGTGAATTGAGGCCTCCTGCCAACAGCCAGTGCTGACTGAACAGCCGTGTAAGGGAACCATCTTGGAAGCATATGCTCCATCCCCAGCCAAGCCTTCGGATGATTGCAGCTCCAACTGACATCTTGACTTCCATTCATGAGAGACTGGAGCCGGATCTGCCCGGCCAAGTTGCTTCCAAAATCCTGGCCTACAGAATCTGTGTGAGATGATAAATGTTTATATTTGTTTTAAGCCACTAAGTTTTGAGATAATTTTCTGTGCAGTGATCAATTACTAATATACATAGCATGTAAAGTTTGATTTTACTGTTTCTTTGTGAATCCACAGTCTTGTGTATTTGGTTCTAACAATATTTTTGGCAATATATAGAGTATGAATCTTTGTGTGGTAGAAGTAAAAATCAATGGTAAGCCAGGAAAAAATCACCACAGTCGGTCAGATGCTCAGAAAAGAGAAATTACTTCAGTTTCCTGCCTCAGTTTGCATGGATCCTTGGAACTGGCCCAAGATGTGCTCCCCTTACCTGCTCCACCCCAAGACTCCTTTGCTCCCTCCCTCAGCCACCTCACCCCTCTCACAGGTGCCAGAACTGCCCTCAGGACTCAGAGGCACTCAGCAACACCCAGGTCAACCTGGACCTCCACGCATCTAACGTCTACCATGGCTCCCAACTGCTCTCATGGGGATGCCATGACTTTGAAGAGCTTTGTGAAATATTTTCCTCAATTCTAGAAGGAAAGGCAAGATGCTGAGAAACTGCTATAAATGCAAAGTCACTGAAGAGGACAAATTTTCTTTTGGCAACTAGAGGAAAGGGCCGACAGCAGTGACGTCTGCGTCACACTGGGAGGACAGAACATGAGTCATTCATTACCTTAATAGAACGAACTAGCACCAGACACAGAGGACCCACGTGAGGGACCTCCTTGACACCGTTACCTGAACGAGGAAGTAAAACCACCAAAGGTAACTTGCGCAAGGCAGAGCCTCAGATTCCGATCTGGCAGAGTGTCTCTTTCACAAGTACATCTGGAGACAGCCACACGTGGGCTGGATCAGGGGCTGCTTCCCTCTGGCCTTGAAAAAGGTGGCCTCGCCCACTCCTGGGTTATCAGGAGGAGCCTCTGGCCACCTGGGGAATTCTGCATCACCTGCCTGGGACACGGAATCTTTCCCCTCTCCTCTCCCTCTCTCCTCCCCCTACACTCCTCCTCACTCTGACACACCGGCACAATTAAAAGCCCATCTTTACAATTCTAATGGTGCATTTGAGGCACTTAGCGAATTCTTGGAAATTCTGCATGGCTTTACAGGCAAGGAGTATGGAAAACATTGTGTAAAATTCTTTAAGGATTAATTCTATTACTTAAGAAAGATAAAAAATGAAATATATATTAAGTGCATACATGTTCCCTGTAAAAATGTTTAAGAACACAAATCATCTCTAACTTAAATATTTGCTGTGGATCTGCACCACTTAGAGAGAAATGAAAGTTAAAATCTGCGTGGTTAACGTATTCAGTGTTCAAAACCATCCTGGGTAATTTAGGCAAAAAAAATATACCTCATCTACTTTGATTAAATCCACAAGCTGCCGTAGCTGCCAAATTTTCACTTGGCTCCGTACTACACAGGGTCTTTGAAAGATATTGTCAATGATTCCAGAGTAAGGATGTGTGCAACACCTGCCACGGCCCTGGCAACATCCCTTAGGGCTTTGGTTTGTGATGCTCCTGTCATATGAACAGGTCAGACTGGGCTAAACATCCATTGACAATGGCCTTTGGGGGCCTAAAGCATCCCTGGTAACTTGTCTGAGCCCCTGGGTCTAAGGGATGATGGAGGGTTCCGGTCCTTTCATGTCTTCTTGGATGTTCGGGTCTTCCCTGATGTTCATGGTCAACTCCACGCCTGCCTCTGGGACAGGGTGAGCTGTGTGCCCCTCCAGCTCCTGCCTTCTCTTGCTGGATCCCCGAGGCTGGCCCACCCAGACAGGCTCCAGGGAAGACAACACACTCAGAGACAGAATGGGGTCTGACTGCCTTTTCCACTTCACAGCATCCATCAGATGCTTTACAAAGTCGACCCCCACGCCGCCCCACCCACGCCCCAACAAGAGCTATTGTGTTATTGAAACTGCTGCGGGCACTTCTTGGGAATGTGGCATTCGTCAAACAGAAACCCACAAGGAGAAGTATGAACAAATCCTACAAGTGTTTGCTCCTGCGGGGCTGCCTGGGGAGGAGAGCACTTTGCGCCTCTTGCCCTTCGAGACATGCTGGGAGCTGCCCAGCGAGTCAGCACCAGCTCACAGCCAGGAGTCACATTCACACTGCTCCATACAGAAGGTCTGGAAGGGAACACCATTCTCCAGGAGGACAATCCATCAGCCAGGGCAGAAAGGCCATAATTGTGATCGGTTCTCTGTTGAGGCCTGGACACCAAGGTACAACCTTGGGCAAATTCTGAAGGGGAGGCTTGTCTTATTGTCTCCCTACTTTGAGGCCTCTCTCCCCTGGCACATCCTTACCAGGTTTCTCATCCTTTCCTCTCACCACCCCTGTTCCACAGGTCACCCTGCCCTTCTCACCCCTGGCCCCTAATTCCCCGGCCTCTGGCTTCACCCAAAGCCAGCCTCCCCTCCACCCTTTAAGACCCTCCACTCTTCACCTTCTCACCTTTTCCTCCAGGGTAGTAATCCTAGAAGGTCGGGACTCATGTGCCAATCAAAAAGACCCTAGTACCTCTACGACCTTTCCGCTTTTGAGGGAGCACACTACATCCTAAGATGCTCCGTACCCACATCCTAAGATGCTCCATTTGCACGTGAGTAAAATTCACACCTCTCTGTAACCCAATAGTGATTACGGGGGCAGAAAGTGCAGCCTTGTGGAGGGGACATGACTGTGGGCTGGCTGTGGGGACCATCTCTAGGGCAGGGGAGGTCCTGCTGCGCTAAGCCTCAGATGAGACACACCATTTGGCACATTGTGGAATCTGGCACACCACAGCTCACCGCTAAATAGGACTTAGGAAGGTCTTTTGTTTTGTTTGTGTAGTTTTCTTGAATTTTTACTTAGTTGTCAACGTTTTAAAATTGGGAGATTCCACGTTAAAAAAACCTGTAAGTCTGGATTCTCTTGAAAACCTGAAGACGTGGCCATGTGGGGCCTGAATGCCTCCTAGGGCACTTGAAGAAGGTTCGTGTATTTGATATGCAAGTGGCGGTGCTGTGTTCCCACCTGGGAAGGCCTTGCTGGTGCAGACAAGGTGCCCCTGGCTCTGGGCAACTGGTGGGAGTTTGGAGGAAGTCAGAGTCAGGATTCTCTGCTCAAAACTTGCAGGCCTCGGGGCTGGCCCCGTGGCCGAGTGGTTAAGTTCGTGTGCTCCGCTGCAGGCGGCCCAGTGTTTCGTTGGTTCGAATCCTGGGTGCGGATATGGCACTGCTCATCAGACCACGCTGAGACAGCGTCCCACATGCCACAACTAGAAGGACCCACAACGAAGAATACACAACTATGTACCGGGGGGCGGTTTTGGGGAGAAAAAGGAAAAAAATAAAATCTTTAAAAAAAAAAAAAAAACTTGCAGGCCTGGGATCAAAAGAAGGTGACAAATGTGTAAGTGACAAACTTGCACCTGAATAAACACGGTTGCATAATGAAGTTGATGTCAACACTCTGAACAAACTCAGAGCTGTACTGCTCGGGAAGGTTCTCAGAGGTCAAGGAAAATGAATTCTGGGGAGGTGGGGCCTGGCGCTCAGGCTGGTCTCAGGGGCGTGTGACCTGTGCAGTCACACAGGGCCCGTGCTTGGAAGGATCTCAGGCTCGGTGTAATGGTCTGCTGCTGATGTCTTGAAATCACTGATGATCTTTGAATGGGTCCCACAGTTTCATCTTGCTCTCTGCACCCTCCCCAAATTATGTAGCCAGTCCTGGCAGAGCTCGACCAGGCAGGACCCCCTACCTCACCAAGGAGATATTTTTGAGACTGGATGCTTTCAAGAGACATGAACTGCTGATGGACACCCTACAGCTCTGGTGCTCTGAGCAGAGTGTAATCTTGTGTAATACTGTGCTAATCAGGGGACTTGGAGAATCTGGTCAACCGATGACAGAGCTCCCAGGAGAATTTGGGACCAACTTAACTTATTGTTAAGCAACCAGAAAGCTGGTGCTGTCTCAAGGAGGGTGAAATTAGCATCTTCTCTGCTTTAAGACATTTTGCAGACTGTTGGAGGGGCCTACAGAGTCAGCTAGGCTCACATGTGGAGAAACGCTGGTATGAAGCTGCAATTCCTTGCAGGCTTCACGTCCAAGTACGAGCTTTGGATCCCTCTGGAGAGTGGTCTACTCAGGATCGCTACTTCCCTTCCGAAGGAACACTATAAATATCAAGCTACCACAGCATTGACTCAACCACACGCTTTGAGAACTTAAACCCGCAAAATGAAATATTTCTGCAGGGGTATTATATCTGAGTCTTTGGCTAAATCTTCTGGTTCCTATACAGAACTCGCAGTAATTAAAAAGTGACTTAGGGGGGACAATCCAGTGGCATAGTGGTTAAGTTTATGCATTCCACTTTGGCAGCCTGGAGTTCGCAGGTTTGGATCCCCGGTTCTGACCTACACACTCTTCATCAAGCCATGCTGTGGGAGCATCCCACATACAAAACAGAAGATTGGCACAGATGTTAGCTCAGGACCAATTTTCCTCAGCAAGGAAAAAAAAGTGACTTAGTAGGTTGTTATGGGTAGAATTGAACCATACCTCAGAATATGACCTTATTGAGAAATAGGGTCATTGTGGATGTGATGAGTTAAGATGAGGTCATACTAGAAGACGGTGGACTCTTAGTCCAATGTGACTGGTGTCCTTAGAAGAAGAGGGGACACACAGACATGTGAGGGAAGTCAGCCATGTGATGATGATGGAGGCAGAGACTGAAGTGCTGCGGCTGTGAGCTGAGCAGCATCAAGGCTTGACAGCCACCACCGGAAGCTGGGAGAGGCGAGAGAGGCTTCTTCCCGCAGATTCAGAGGGAGTGTGGCTCTGCGGGGCCTTGGTTTTGGAGGTTCAGCCTCTAGCGCTGCGAGAGGACAAATCTCTTTTGTTTTAAGTGGCCTTGTTTGTTATAGCCGCCCTATGAAACGTGTACATAGGTATTCCTCATATACACGTTTTTTCTTTTTGGGTAAATCTAGTTCTTTCTAGATGTACACATTGAAAATTTTTAAAAGAAGTGCTTTATATTGTTAGATATCTGGATCTCACTTTAAGCTCCCCAAATTTTTGCCTCACTAGTAGAAGTCAGTATTTTTCGTGGATACTGTCGTAGGTAGTACTATAATACCCAGTGATTTTAAAATAGTCTGTGAGTATTACACTAAAAAAATAGCTGTCATTGATGAGTGTGCAGGAATCCTGGAATGTAGTCATGGGCAGCATCGTTTTTGTCTCTCGTCCCTTAAATTTCTCTGTGGGCCTAGTCCTGTCCCCTGCTCTAAAGGAAAGAACTAGAGCTTTCTGGTCAATTTCAGAGTCTTTCTGGTCACTTTCGGTTGACCAGGCTCAAGCCAGGCATCAACAGGCTCAGATCCGTACAACCTCAGAGCTTGAACCTGCTCCCGAGTGTCTTTCTTCCTGGAGCTCTGGTCTGAGCAGGCTGGGAACCCGGCTGTGGCGCTGGTGGGGAGAGGAGAGGGTGAGGGTGGGCCTCATTGCCCTCTCTCTCCTCCCCAGGCAGCTCCCAGGACATTGGGTCCTCCAGGGCTGAAGTTCAGGGCCCGAGAGGAGGTCCAGGGAGCAGGGAAGTTGACTTTTTGGGATTGAAATGGCAGCCTCACCCTTGTTCATGTTAACAGCTGTCTTTCCTTCTTAGAACTCATCACCTTCTAACATGCTTTATGTTTTGATTATTTGCTATGTTTGTCATTTGTTTTCTGTCTCCTCCCACTAATATATAAGCTCTGCCAAGAGTAAGTCTGTGTTTTGTTCACTAACATATCCCGAGGTCCTAGAAGAATGTCCAGTGAACATTTGCTGAAGGAATGTATGAATGGAGCAAAAAGATGTGCCTCACCCTCCGGGCTTGACAGATTTGGAAAACTAACTATTTTTCTCTTGTGCCCTTTTGTGAGTGGGTGGGAGTCCCCCCACCCCCAGCCGAGTCCCAAACTCCTGTTACTGGGGTCCCTCACTTCCGGTTCTTTAATGTGGATGAAACATCTCTCTTGCCTCTGGTCAGTCGTGGCTCCCCGGCCCCTGTCACCTGGAAGCACTTCTTTAGCTGCCTTATGCTGAGATTCCTGAACCCTCCATGAAGGCCCTTCCATCAGGACCCACGATGACCTTTCACCTCCTCGGCTCCCTCCCAGCCACACCCGGTTCTCACTGGTGCTCCACTTTTGGTTTGCAGGAAATACTCATGCTTTCTTGACTAACTCTGGGGGTGGCCAGTCTCCACGCAGCCACTCTTCTTGCTCTGCTGGCCCAGCGGCTGGCCAGCCCGCCTCCGTCAGGTTCCCCAGGCCCACCATGTTCCCAAGTGCTACGTGAAGCCCATCCCCTCAGGGCTCTAACATCGAGGGCCAAGCACCTTCGACCTGCCCCCTGGGGCGTGAGTGAGGGAGACTCCCAGCAACAACTCTTCCCCTCCCCCGCCTCCTCCCAATTAATACCCTTAATGTGAGAGACGGGTTTGAGAATGGCAGGATGACTTCCTTTTTGCAAGTCCTGCGTGCTTCATGGCGGTCTCACCCACTGCTTTGGCGTGTGGTGTCTATTGGCATTTGGAGTCTCAGTGAAATGTGATTTGATTCCTGTTGCCAGGACTCACTCTGTACCAGGCCCGTGTTAACCATTCTGTCACACAGAGTCGAAGGGCGTGATTTCATGTGATCCTTCCAACACCTCTGTGAGACAGGTACTATTCCTGTACCCATTTTACTGAGGCTAAGACAATTTAATGTCTTGCCCAGATCGACCAGCTACTAAGTGATGGAGCCCACATTCAAATCCAGGTCTATCTGACTTCTGAGCCTAATAGAGATTACTGTAATAGTCAAGATTTTCATCAGTCTGTAGCCCTAAAAACAGAACTTTCAAATATTAACAAAAAGTCTTCCTTCAGCCTATATTGTTCAGAATGATACATCTTTATTGAAAGTGGGAGATACGGTTCAGGATTTACCCATAATCGCCCAACTCATTGTGAGTCAGAGACTGCTAATGGCCCATCAAACCCTGTGCTCTCCTTTTCTCCTTGGGAACCTAGCTGGACTGGATTCCCCAGGTCCCCTTGAACAGCAGTGGCCAGTGGGGCAGCGTCTTACCCAGCAGAACGTGATGCGTGCTGGTTCCTAGACCTTTTCCTGGCCTCGTCTGGGAAAAACTACCCCACGCTGTCCTCCAGGCTTTCCCTCTTCTGAAGACTTGATTTGATCGATCAACACCCAGGACCACCTTGAAATTCTCGAGCTGAAGATGCCAGAGCTTTCATGAGCCTGGGTCTCTTTTTACTTACTTTATTTATTTTGTGAGGTAGATTGGCCCTGAGCTAACCTTCATTGCCCGTCTTCCTCTTTTTGCTTGAGGAAGATTTCCGTTGAGCTAACATCTGTGCCAATCTTCCTCTATTTTGTATGTGGGATGCCACCACAGTGTGGCTTGATGAGCAATGCATAGGTCCACACCTCGGATCCGACACAGCGTACCCTGGGCTGCCAAAGTGGAGCATGCAAACTTAACCACTATGCCATAGGGCGGCCCTGGGTCTCTTTTTAAAGGACGTGGAGGAGAGCTGTTTATCTATCCAGAATTAGTATGTGAGTGCAGAATAAACTTCTAAAGTGCTGGAGCCATTATGTATTTTGGGTCTTTGCCATGGCAGTTAGCTATTCTAATGAACACACACTGTGTTACTGACTTGCACACAGGTGCATAAGCAGAGCATGTGGCTCGTGGGCCAGATGGAGACAGTGTCACACAAAATCCACGCACGGTATTCATTTCCCAGGAAAATAGATGCATTGATTAAAGCTTTTCTGAATAATTTTGATATCATTTCGTGCCATTTAATGACACTGGAAGGTGTCCTGGGGGGGTTAAGGAGTCCATAAATAAACATGAGCCACATATTATCTTGACCACATCAGGTGAATGATCCTCATTAGCATAACTCCCTCAATTGCACTCTAATTTCTCATGTGCACTCAGAAAATGTGCGAAAACCTCCCAGAGATTTGGCAAAAGGAAGTCATCTGTCTTCATCCTTCAAATAGAACCATCACTGCTGTCCTCTTGCTTGTCAGTTTAAAATTTAATTTCACTTCTGGCCATCTTAACCGCGTCCAGGGGAAATGTGACATCTGGAGAGATAGCTATTTAAGCGAACAAACAGTTCAGCTCTTTAAGTAAGCTGAATTAATTTATTGGCCAGCACTGACTTTCCCCCTTAGGAAGATCAGCCAGAATTCTAGCTCCTTCTCAGTTACCCTGGGAACTGCACCTTCTTCCCGGGATGTTACGTTCGAAAGGATTCCCTGGACTCGCCTGACTAGGGAGAGAACTGAGTACGTGAGAGCCTGTTGAGTCAGAGCATCAGCTGTATGACGGGGGCTGCGGGGGCATCAGATTCGTGGGTTTGAAGGAATCTGAGTGGCCCTTGACCAGGAAGATCTTTTCCTGCTGTGCCTCAGTGGCGTTTCTTTGTCTCAGTGCAGTGGCCAGACGTGGGGACTTCATAAACATTTGCTAGAGGAGTGAATTTTCACTAGAGGCTGCATAACATAGGGGGTTACACTTGTCGGCTCTGCCCCTTACTAGCTGTGTGATTTTAGGCAAGTTATTTAACCTCTCTGTGTTTCTATTGCTTCATCTACAAAATGGTGAGTTACCATGAGGATTAAACAGTTGGGAGACGTGAAAGCAGCAACGATGACAGTAGCTGGCATTTGGTAGGCTGTACAGTGATGTTATTGTTATTACAGTGGTGGTATTAGCATTCTCTTTGAATACTTTCAGATTGTTGAAGTGGTTCCCAATATTTGTCTCTTAATAAACTGAGTAGAACAGTATAGAAGTTACAGCTTATCAAGATGATATTTTTAGGTCCAAATAGTATTTGGTATTTAAATATCTTTATGCTTTTAAAAAATTAACATATGTAATCATGTATTTAGTCATTAAATTTACCGCTTGTTAAATACCATGCTAGGTACCAGGACTGTCAACTAATATGAAAAGACAAATCATTCTTTGCTTTTCTTCTGCAATTTCATAATCTAAACCCTGTTGGTTCAAAACCGTTTTTTCCAGCCCCACAAATTTTCTGAAACTACTTTGACTTCACATCTTAAATCCATAAACCTTTATAAGCTGGTCCTTTCTTGCAGGATCCTTTTCTAACATCCTTTGGCCTACTAACTAGGTATTAGGTCCAGTTTCCATTAAATAAATCAACTGACATTCAGTTGCATTTGTGTAAGAATGAATAATTCCACTTTTTTTCCTTGATAAGGAAGATTGGCCCTGAGCTAACATCGGTGCCAATCTTCCTCTGTTTTATATGTGGGTTGCTGCCACAGCGTGGCTGACGAGTGGTGTAGGTCTGTGCCTGGGATCCAAACCTGCAAATCCAGGCCACGAAGTGGAGTGTGCCAAACTTAACCATCATGCCACAGGGCTGGCCTCTCTATTTTCTTTTTTTAAAGATTAGATTTATTTTAAAAAGACTTCTGAAAAAGATTACTCCTAATTCTAAGTGTGCTACTTTGTATTCATTTCTTTTTTTCTCCTATAAAGTGAAAAACAGGAACCATTTCAACACAGTAGGATAGTTCACCATTTATCATGGTAAGACAATTCAAGATTTCAACATAGCAGGGTAGCGAGTGCTTGTGGGAGCCATTGACTAGAATGTGGGTGCTGAGGCTGTGAGCCCTGGGAGGTGCCTCCAGCAGGGCTGGCAGTAGGTGGCTGAGCTGTCACTCTCTCTTCTGGGTCCATGGCAGACAACACTAGCGCCCGGTGACATTAGAGCCTGGACACTGCGTCACAGCCCAACTCCAAGCAGAGGACCCTGTGAAGCAGCATGAGCTGCCCTGTCAGATGAAGCTGATTTCCCCCTAATTCTACAGGAGACCACACTTGGCAGCCAGCCCACACTTACCTTCAAGGATCTGTCCGAGTTTCTAGGGCTGGAGTAAAAAGTACCACAAACTGAGTGGCTGAAAACAGCAGAAATTTATTCTCTCACAGTCCTAGAGGATCGAAGTCCAAAGATCAAGGTGTGGTGGGGCCACACTCTCTCTGAAGTCTCCGGGCGAGGATCCTTCCTCACCTCTTCTAGCTTCCGGCGGCAGCCGCTGATCCTTGGCATTCCTTGGCTTGAGGACACATCTCTCCAGTCTCTGCCTCCATCATCACACGGACCTCTCCACGTCTCTTCACACCGTCTTCCTCAGTGCATGTCTGTGTCCCTGTGGCTCTTTCCTTCTTGTAACACCAGCCATGTTGGATTAGCGGCCCACCCTACCTCAGTACGACCTCATCCTAACTAATTACATCTGTAATGATCCTGCTTCTGAATAAAGCTGCGTTCTGAGATTCTAGCAAAGACACGAATTTTGGGGGATGTAGACGCTATTCAACCCAGTACAGGCTCTTTGCCTTCTGGCATTATCACACAGCTGGTTTCTCCCAGTCAGTAGCTGTCGCCTTAGTCCTGGAGGAAGAGAAAGAGGGCTGGGGATGCGGAGAGAAAGGGTGGGAGCCAGCGGACAGGGGAAAGGCTTGGCAGAAGCTCTGCCAGCACAGGGCAGTGACAGAGGCCAGGGCACTGGGAACATGCACCTGGGGGAGGTGGGGGCCTCGGAGATGAGGAAGAGGGTACATATCCCCCACTCAAGCTTGGCTCACAGCCTGGAACCATCCCGAAACTGCATCCCAGGATTAGCAACTGCAGATGGCCCAGCTCCCCTCCCCATGTGTGGGGTCTGGCTTGTTTCTTACCCAGCCTGATTGCTTTTAGAGGACAAAATAGGGGATCCAGCACAATAGGTAAATTAGATTCTTACGCCGTTTCTCAGAAAGACTGTACATTTCCTGGTTCACTAGAATCATGAATTTACTAGAATTTGCATTTGCTGAAGTGATGGCTGCAGACACAGTCGCAGCTCTACGATATGAACAGTGATGGCTTTGGAGGTACCTTGAGGCTTCTGTTCATTATGCTCACAGCATTTCTGGGTTTTTCTGTACACAACCTCTTTCTGCGGGTTCAGACAGCCAAAGGGCATTGTGGAATTTTTAATAACTTTCTCTCTCTGAGTTGGGCAGTTGGGGCAGAGAAGGTTAATGCCATTTATTACTTATTCTACAGCTTATTGCTTTGCTGTCTGCACTGAGGACGTTATGGACACACTGCTTGGTTTATTTTCTGTGCTGTGGCATTATTGCTGTACCATGACATGCGATGTTATAATTTTGGTCTGTTTTCCCAACATTTATGCATGCAAGACAGTGCAATAGATTTTTCTGTTATCTTAAATAGGAAAGCTGGAAAGAAATGCTGTTCTCCACTTTTTCAACATATTATGATTCCTAGGATCAACATAATTCTCTGCACAAAGATTTGACAGACTATACTCAAGTTTGGTATTTTTTTCTAGTTAGGTAATTAGCTTTTTTGGTAGTATGATTGATTTATTTATATGTACAATTATATAACCATGTCTGATCCATTTTTGTTCTATAATTGAGGCTTTTTTGTCTGTTTATAAAGATCCACTCTTTTTATATTTCAAAACAGTTGCCAAATTAATTCACCAGTTTCAAATTGGACAATGAAATTCAAACTATGACTGAATAGCACATTTCTGTAGAAATTGACCTATTTGATTCAGTACTTAAGGGGCAGTAGATGATGATGATTCTGAGGTTTTTGTGGAGCAATGACACAGAGGAGAGAGTAGTTAAGAGTGGGAAAGAAGGGAAGAAAGCTGAGAAGAGAGGGTAGTGTCTGGGTAGTATGTTTGTCACATGTGATTGTCCCCAAATGGTCTGGGGCCGTGGTCCTCAACCCTAGCAGGATGGTGGAATCACTCTAGAATTTTAAACAGCACCAATTCCCAGATCAGCCCCCCAGATGCTTAGATTTCATTAATGTGTGTGTGTGTGGGGGGGGGGGAGTCTAGCATGGGATGTGCGTCCCACGTGGCAGGGAACAGGGAACTAAGCATCCAGCAGATGTCACAGATCATTGCCGATTCATTTCAGAGGCTCTCAGTTCTCAAAGCAGAGAAGAGGAAAGGAAAAAATGCCTTTATGAATAAAACAAACCTTGGCTACTCCACATTTGGACCTGGAGATCCTTGTGAGGGGTGAGCTTGTGTTCCTCTGGGGCTGACCACCCCCTGAGGCTTGCTCACAATGACCCCAGGCTCCACCAGGAAAGCTAGAATGGAAAGAGAGGGGAGGCTGTGTGCCAAAAACCCGGCGGCCCTGCCCTAAAGACCCTGTGCAGAACTGAGAGGAGGCTGGAACATTCAATAAGATTTTACTTAACAACTAGGCCAGCAGATAAAAAATAAGATCCCAGCTTCACTACCCAGAAAACCTCAAGGGAAAGGAAGGGGTCCCTTAGCTTCTTGGAGCTTGGTTTCCTTATCTTTCAAAGGAGCATAATAATCAACCTTGCAGGTAGATTATCATGCAGGGTTGTGGGAAAATTTAACGAGATAGCATTGAAAATAAAGTATCTGACACATAACAGGTGTCAGGGATGGGTAGTTTTTGGTATTAGTAGACCCAAGCTTCTATCAACCTGGGTCACCTGCCCCACATAAGACTAGCTCAGGACTTGCTGACCCTGGCTGTGGGTCCTCTTCACTGTGGGGGACACCTACAAGCCTTGTTAGGTCTAGACATCACCTCAGAGTCTAATCATGAGGCTTAGGAAAAATTGCTTCTCCCACCTCCCTTGGCAGTGCCTAAGGAGCCTGACTTCTAGAAGGACCTTCCAGTTCTTGAGATAATTGACACTGGGAATGTCAGGCCCTTCACGAATATCCAGCCGTCTGTCCACTGGTATGGAGCCCGTTGTAACACAAGGAAACACACTCAGCACAATGCAATGACCCCACCAGCCGTGAGAGACATAAACAAAAACAGGGATGTGGATTTCTAAGGAAGAATTCTCATGCCATCCTCCACAGCACATGGTGTGCAAACAGTGCGATGGCCACGCAGCCCCATTAGAAGTTGAACATCTTTTTGGGTCACTAGGATTAGCTCTATGTTTATCAAAGATTTCCAGAAGCGGAGATTAAAAAAACAGTGCCTCATTCTCTCAAGCTGGAGGACAAAGCCCGATTATTATTGCTATTACATTTATAAGCCATTCATAATTAGAAAACGAGACCTGCAGGATTGTGCTTTTCAGAGTGCGGTTCCTAAACTGATGCCAGTTGGTGAACTGTTTGCTTCTGGGTCATGGCAAGGTAAGTACAGAACCAGAGAGCCTATGTTTGGAAGGTTTATAGAGACATTTGACATGGTCACGGGACCAGTGGTAGAGACTAGTGTCAAAGAACGGGGTGTAGACCAGCCAGCGTTTTGTCAGACTCACTTGGAATGACGAAGATGGCACAAACTACAGATACGTTGTGCACCGCAGGACCCCGCCAGGCCCACAATGACCTGGGGGAAAGTCAAAGTTGGTGTTTCTCCACCGATGCTCGAGTTGGTAGCTTTCAGAATCACTCCTACTTATGCAGATGCAAAACCAATGGCTAAGGGATCATGACCTGCTGGTGGCAGAGGCAAGTAAGAGTAGGGTTGGGGAAATGATTAGATTTCACCACTGATTCCTCAGCTGCTGTCTTATAACAGCCTCAAACCCACGAGGTGTTGAAAAGCTGAAACTAAACACTGGAGGCAAAGGTGATTCAAGATCCAGCTCGTGTGTAGGACCTTGGGAGAACAGGGTGACAATTGTTTCATTTTTTACCATGGAGACAGTAAAAACCCATGGAGTGTCTCAGTAGAGGGAAGAAGTATGACTTCCTATAATTTAAAAGAACCACCACTACTAGATGGGGCCCAGACTGAGGACAGACGAAGGAGACCAGCATTTTTATGTATTCGTATTGGAGAATCACAAAAATGTGTCCAGCCAGAGATGAAGATAGCTTCACTCATTCATTACTTTGGGGCTCCTACCATGTAGTAAGCATTCTCCTTGGTCCTCAGAATACAAACTCCAATTGGCCATGTCCTCATCTTCAGGAGTTTGCAACCTAATGGGAGGGACAGATGACCTACAAGACTCTTCTGTTGGGCAGAGTGAGGTGGGTGTGTGAACGGGGTGGGGTGGGGGGTGTTTAAACACGGCCTTGTGTGCAATGCTAGTTGTTTGGACGTTAGCCTGAAGGGAATGGGGAATAAAGAGGGAATTTTAAGCATATGACATGATCACATTTGCTTTTAGAAATTTCTCTGTGGGAGCGACACAGAGAATGGGTGGAAGGCAGGACAGACAGACAAGCTAGGAGAGCACAGGAGGAATCCACGGGAGAGCATGGGGAAGGGGAGGAGGGGACGACCTGAGATCCAGACAAACATGGGACCATTAGGACTTGCTTGTTAATTGGATATGGTGCATAAGAGAAGTGTAGATGGTTCTCAGTTTCTAGACTGGACACAGAATGAATGGTGTCAAAGAGTCTGGACAAAAGGAAACCAGGCAGTGAAGCAGGTCCAGCCTGGGAAGAAGTCCATTTCAGTTTGACTCTGTTAACTTGGAGTGGCTGCCAGACATCCAGGGGGAGGTGCCCACAGAGGGAGCAGCTGGATTTATGCATTTACCTCCATTTATTGGGACTTGTCAATCAGGAGGATAACGGAATCGTGCCTCAGAAGGAGTTGGAGCAGGGTCCCTGTGGAGAGGTCTTCCCACTGTTCTTGTCCCATCCCTGAAGTCAGGATGAGCCTGTGGCCATAGATTTTTTGGGCCATTGTTGGAACAGTGGTGAGTCAGTCCTCTCCCCTGGGTTTGTGATCTCTTCACACATAACAGCAAACATTGTTCTCTGTGCTTTACTCCCACTAACTCATTTCCCCTCAGGACAGCCTATGAGACAAGCTCTACTGGTCATTTGATGGATGGAGAAATGGAGGCACAGAGAGGTTAGGCAACTTGCCAAGGTCACACAGTGACTAAGTGGCAGAGGCCAGATTCAATCCAGGCAGTTGGGACTGGGGTTTGTCCTGGTAACCACCACAGTATACTTGTCCCCAAGCTGGGGGCTCTACCAATCGCTAATGGCCTTGTGATCTTTATCCTCCAGGCACCCCACCATTTCCTGAGAGAGCATGGAGGTCGAACAAGGGTGCTTTTTAATGCCCAGAATATTCTTCTTTTTTAGTTCTTTTGTGGCGTTTCCAGGATGATCACACACATGGCCTATCTATGTTGGCCATTTTGGGTCAGAATTGTTTAACAGAACAGTTAATAACTTAGTGATGACAGAAAGAATGGGCCAGGAAAGTAAATAACCAGCCTGGAGTGTGCCATTAAGACTATGGAGAGCCAGCGTTGGTGCTCACAGGCACAGTTCTGGCTGACAGCAGTGTTTTTCAAACTCTGGGTTGCAACCTTTAGTGAGTTGGGAAATCAATTCAGTAGATTGTGAGCAGTATTCTTTAAAAATAATGAAGCAGAACAGAATGGACTAGAACGTGTCAGAGTGTATCACACGTAATATGGGTGAGCTATGTGTGTGGATTGATATGTAGGTCATGACATAAAGTGTATTTCTTGGTGGTTTGCGGTAAAAAAAAAAAAGTTTGAAAAGTTGTTGGCGAGATGACCCTTTACTGTGCTGACCATCCATGACCAAAAAAATATTCATGATTTTCTTCTCTAATGAACTGACACAGGTGTACATTTGCGGACTTTAGCGATAAACACATTTGCAAGGGGCATTGGCACTAAACCTGGGAAACCTGGAGATCTGAAGCTCACACTTCAACTCTGCTCTCGCTCACGATTTGGGGAGTTTGTGGCAGGTGGATGGCAGGTTGTCAACGTGGAAGCTTCAGCAGGAGACAAAATCCCCTGGTGAGTCTGTGAATGAGCAAAGAGCAGAGGGTAGGATGTGCGAACCGTTTACCTGCAAGGCGGGGATGCAGGAAAGGGAGATCAGAAAACTCACTCCGATGGAAGAGACAGGTGGGAGGACAACCAGGGGAGCGTTGGTGTGGGAGCCAGGAGACGAGAGAGTTCGAAGAGCAGAGAGAGGTTCAGGATTGTCACATGTGGCAGGAGGTCAAGTTCACTAAGAGCTGAAAAGCACACATTGAAATGAGCAACACGGAGCTCGCTGGTGACCTTGGTTGTGCCTTCAGTCGAGAGGTGGTAACAGGACGGCAGAGGGCCGAGCAGAGAGAGAGGAAGACAGAGACTGGGAGAATGGACAACTTTTCCAAAACATTGGGAGTGAAAGGGGGAGGGCAAGATGCTGTCAGCTGGACAGAGAATAACTGGCTCCTCTAGGAACAAGTTCAACCCCAGTTTTACAAGAGACAGAATATTCCACCGGCTAGGCTTCCCGGAAGGCACAGGGATGTTTAATCTTTGTTGGAAGGGGCGAGATGAAGCTATGGATTTCCCCCAGACTTTTCACCATCTCTGAACAATCAGGTAAGAATTTCTGTCAATCCCTGAGACAAAATTTTAGAATTGTGACCATGACTGCTGCTGCGCTCGTTCTTTATGCAAGTGATGGTTAAGTTCGTTTGGGGATTATGATTCTAAATTGTAGTGCCCAATACAATCCAAGGTCCAGCTTTAGGAAGAGAAAAAAAAAAGAGAATGAAACAGTAGCCAAAAGAAAAACTAGTTTGATACCTTGTTAGCGACATTGTTGCCATCACGCTAGAAAAGTGCAAGAATGGACTGCATTCTGACAACTGAAAATGCTGTGGGCAACTGACAGAATCCCAAAGGAAAGATTAAATTTCTTCTTCTGATAGGATGAAAACCAGAATTAAAATTGCTTTTGATGTGTCTTTTTGCTTTATCAAATCTTTGAGAGAACTCGAATGCAGGCACCTTATGACTGACATGTATTACTCAAGACACGAATTCCGTGTTGAGCCTTGTGGCCCTTGGGGCTGTAACTATCACAGATCAAGGTAGGTTAGCAGATGTTGCATAAGTATTGCAACATCTAGTCTTTAAGGAGTAAGGAAATTTGCACCTGAGTATAAACATTTGTATTTCATCCTTGTTTCCCTGGGGAGTGAAGAAAGCCCCGGAACTCCTGAATAAGTCACCTCGTCTAACAACCTTTGGGCATAAAGTTTGTTTTCAGAGACGAAGGATCGGTATAATTCCTAAAACAAACTTGCCCCAAATCAGAGAGTAAGTAAAAAATGTCCAAGTTAAGAAAACACAAAGCTATGCAGAAAGGATATTGACAAATGAACATTTCCTAGGCTGCTCTCACAGCAGGGAGTAATTGCCTTAAGGTAAAAGCTCATCTCTTGTGTTCTAGAAAGTTCTTAAGCCATTCAATTCACTTAAAAGTATTCATGGTTTTGATTAATGAGCACTTTAAAAAACTTGTCAAAACGAGTTAGAAATGAAAGTGTTTGCTTTGAACAAGTATATGCATTGGCCTTGTGGATCAGAAATATCACTGGTTTTGCTGAATTTAAATAGTCATATACATAAAAGAGTCTCTGGCCTGGGAATAATGCCCTTATTCTCAAATAATTTGTCTTTGGCTTTTGAAATCTGCAGCAACAGTATTTCTATGGTCTGTCTAGATGTGAATATTGAGTTTTAATTATTCAAATGTGGAGTTAAGCCTGTGTGGGTGTTTGCAGTGGGGTCGGGGCTATAGAGTTTAATTCAAATGTAAATTATGCCCCTGGTGGAGCCAGCAGATTTATAGGAAGAGGAACTCTCATTGTAGTTCAACTCCTAACTGAAAGTCAAGCTGACGCATTTGGGCATCTGAATGTCAGTGTACCTGTGGAAAGAGACCCATGCCTCACTGGCTGTTTTTCTACAAGTAAAGACGCCTAAAATCCTAAATTTCTTCTTAAATGTCTCTTAGTACCTGTCATTTTTGAAGTCGTTAAGTGAAAGCTGAGTTCTAAGCACAAAGGAAAAAGCATCTATGCAGTGAGAAAAAACTGACACAAGAATTTCTCGGAAAGAACTTAGACAATTTTTATAAATCCTTTGAAGTCATTCTTGAATGACTGAATTCATTGTGCAAAGACTCAAAGGAAGGAGTTGGAGGTTCCCACTCTTTGCCGTGTTCCTGGATCACAGGCACAATTTTCAAAATAAATTGGTATGGCCAGGTCCTGGTGCCAGAATGAGGCAGAGATTTTATATGGTTTCTCCTTCATTAACTAAAACTTTAGCTATTTTGGTTTTGATTGAAATTCTCCTGGTTAGTTGAGTTGGTGAAAACGGGTGCTAGCTAACTGGGATATGTGCCCGATGTGTGGAGAAAGACAAGCTTATTCTGTGTGGGGAGACCGCTGTTGACTGCCACTCTCCTCCTCCTCCTGGCTGACAGAGTCCCACCTTTTTACTGCACAAAAATGGGGTTCTCCTACCCAATGCGCATAAACAAGCCAATTAATTACAGCAAAACTTTTGGGAAAAGAAATCAGCTTTATTCTGTGAGATCAATCTGCAGAGAGACAGGGGGCATGTGCCCGCAGGTTTGTCTCCCCAATTCAGGATTTGGAGTGAAATTTAAGAGGTTGGGGAGAACAAGCTGGCACTCAGAAACACTGGTGAGACAGGTTTTGATTGGCAGGCTTCAAGCATTGATGGTAAGGTTCTAAACATTGATGGTAAGGGTCTAAACAATTATGGTAAGGTTCTAAACATTGATGGTAAGGAGGGGAAGGGATTTTAACACCGATCTTCCTGAATGAGGGACCCCTCACTTTTGATCGGAGTCTGACTTTGAAGTTCCAGTCATGTCCCCGTCCTTTGGTTCCATTGAAACCAGCAGAGAGTCAGCCATAGATGATTAAGTAGCTAGGAACTAAAGTTTTTTTTTTCTTCTTGCAATTACTAATTATAGCTTTTAGCTGTTTAACTCACCCATTGTTAACTGTGCTGCTCAGGCAATATGCTATCTGACTCCCACTAGGCTCCTGTAGATAACATCTCCCTGGAGCCTGGGTCACCATGGGAATGGGTGTGAGCTGTTTTTCAGGAATTAGAACCCCTTGTCCACTTCAGGCTGGTTGAGACCACCAACTCATCAACTGTGCCCACACAGATGTCCGATAGGCGACCTTTTCACGTCAAGAGACTAAAAACTCCACCCTCAGATCATGCTCTCGCCACCATTTTGTGAACATGGGTCCTATGAACATGGAGTCTGACTACGCTTGCGCAGACCATCAATTCCCTCACCTCTCCTCACCTGCAGTCACCTCTCTCCACATTTCAGAACACCTTGCCCCCTATCCCATAAATATCCCTGAGTCTCTATTTTTGGGGAAGCGAATTTGAGACTCATGCTCTCGATTCCTTTCATGGCTGCCTTGTGAGTAAACCCTCTCTCTGCTGCAATCTCGTTGTCTCGGTGTTTGGCTTTCTGGGCGGCAGGCAAAAATGAACCTGGCTCAGTAGCACCATGGGGAGGAGAATCTCTGGTTCCATGGTCATTTCAGGTCAAGATTTCTTCTTCTCTGCATGCTCTGGCTACATGACTGTACATTTTCCAAAAGACAATTTCTTAATCACTCTGTTGATAAGAGATGGGGTTTGGGGGCTGGCCTTGTGGCCGAGCGGTTAAGTTTGCGCGCTCTGCTTCGGTGGCCCAGGGTTTCACCGGTTCAGATCCTGAGCATGGACATGGCATCACTCATCAGGCAGTGCTGAGGCAGCATCCCACGTAGCACAACCAGAAGGACCTACAACTAGAATATACAACTATGTACTGGGGGGCCTTTGGGGAGAAGAAGAAGAAGGAAAGAAAAGAAAAGGTTGGCGACAGATCTTCGCTCAGGCGCCAACCTTTAAAAAAAAAGAGAGAGAGAAAGATTCAGTCTGTTGAACTGACTCTAAATGGGTCTGTGGTTGCAATCTTGCTGAGACGCTCACCTCCTTCGCTGTGTGTTCAGAGTTAAAATGATCTACGATGCCCCAAGGCAGGAGTAGTTGGAGGTGACGTGGAGAATGGTCATCAATCTCCAGAGGCCAATCCTGGTAGTTCTGTCTCCTTCGTCTGTGACAGGCTGGTGGGAAACTGACCATCTTAAGGACAGCTGGCCTCTTCCATGGGGCAGAGATGTTTTAGCCTTGATCCTCTTCTTATTATGACAGGGGTCCAGGGCCCACATCAGCCACCCTATTTTGTACAATCCCTACTGGATCCTTTCCTTTCCCTCTTCAAGGCCTGCCCTGTCCTGATGATGGGCTTCAGGCATGGAACATTTTGGGAAAATCCCTTCTCAGTTGCTGGAAAACCACAATTGAAGGAACAAAGCCAGTCATAAATCTGGGTGGAGCAGAGCTGGGCACCAGTTGATTGCAGAGCTAAAAGAGCCAGGAGAATGCTACTGGCTACTTCACTTATTTTCCGTGTCTTCGCAGCTGTCAGTCTAGAATCCTCTCCGCCATAGAAAGTCTTCAGAGGAAATTGACTTGATTATCTACTTTATCTCTGACAAACTTCTTTGAGTAGCTGCCAGTAACTCTTACCAGCTTCTAAAAAAAGTTCATAAAAGCTACTTACTGTGTTTGAGCATCTTTGTGGTTTCTTTCAGTTGCCTACACAGAAATATATTATGTACAACAGAAATATATTAGTGTCTCCCTATAATTTTATACACATCCAGATGCAGTTTTCTGTTTAGAGCTGCCTTCACCATCTTTTTGCCCTAAATCTTATAATAAGCGCATTCATTTGCAATTCTACTTGGCTGTATGATGTTTTTAAAGTAGAATTAGTCAATGCAGTCGCTTTCCCGGTAAAAAGAGGTTATTTGGAAATGGTATAGAGAGAGAAGAAATTGGCTAGACAGGGATTGCAACACTAGAAATGTAGGACCAGGGGCTGGCACCCCGGCGGAGTGGTTAAATTCTCGCGCTCCACTGCAGGCGGCCCAGTGTTTCCTTGGTTCGAATCCTGGGCGCGGACATGGCACTGCTCATCAAACCATGCTGAGACAGCGTCCCACATACCACAACTAGAAGGATCCACAATGAAAAATATACAACTATGTACCGGAGGGGCTTTGAGGAGAAAAAGGAAAAAATAAAATCTTAAAAAATAAATAAATGAAGGACCAGTAAACTGGCACCGACTCTTTCAGAGAAATGCTTGCTGCCTGGGTGTCCCCATCCCTTTAGCCGAGCGGTGTGAAGGCTTGATAGTCTTCTGTCCTTTCGATATAAACATAGCTTAGTGCTCTGCCTATCAATAAACAGACACGTTGTAAGGAGAGAAAAACTGGTCTGAACAGAATCTCTTAGGCGCGGTGATTGCTGATTGCACAAACATCGCCTCGTCAATTTCTCTCACAATCCGAGAGAGGAAGTGGCGTGAACAGGAGTGTGTTTTTGGAGGAGTTGGGTGGGGCAGGGAGGGGAGGAGACACTTCCCCGCCAACCGAGGAGTCGGTAGGGCAAGGAAAACCGCGAGGAACCTGCGGCGCAGTCCCTCCTCGTCCCCTTCCTGGCGCCTGGCGGTCCCCTGTCCCCGGCGTCGCCGAGCCGGGGCCACGGGAGGCAGCGGGTTTCGTGCGCTTCGGGACCCCGGGAGGAAGCGCGATTCCCTGTCTCCAGGAGGAGAGGACACGGTCCCCGGCTCAGAGGACCATCTCTGGCACCAGACCCACGCCAGTCCTCTCTGGCCCCTGCACACAGGCGACCGCTCGTGTTTACGCGCGCACACATTCCTGCCTCTGCGCGCAACTCCCACGCCCGGGCCCCTCTGCCTGCCAGGCGCCAGATCCGCCTCCCCGGCTGGAGCGAGAGGGTCCTCGGCTGCGTCTTTAAGGCTGCGGTCCCCGCCCCTCCCGCCTCCCCGCCCTCCCCGGCCCGCCCTCCTCGGTGTCGCCGCGGCTCCTCCCGACCTCCCCACGAGCCGGGCGGCGCGCGGTGCAGGTGCCGGCGAGCCCCTCGAATGCCGCTGCCCGGCCCGAGGTGGTAGCGGCGCCGGGCGCGCTCCGCCCGCCCCTCCTCCTGGCCGCATCGGGCTCCGGGAGCGCGGGGACATGTCGGTGGCGACAGGCAGCAACGAGGCGGCCGGCGGGGCCAGCGGCGGCGGCGCGCGGGTTTTCTTCCAGAGCCCCCGGGGCGGCGCCGGCGGCAGCCCGGGCTCGAGCAGCGGCTCAGGCTCCTCCCGGGAGGACTCGGCGCCCGTGGCCACGGCGGCCGCTGACGGGCAGGTTCAGCCGCCGCCGCCGCAGCAGCAGCAGCGGCGCCACCAGCAGGGAAAAGTGACAGTGAAATACGATCGCAAAGAGCTTCGGAAGCGGCTTGTGCTGGAGGAATGGATCGTGGAGCAGCTGGGTCAGCTGTACGGCTGCGAGGTACCTGGGCGCGGGGCGGGAGGGTCAGGGGCCTCCTCCGCGGCTCTGAGCTCACGCAGGAATTCTCCAGGGCACCAGCTCCCGGGTGCGCGCCTCCCTGACTCTTGGGGACCCAGCGCTGGGAGCGAGATGCGGCGCTTTCTCTCTCCAGGGTGCCCTCTGGCGCCAGGGCGCAGAGATTGGGACGCTTCTGCCTGGGTTCAGCGGCTGGGTGCCCGGAGAGCTGCGGGCCCCCTTGGTGGCCCGGAGGAGGGTTGGGTCTTTCCAAGCGCGTTGCTTTTCTCGGAGCCCCGGGCGCTTTTAGGCTCCAGCTGCTGCTACACCCAGCGGAGCCCGGAGGGGCTCACCCAGCTCACGCCTAACCCAAGGAGAACAGCCCTCTGCTGGGGTCCTGGCAGCCCCGATTTTTGTGGAGAGGGAGCAAGGGAAGGGACTTGAAAGCCGCTTAAAGGAGAGGAGAGGTT
Organism: Equus quagga; assembly: GCF_021613505.1. Lineage (NCBI taxonomy): Eukaryota > Metazoa > Chordata > Mammalia > Perissodactyla > Equidae > Equus > Equus quagga. The sequence continues at coordinate 16,530,474 of NC_060274.1, read as the reverse complement.
CTGGGGATCTCAGAGGCGCCCTCGGTTGCTGAAATTCTACATCAATATCGTGGAATGAACGCTTTCCCTTTCCCAACCAGCCCAGACGCGGGTCCCCATAATTCATCCTTGCATTTACCAACGCCGCGCACGCTGGGCTTTGTTGAAGCAGCTTTCTTGTTTCCTGCCCAGGCTCAGTTACCGCCTTTGACGGGCACAGAGTGAGAGCCTTGGACGACCTCGAAGGGTGCCAGAGTGGAAGGAAGGTGGCCCTACGGGTGGTGTGTGGGGGGCCCGGAACCCGCCAGCTAGCCCTCTGCCAGGACATTGTGACTTCCCACACACAGTTCAGGGGCTAAGGTGATACTGAAGTCTCACTGACGTGTGTACATTTGGTGTAAGGAGAAATATTTAGAATAAGGTGTAAGAAATATATGCTAGAAAAATGATGGAAGCCAACAGAGCCTTTAATCACTAATTCTAAAGGAAGTACTATATTTCTCTTAACTGAGTGGAATTTGGAAACAGTGGAGGAATGAAGGGGATTAATAATTAAGAATATGGCTTCTAAGTTGAAGCAAGGTTGTGTGGTACAACTGTTGCGCTCTTCAGGAAAATGAAGGCCAGATCAACTCACTGGCTTGGGGTATTCTGCATTTCACACATTTTATGACCTGTTGTGAATACATATTTTCCTTAACATTCTTATCGCAGCCTTCTCCTCAGGGACCACTGATGAATGATTATGATATAATGAAGCTTGACTATATGACTAATGGCCTTGTAAAACTATATTGTTTCTCCAGCCCTTATAAAAAGCCATTTTAATTGCATAAATAAAAACTGGCCAAAATAGGAAGTGTTCATGGGATTTTTTTTTATAGGAAGTTGGTGAGACTCTTTAAATAAACAATATGTTTGATTTAGATGGGATCCTTGTTGGATGGATGGATGTGTTCAGTCTTGCCTCTGTAGAATCCAATTAATTTTCGTTTATTTCATACTGACCTTTATAATCCGTTTTGGATTTGGAGGTTTGAGTTAATAGAAAAGCTATTGTTGAAATTAACAATGCTTTAGGAATGCTCCTTTTATGGGAGGGTAATTAGAGGTAGCTTGAGCAACTAGAAAGAGTTCCAGCCCTTCAGCAAGTTGGCAAATCACATCTTTTAAAAATTCTTCACAACAATTGGGGGGAAAAATGGAGGATTGAATGTTCTCTGTAGTGACCATGTAGGTTAGGGACATCTTTTAAAGGGCAAACGTGACTTTGAATCTTTCCCTTGTACTTCTCTCATTTTAGACTTTCTAGTGGATAGCTCTGAGATTTGAAAGAGAGATTTTGTGATGATACAAGATGCCGTAGGCTGCCCGCATGTCATTAAAATGTGGCGAGTATTTCTCTTCCAGTTGTTTGTCCTGTCATTTTAGGTTGAAGGAATATAAATCATTGAGAAGGCAATTTGTAATTACTAGGCTGATCGTACATCTTCATGTAATGATACAAAGCATGTGGACTAATAAGTAGCCATATAAAGGATTGTCTTCTTCCATGTATTTCTCCACTGGTAGCGCTCTATTTTTAGCTTGAGTCCTCTGGTCTGGTAGCCTTTCTTGCTGATAGCTTCAAGTCTTTTAGCCTCTGGTTTGTAAATCAAGAAGGACCCACCCTGGCTTATAGTTCTGAATCTCATGAATGTAAAGGTGAAGGAAATGTCCTTTTTACACTTAAAATTGGCAATGTTTTCAAATGTTTATTGCATGACATTGACACAGGAAGCTGACTTGCCCAACTTCAAACCGGCTGGAGGCCTGAGCTATCTGGCAAGTTGGGGGAGAAGATGAGCAACATATTTAATTTCAGATGACCTTGTATCAGCACTTGGATGACCTGTCCTTTTCGGAATAGAAAATGGTGATCTTTTGGAGTGGCATAGAGCATGATATTTACAATTGGAAAGGAGTGGGAAGAAGTACACAGAATAACTTCCTGGCTGTGGTCTTGTCTAGAAGTTTGCTGAGATCCATCAGTTTTGTATGGAGAATGATAGAGAGACAGCACCTGGGGAGTACTTACTGTGCCCCAGGTGCTGTTCGAGAAACAGTATAGCAAGAATTGATTTGTCTCTACAACAGCCCTATGAAGAGGATTTTACAGATGAGGAAACTGAGACCCAGAGAGATTAAGAAGCTTTCCCAGGTTCACATAGCTTGTAAATGGCAGGGACGAGGGGAGGGGTGAGGACCCGGGCAGTGTGTCTGTGAGTCCAGTTCACCAGGCCTGCCTGTAGCTTTGCAGGGTCTCATGCAAGAGAACAGATGGAGGCCCTCGTAGCATGTGTCGAAATATTTAAAAATAATGAATTTAGCTAACGTGCATTTCTATAGAATTGATTCTACCCACCTACCTTGACAGCGATGTCTTCATAATGGCCCGGAAGGTTTGAATCTTGCATTCTCAGACTTCCCAGAGCTCAGAGCTGGAATGCACCTGGGAGAATCTTCCCCTGCCCAGGGTCTGCTTTGTTTTGTTCCCCACTTGCGGTGCAGCCCCACCTGGAGACGGGCGTTGTATCCGCCTGCATGTCCAGCCTCTGTCCACACCCTCTGCCACCCCTCAATCAGGCCTCTGGCTCAGACCAGTGGGAGGACAGATCTGGGAAGAGCCTGTTCATGCTCTGGAAGTGGCTTATATTTGATCAGGGAATTCTGGGGACCTGGTGTGTAGCCTAAAACCGACAGAAGGGCACCCGTTCTGGATTCGTAGGTCCAGTTTGTCTGGGGAACTCTGGACTGACTCTGCAGGAAGATGGGTGTGGCAGGAGTGGGACCCAGGACTGTGGTTCCTCTTACCCCGTCTAAGAGTGATATCGTTAAACACCACATCATGCAGCCTTTGGATACACAGATCAATGTTGTTATAGCTTCTAACATGATTAGTTGTGTTTATAGTTATTTTCCATTCATCTTCTTGTACAGGTAGTTAAATTTTCAGCTAGGAATTGGGTTATAATGGAGCTGTTAGTTCCATCTACATCCAGATTGAAGAATTTCTGTTAAGACATTTTCATATCTCTTCCAAACCCTGACAGTTTTTGAGAGCATTTGAAATCTGGCGTAGTGTCTACTTTGACAAGTATTGCAAGATGACTTCCTGGATAAGTCATATCAATTTTTACCATCGTTCCCAGCATCAAGATAACATCTGTACTTCCAGTTTTGCAATTAGATTTGCTTTGGAAAGAAAAGCCTGTTGTTAACCTCAGGTTGTTGAAACACCCATAGCAGCCTGGCCGTAAACAGCCTTGTGCACTGAGACTATTTCCAGCTTATCCTGAATGTCCATTGAGACGGCCTCTCCCTTTGCTGCTGCTGTCTGCATTTTAAAAAGTGGCTTCTGGCGTATTATACCTGTTCGTTTTCCCTGACTCCCTACCATCCTCATTCTGTAAATCAGTGCTGTTAAAAAGTTTTTGATGGTGACCCTACAGAGAAATACCCTTGAGATTGCTGCTTGATACCTACACAAACACACGGATGTTTGAAAAGAGATTCAAGAGCACTGCTTCATGTTACTGTGTATGCTAAAGAAAAAATTACAAAGGTAATATAAAATACGACTTTATTAAAGTTTCAGTACAGTATTCTGTCCTATTTCATGTTCCAAAATTGATGGTTGTGAGCCTTTAAGTTGATTTCATAACACATTTTGGATTATGGCCTGCAATTTAAAAAATGCTCTCCCTGAAATAAGGCAGAGAGAGAAAGACAAATACAGTATGAAAAAAACCTAGGCTCACAGATACAGAGAACAGGTTGATGGTTGCCTGAGGTGGGGGCTTGGGGTGGGTGAAATGGGTGAAGGGGGTCAAAAGATACAAACTCCAGTTATAAGATAAATAAGTCAAGCAAATGTAATGTACGGCATGGCAGCTACAGTTAATAATACTATATTGCATATTTGAAAGTTGCTTAGAGAGTAAATCTTAAAAGTTCTCATTACAAGAAAAAAACGTCAGTAACTATGTATGGTGATGGATGTTAATAGACATATTGTGGTGGTCATTTTGCAATATATACAGATATCGAATCATTATGTGGTATACCTGAAACTATTATAATGTTGTAGGTCAACTGTACCTCAATAAAAAATATACTGCTCCAAAAAGTGAAAATCCTAAGTATATGTAATAGTATTAGCTGACATTTATTGAGCGCTTTCTATGCATCAGTTACGGTTCATATAATCTTAGTAACAACATCTGATAGTCCCGTTTTGTGGATGTGGAAACTGAGGCACAGAGAAGTCAAGAAGTTGCCCCAGGGCCCTCAGCTGGGATGTGGCAGAGCAGGGCTGTGTCCAGGAGGTCAGACGCACTTTGCCACTGCATTGTACTGCTTCTCCATGAGGGACGGAGCCTGGCACCTTCTGTGAACCCCCACATACTGCCTACTCCCTGGATGTGGCTGTTGTAACTTCTGAGTTGACCGATACTGCATGTGGGGGATGCCCTCCCCAGTGGGCTTGTTCTTGTCCCTGGATCAGGCCTCTTGTTTTAATTTCAGGTCCTTGCTTTGTATACAGACTCCCACTCTATAGCATCAAATGACCCTATGTGGCTGCTTTGTTAGGACCTCTCCCGGAAGGTAGAAACTACTGCTTAGAACTCAGTTTATGGATTATTCGGTGAATCCGCATTTGTTTAGGTATTTGAGAATGAATAGACTTTTAAACAAAACTGCTCTTTATTTTTTAAAATCTCCATAAATTCAACCTGTAACATATTAAGGGATAAATTAAACGAGTCAAAAGACTATGAATAAAAGAATTCTAAATTGCCAAAGAAAGAAAACTGTACGTAATGCATTTCCCTTTGGAACAAGGGTTAGGGAAATTTGGTGTGGGGACAGTGGTTAAAGAGTAAAGACTGTGAAGCCGGATGAATTTGAAGTCAGATGGCGGCCCAGCATTTAGCAGTCATTGGAGATTAGGCAATTTCCTTAGCCTCTCTGAGCCTCACTTTCTCCTTCTGTTTAAGGGCATCCTCCTGGCTTCTTTACAGGGTTGTTATGAGGACCGAATGGGTAAGACACGGAATGTGGTAGCTGGTAGTAGCAGGTATGGGTCAGCGTTGTAATTTGAACCACAACCGGCCAGTAACCACTGGTTATTCTCTGTGATGTGGGGAGAGGACAGGAGGGGGAAGAAAGCAAGGTATTCACATCTATTTGGTGATAGAATTTAGAGAAGGATGTGTGGGTACTTTGGAGTCAGAGATGTTGGTGTGTGTTTGAACTTGAACATGGGCAAATACTCTGTGTATCATTCCCCTTTTCCCTAGTGCCTTCCTTATTGTGGACGTTCCTGTGGATTTGCATATATGTGTAGAGAAGTAGGACTTCAACAATTTGAACGCAAGGCTGTCTTAATTTTCTCTGTGCGTGTCCTTGCAGAGCACAGTCCTTCAACCAGTAGCATTTGTTTGAATGAATGAAAATGGGTCAATCTTCAGAAAACCTCTGAAAAGTTATCAATGTTTCAGAAGGAATTAGTTGGTGGTGTTTCTCTATTATAGTCAGGTCTAGGGAAAAAATTGATCCATAGTTTTGCTACAATAACTCGTATCGTACTCTTGCATCATTACAGTATTATTTCAGCCCTGTTGAAGAACACATTTACCTTCATTGACTTATTTGCTCCCAACAGGAATTTGAAGATAGTAGCGGCAGCTAATCGACTTTTATGCTTAGAGTAAGAGGCTGCTTTAGAAGATTTCATCTTCCCTGAGTCTCCTGTCCTCTCTTTTTTTCCTTTGTGCCCGCTGACACACCATTTCTGCCTCTACTCCCTCTGACACGTGTTTGCTTCCCGTGTCTTCTGTTTTTCTCCCACTTTTGAAACAACCTGGCTCCATGTGGCGGAACTTGCCTACCTCCCAGCTCTCCCCCAGGGGCATCTCTTTCTCGATGGAGGGAAGAATGAAATCGGAATTGTTGGGTTGTCCACGTGGCGTGTGCACTGTGTGCATGATTTCATTTCGTAGTTCACTCTCTCATCTCTTGTTTCCTGCACTTGGCTGTTTCAAACCTTCCCCCGTCTTTTTAAGGCACCTTTTCTGTCATCCCCCCTTTCCCCTCAGCCTGTGTCCTCGCAGCCTCCTCTTTTTCAAATCACCTCCCAGGCACTTCTTCCCTTAATTTCCCTCCGGTCTTGGCTGCATTTTCAACATACACCAGTTGAAGTCTTTCTCTTCTGTTGACAACAATCCCCCACCACAAAAACGCTTCCCTTTCGCAATCCTGTATCCCCTCTGGTTGCTGCTCTTTCTCCTTGCCTTACAATCTATTTTTCCAGAACTTTCTCAATCTGTGACACACGCTGTTTGTCCACCACAGTGTGATGTTGGCTCCACCACGGCTCCCCTGATGACCTTGTCTCTCAGTCCTTTGGGTTTGCCGGGTCTTTATTGTACTTGGCCTTCTGCAGCATTGGGTACCCTCCATCATTTCCTTTGGAAGCCTTTAGCTTCTGAGGGAGTCCTTTCTCTGAGTTCTCACCCTGTTCTCTACCCTGCCAGCCTCCTTTCTGGATTTTCTTTCTATGCCCACCTCTTCAATGCTGATGTCGCACAGGGTCTGCCTTTGGGCTCCTGCTCTGTCTTCGTTTTTATCACTCCTGCACGCTCCGTCTGGGTGATAGGAATATCCGAGTGAGTGGCTTCAGTTGCTGTCCATATGCTGACAACTCTTCAGTCTATATTTTTAGCCCGGATCTGTTTTCTGAGTATCAAACATATTCAGAGAGTTTTGAAATGGACACCACCACTTGGACGCCCCACGGCAACCTCATATTCAATTGGTCTGAAAATGAATTTCTTATCTTCCTCAGCAAACCTGCTCGCCTTCCTCAGTTCCCTCCGGGAATGGCAGGCACTGCTGTCCACAGATGTCCCCACTGAAGGTTATGCTGGTGTCCTTCTCTTGCCTCTCCCTTGCTGGTCACACCCAGTAGTCATGAAGTCTCATTGATGCTTGCTCTCTACAGCTCCGGAATCCTAGTCCTTGACTTCTCACCACCTCTGCTTTAGTCCCACACCTTATCATTTCCCACCTGCATTGTAGCAACAGAGCTTTTAGTCTCGTTCCCCTCGAATTACTCCCACTCCTGGTACCTGTGCTCCTGTCATGGCTCCCAGCCTCTACCATTGCTGCTGTGTTACTACGACCTCTGCCACTAACACAGCTCTCGGGTGAGGGCCGGGGGACTTACGCATTTTATCTCCTACACTCAGCCCTCCTGGGTGGTATTATCTTCATTTCTTCATGTTATAGAGGAAGAAACTGAGATCAGAGAAGGTGTTCTTTGTCCTTGTCCAAGGTCATGCTGACTCTTTCAAAGTCAGGTAGCCATGACGCTATCATTGCTCCCAGAAGCGACATTTATTAAGTTCTTACTGCATACCCTGTCCTTCATGAGGTCTCATTTAATCCTCGCAGGGATTAATTAACTCTGCAAGGTAGGGGAAGACAGCGAGGTCTGGAAAGCTTGAGCAACACGCGCTGGTCAGAGGCCACAGCACTCTCAAGTGGCAGGGTCAGGAGAGGACCCCTGTCTCTGGTTCCTGGGCTGGGGCTTCCTCCTTGGAGCCCATCCCTCCAGCTCTCCTCACCACAGTGCTTCAAGGCCACCTGCATGCTGCCAGAGCGATTCTAAAATCCAGACCGGATCCTGTCCTTCCCACAGGCTTCAGGATGAAATGGGAGCATGTCAGCCTGCAACAAGGCACAGGGGCTTGCCCTGCCTGCCTCTCCAGTCTCATCTCTTGCCACTGTCCCCCACCCCTGCTTCTTCAGTTATCAACTAAGATCCTAATTCGGGGCAGGCAGGAACCCATTCTCACTTGCCAGAATGATCTCTCCCTCCCTGTCTACCTCTTACCTGTTTTTCAGGCTCTGCTCATGGTATCTTCTCCAGGAAGCCTCTCTGATGTGTCTCCTCGCAGGCTGGTGGGCTGACAGGTCCTTGCCGGCTTGTGCTACCCCCCTTCTCGGCAGCCTTTCTGTAATCCTGCCTCCTACACTCACTGCAGCTTCTTGAGGACTGAGTGTTGTGATCCTTGCAGCCCCATGCCTCTCACATACCTGGCTGTGCTCAGGTGTCCCGTACCTGGCTATGGAGTGAGTGAGACAGCCTGGCGCTCAAGGGCAGTTGGCAGCATCTTTTGGTACTGTGCATTCAGAAACACCTACCCCAGATTAATGGTGTTAATGCTATTTGGCTCTGCCTCTCTTAAAAACCTGCTCCTGAGCCAGCCCCAGTGGCCTAGTGGTTAAAGTTTGGCACGCTCTGCTTGGGGGCCCAGGTTCAGTTCCCAGGCATAGAACCACACCACCCATCTGTCAGTAGCCATGCTGTGGTGGTGGCTCACATAGAACTAGAAGGACTTACAACTAGAATGTACAGCTATGCATTGGGCCTTTGGGGAGGAAATTAAAAAAACAGAGAGAAAGGAAGGTTGGCAACAGATGTTAGCTCAGGGCGAGTCTTTCCCAGTAAAAACAAAAAACCTGCTCTTTCATCAGTGACTTGAAGTTTTGGTTCTTTTTCTTGGCTATGAATTCTGTCTCTGTAGTCCTTTGAACCTGGGAATTAAAAGGAAGTTGATATGGAATAAAACACAGATGTGCTAGTGATGAAGTCTTCAGAGGACGTCATCAGAGGTGACTGCCATTCTTCTCTGTAATTTTAATTTTTCAGTATGTACACGCATCCTATTTTATTTGCACAGTAATTGTTCATTTCTTGGGGAGCGGAAATGCAGGCTGTGCTGTGAAGTGGCGAGTGCTTTTCTATCAGCAGTTAAGATTTCAAGCAACAGGCTTACACAAGTCTTGAAAGAACAAGGAATGAAAGCCAGGATTCCTGCCTCTGCTCAAAAATTTGGGCCAATAAATTCACACAAGCACTTAGTCAGAGCTGGCATTCTGGAAATCTGTTCCCCTGCATAAAAGCTTAGAAAAAGAAGAGACCAGCATGTAGATTTGTCTGTAGAGCATCACTTGGTGGTTGAGGGAAAAATGATCCAAGAAGGGTCTTTCCTTTTTGAAAGAACCCTTAGGACAAACTGTAGAAGGAACTGTGGAGGGCTGGAACATTCATTCATTCATCCAGTAGGTATTTTCATAGATGAGGAAAGGGGAACAAGAAGTCTTCATCCTTTTAAACTGTGTAGGAGAAAATGTGGTGAAGTGAAGGGAGCCCTTCCATTCTAGGAGGAGAATGGAGGCGGCCAGAGGATTGAAAGCCCTGGAGGCAGATGCTGCCCCTGGTCCAGCTGTATTAGTGAATTCCACACGTTTAGTCACCTTGGAGGGTCGTGGAGCTCTTCCTTTACTCAGCCTATTCCAGGAGAGTGTCTGACACCTTCATTGACATTATAAAGTAAATGGCTAACAACACTCCAGTGATCTTTCCTTTTAAAAGCAAGTAAGGTCCTAAGGAAAAGAAAATAATCTCTCGACAGCTGCGCTTGGGGAGTTAATAAACCAGGGCAGGCTGTATGATTTGGGGGCAGTGGGACCTTGTTGGCATCTGTGAAATCTACGAAACCAAAACCTGTCAGTTGTTGCCAGCCTGATGTTGTGGGGAGGGCCCTGGCCCCAGAAACTCTGTTCCAGCTGGGCTGCTGCTTAACCTGCTCGGTGACCTTGGCAGGTCATATTTGCGAGAGACAGAGACTTTTGTTTTTGGGGTTTCTTTCTTCATCTGAAAAAAATGAGGGAAGTGTCAGGCTTTCAAGCTCCAGCCTTTAGAGCTTCTACGATGCAGCTGAAGAAAGTGAGAGTCTTCAAGAGAGGGTGACATTGAAATCAGTAATAGAAGAGTCTTTCCCTCTCAGTGCAGACCTGAGACTAGAATTAGACCAGTTCACCGAAGGGTCATCGGATTTGCATAGCTAATTTACTGTAGCTAAAGTGGCAGTGTATCCATCCTCCCCTTGGCGTGACCTCTTATGCTATGTGATTTGGTGGGAACATAAAGATCAGATTGAGAAGACTTTAAAAAAAATTATTTAATTTTTTTGAGGTCCTATTGGCTTATAACATTGTGTAAATTTCAGGTGTGCATTATTATATTTCAGTTTCTGTATAGACTGCATCGTGCTCACCACCAATGGTCTAGTTTTTTTTTTTTTTTAAATATGTTCTTCCCAGGTAATTAATTTTCTTATAATGTCCAGCTACTTTTTTTTTTAAAGATTTAATTTATTTATTTTTTCCTTTTTCTCCCCAAAGCCCCCCGGTACATAGTTGTATATTCTTTGTTGTGGGTTCTTCTAGTTGTGGCATGTGGGACGCTGCCTCAGCATGGTCTGACGAGCAGTGCCATGTCCGCACTCAGGATTCGAACCAACAAAACACTGGGCCACCTGCAGCGGAGCGCGTGAACTTAACCACTTGGCCACAGGGCCAGCCCCCAATGGTCTAGTTTTTATCTGTCACCATACGCATGTGCCCCTTTACCCCTTTTGCCCTCCCCCCACCCCCTTCCCCTCTGGTAAACTTTTTTTTAAATCCTCTTTCCCCCTCAAGCGCTTCCTCCCCACTATTGGCTTCCAAGTTAAATTTGAAATTTGACAGATATTCATAGCTACCCTATCTGCTGCTTCTTTTTTTTTCTTCTTCTTCTTTTTTTTTTTTTTTTTTGCATTTAATTGGGTTAACCTTTAAGAAGAGCTGGCATATTTGACTTAAACATTTAAGGCATATAATTTATAATATTGTTTGTTGGGGGACCTTTCCTATTATTATGTGTCCCTTATTTTGGCAGCTCATAATTAACTAATCCTGGTATTTATTTTAACTTGAGGAAGGTTTGTGTTGAGACGTAAAATGGGCATCTGAGAGGGCGTCACAGCAGCTTTAGGAAATAAAATTTTAAAAATGCGAAGGGTACAAATTAGCCTAAATAAGAGGCTGAATAAGTTTGGATTAAACAAATTAATTTTCCCTGAGGAATTTATTCACAGAATGTCATTTCATAGTTAGTTTTAGAACTAACATGACAGGATAGAAAAAAGAAACTGAGATTTTTCGTGGACTGTTCTGGTTGGAAGCAGAAAGCAAAATGTATTACGTTTACTAAGCATAGCATATGTTTATTTTGTAGGATGATAGAATCCATAGACTACCGTCAGATAATTCCATTCAATCTACACAGAAGCTCTGTGATGTAAGTAGTTATCTCAGTTTTACATGGAGGAAACCGAGACTCAGATGCCCGCGTTTAAATTGCCAGTAAGAGGAGGAGACTCTGACTTACACACAGTGGACGTCAGTTTCACCTTCCTCCCCTGGATCATTTCCGTTTATTCTAGCATCTTTGGTCCAAACAATGGGCAAGGCTTTTCTGCTTAATTATTTGATGCATTTTCAAATATGCTTCATCTTAGATGAACGATTCCATAATTTTTTTCCATTATTTCTTACATGAGCCACTTATAGAATTCAGCTATTTCTGAAGAAAAATTCAAATCCATTAGTTCTCAAGTGTATATATCACAGTGAGTGTGCTACTTATTTCTTTGATTTGCACAAGTAGTTAGTATTGGAGTCCTTACTCTCCATCTATCCACTTAGATGGAATTTTGAGGTTAAAAGTTAGAAACTCACTTTAAATAAGTAGGAGCATACAGAGTGTGTATCTTATCCTACATGTTTGAAAGTACCAGATGGTATCATTGACATGGTACAAGTAAAGAAATAATACTTCTTCTAAATAAAATGTGAAAAACCCTTAACCATTTCTTTTGCTTCTGCTACAGGATGTTTTTGTCAGAGTTGCTGTGGTCGGTCACCTGTTAATATCTTTTATATTTTCTACATCAGTTGTACAGCTGACTTACCTGCTTCATTCATTTCTGCAGATATTAATTGAATCAAATCTGTTTCAAACCAAGTAGGTGTTGAGTTTTCAGATGGGGAAGGATGGCTTTTCTGCTTGGTTCTCGTGAGCTAATCCTCTCCAGAACAATTCTAATTAGTCAACTGGTTTTTCTCCTGTGTGTGACGGGGTGTGGCAGCACTCTGACAAGTCAAAAGAAAATGAGTCATTGATTTGGTGCTGAAACATGATTATGCTTGCTAGAATGAAAACACCCTAAAACATTACAACTGAAAAAATAATGTGTACTCTCTCTGGTAGACAAGTGCCTTTTGTTAAGCGAAAATGTTCCATTTCTTCGTCAAACTCCAGATGGTTCAACATTTAGTAATCTTACACCGGAAGTATCTAGGTAAACAGACAGACCATCACCTGAGCTAGCCTGAGACTTTAAAAGCATTCACCTGCCAGTCATGTCTCAGATCTCTGGAACAGTCCCCTGTTAGACTTTGGAGAGGGAGAGTGGGCTGCATTCAATAAGTGGAAGATCCCCAAGTTGAGTTAACTCATTGCTCTAAAGAAGAAGAAAAGGAGTTTATTTATCATAGTTTATTTATCATGGACACCTTACTATAAACTGACTTGCACAGAACAATTTAAAACTGTGAAGGAGGGCAAAGAATGCGACACAGAGAAAATAGAAAGCCTTTAGTAAAGTGAAATTCAAACTCTCAAGCGGGCCGTTATGACTAAGACCCTGACCCACCCGCCTCCAGGTGCAAGGCTGTGCGGTCTGAGCACACAGGGTGGGTGTGGGCCAGAACCTCGCCTTCCTCTCAAGGAATTCAGCCTCCCCTCTTTCTCCCTCTGGCCCCACTTTACAAAATCAAAACAAACTGAAAAGTTCCTAGATAGGTTCTTACTGGTGATATGAAATAGATTGTCTCATTTCAGAGATCCCTATTGGCTGTGACCACGGGCTCTTTATCCTTTGCGCCTTGCGTTATAAGACAGACCCTCCCTCCTCCCTGGGGCAGGAGTGGGTTGGGTCTGCCCAGTTGAGTCAGGCAGGCTCCCCCCACCCGCCTTCATCCGCGGAGTGCTTATGAGTTGTCATCCTTAGCTGCCTCTAATTTCCCCTTTTAAGTGATACAACCCTCTCAGGAGTGTTTTCAGGATTAATAATGTTAAAAATCATCCCAAGAAAAGCCCAGGATATTTATGAAAGCACCATGAGCAACATCTATGATCTTTTTGCCATTATTAATTCTGCCTTGTTCATACGTATGTATATTCAAATTAAAGGTACGCTCTTTGACCAAAAAGAGAGCAGAGGCTTTTGCTGTTTTTTTATTTTGGATTTTTTTTTTTTTCGGTGGTGTTTAGGCCTTGATTGAAAATTTTGGTCACACACCAGGTTTTATGAATATAGAATAATCTAGTCAGTACCTCAGAATGAAAAATCGGCTTGAGTTGCTTCAAGAGAATTACCTTCTTGGAACATCAGCCGTATCACATTTGAGTTAAGTAATAGCAGATAACATACATTCTGGATAAAAATCTTTTTCATGGGGTATCTTTTATATGTGCCTAGAAGTAAAACTGCAAAGATACATAATGAACGTTAATGGTGTTGTTTTAGTGTCATTATGAGTAGTTTTTATTTTATTGATCTGTTTTGTACAATGACGTGTATTCCTTTTATAAGAGAAGAAATCTAAAGTTGTGTTTTAAAACAGATGGGTGTGATTACCCAGTTTGTCCCCAGTAAGAAAAGGGCCCCCCTCTGCTGCAATGACGTGAGCTGTCTCCTGCCACAGGGCTTTGCAATGGCAAGAGCAGCTTCCGTGGTGTTTTGCTTTCTCTTCTTTTTGAGGTAGCCAGGCAGTTTTTATTTCTCATGGCAAATAATTAAGGGAAAAAAGAAGCTAACAAGTTTGTTCATATTAGATTCTTTACATTTTCAGAAGAAGTAGTGATAATGATTTTAGAAATTAAGGCGTCTCTATCTTTTTGGGTGGAAAGACCGTCTCCGGTGAAGATGGTGCCACCATCCACAGGACAGAAGCAAAGTTAGAAGGAAGATGGGATCATCCTTTACCTTCTCTCAGGAGCCCATCCCTTCCTCTTGCTCAGGGATGGACTTTCTTCTGCGTCTTCAGCCTTTCCTTCATTTCAGGAGACATAAGGCTGTGCACTTGAGATCTGTGCATTTCATGGTACGTGAATTACACCTCAGCAAAGGACCAGAACACACATACACACAAAATGCTCCCTCCTTTCTCCTCCTCCCTTTGACCGGATTTGACAGAGTGTTGTGTACGCTCTTTGTCCTCATTTTGTCACTTTCTGCTCCCCTCTCAGCCCACAGCTGTCTTGCTTGTCTCTCCTCCCCATCAAGAGGGCTCGTGCCTGCCATGTTGCTCAGTCCCTGGGCCTCACCCCCGTTCTTGTCTTTAGTGCCCTCAGCGTTGGACTGCCCTCCTTCCCAGAGCCACACTACCCATTATCCATCCATCAGCCGTCCCAATGTCTGTCCATCCTTCCATCAGCCATTGTGCTTTCCATCTGTCCGTCCTTCCAGTGTCCAGCCATCAGTCCCCCATCCACCCTCTGCCAGGCCCACTTTTTTTTTTTTTTTAACAAATAAACTATTTTTCAGGTTTACAGAAAAATTATGAAGCTACTATAGTTTCCTTATACTCCTCAACCGGTTTCACCTATTAGTAACATCTCAAGTTAGTATGTTACATTTGTTACAATTAAGGAGCCAATATTGATACATTATTAACTAAAATCCACACTTTATTCAGATTCCTTAGTTTTTACCTAGTGTCCTTTTTTCTGTTCCAGGATTCTAACCTGGATACCACGTTACATTTAGTTGTCACGTCTCCTTAGACTCCTTCTGGCTATGACAGTTTCTCAGTCTCTTCTTGCTTTTAATGACCTTGACAGTTGTGTGGAGTTCTGTTTAGGTATTTTGTAGAGTGTCCCTCAAATGGGATTTGTCTGAGTTATTTCTCATGGTTAGACTGGAGTTGTGGGTTTTTGGGACAAAGACCACAGAGGTACAGGGCCATTCTCATTATATACTATGAAGGGGCATGCTGTCAACCTGACTTATCACTGTTGACGTTGACCTTGACCTCCTGACCGAGGTAGCGTCTGTGAGATTTCTGCACTGTAACGTTACTCCCTTTCCGTCTTTGCAGACTGGGTTCTTTGGAAGGTAATCTCTGTGTGCAGTCCAGACCTAAGGGGTGAGGAGTTATGCTCCCCCTCCTCTGTCTCTACATAACTTATGTGGAATTCTGCTTGGAAGATTTCTCTTCTCCCCATGTGTTTATTTAGTCAATAATTTATTTATATCAGTATGGACTCATGGATATTTATTATGTACTTTGGGTTATAATTCAGTGCTTCTGTGTTTATTTTCTTGCTCAAATTGTCCCAACTTTGGCCATTGGGAGCTGTTTCAATTGGCTCCTTTCTCCATTTGACATACTCCCCTCATTATGTGTGTGTATGTGTGTGTGTGTGCTTAACACTCCCTTACTTTCTGGCACTATGAGATGGTCTGGGTTCATCTTGTATATTTCTTGCCCCAGGCCTAGAATCAGCCATTTTTCCAAGGAGCCCTGGTTCCTTTTATTGGAAAATGGTGTTAGAAACCAAGACTTGGGTGCTAGGTGTGCTTATTGCTACTGGGGTGTCATTCTTTCTAGGGTTTCTCAGCTGACAGAGCAAGGAAATATATGTGTGTATACTAATCTGTGTATATGCACGTATCTTTAAGTATTTCTATATATAACCATCAGTATCTATACTAAGCTAAACAGGAGTTCAAGCTGATGTCTCCGACTCCAATCCATTACCACATGGCTCATTCTAGCTTCTTTCCCTTGCCCATCTGTAAACTGTCACTGCAGTAGTGAGAAACCTGTGGTTCTCACTACCTGCCATCCATTGTAGCATGCGTGTATAGCAGTATCGGAATTGTTAACCCATGCTCTGTGGAAAGCAACTTTATCAACTAGGGTGCAGGGCTTATGTGCAGTTCCCTTTACATTTAGTCTTCCAGACTCCACTCACTTGTAGACTTAGATCAGCACCTTTTCCCCATACCTCCTCAGTGAGCTTATTTCATGTATTTGTAATATAGTTAGATTGTTTTGTCACATTTTACATTCCGTCTTGGGATCCACCAATCTCCTAAATGATTTTTTTAAAAAATTTGCAAACGTAAAGTTTATTCTTTATGCTGTAAAGTTCTGTGGACTTTGACAAATGCATAGTGTCACGTATCCACTCTTATGGCATCATGTAGAATGGTTTCATCACCCTAAAAAATCTCCTGCACTTCACTCACTTAACCCTCTCCCCTTCCCCCCAAGCCCCTGACAACCACTGATCTTTTTACCATTGCTGTAGTTTTGCCTTTTCTAGAGTGTCATATAATTGGAACCATACAGTTTATAGCCTTTTCAGACTGGCTTCTATGACTTAGCAATATGCACTTAAGATCCATCTATGTCTTTTTGTAACTTGACAGCTCGTTTCTTTTTATAGCTGAATAATGTTCCATTGTATAAAACGTGCCCTAGTTTGTTTGTCCATTCAGCCATCGAAGGACATCTTGGTTGCTTCCAGTTTTTGGCATTGTGAATAAACCTGGTATAAACATTTGCCGGCAGGCACTTGTGTGGATGGAAGTTTCCAAGCAATCGGGTCAGTATGCCAGCTGCACTTTTAGGTGCCAGGGGTACAGCAGTGAGCTGGAGAAGCAAAGCCTCTGTGCTCTGAGAACAAACACACATGAGCAAACCCAAATAGTTTCAGCTCGTGCGAAGTGCTGTGAAAGAAAGAAAACATGCAATGGGATAAAGCCAGAATGACTGTGGCCAGGTTGGTAGGACCAGGAAGGCCCTCTCTGAGGAAGTTTGTCACGTTTGAAACTAGACCTACATGATGAGAGATGGCACCCCCTGTGCAAAGACCCAGAAGGATGAGCTTTCTCACAGTGGCCTCAGTTCATGCTAAGACCCTGAGGCAGGATGGACCTTGACATGGTCGAGGGACTAGCGACAGAAAGAAGTGTGAGATGCGATCATGAATGAGAGTATTTTTCTAAAAAAACTTTTACTCGTAGTGTAACAAAGTACAGAAATCCTAAGTGTACAGATTGATACATTTTCTCAAATTGAATCCACCATGTAACCACCATCCAGATCAAGAAATGGAATGTTGCTAGCACCCCGGGAGTCCCTGCTGTCCCTCGCTCCTTCCGTCATTAGCCTCCCACTCCACTCCAGGGTGAGCTGATTGACTTTGCCTTGTCTTAGAATTTTTGTCTGTTTCTTTTGTTCAATATGAAGTGTGTGAAATGAACCATTTCAACATGAACTGGTTGCGTGCCTTTGAGGTTTGTTTTAGTCACCATATAGCATTCCATGTGTGAATACATCACGATTGTTTTATCCATTCTGCTGTTGATGGGCATGTGGGGGGTTCCCAGTTTGGGGCTATTCTGACTTGAGCTGCTGGGAACATGTCTTTTGGTGAACATATGTCTGCCTTTCTGTTGGGTTATATACATAGCGGTGAAATTGCTGGCTGATAGGGTATGCATGTGTTCAGCTTTGCTGGGTATTCCCAGATGATTTTCCTAAGTAGTGGTACCGACCTGCATTCCCACCACAATATGTGAAGGTTCCAGTTGTTTTGCATCCTCGCTAACCCTTGATATTTTCTTTTTCATTTTAACCATCTTTTAGGTATAGAGGTATTGCACTGAGGTTTTAATTTGCATTTACTGAGGACTAATGAAGTCCAGCCCTTGTCATATGTTTATTTGCCCTTCAGGATTCCTCTTTGTGAAGTGCCTGTTCACCTCTTCTGCTCACTAAAACAAACAAACAAACAAACAAACAAACTTTGGGTCGGATTGTTTGTCTTTTCTTCTTACTGATTTTTATATATTCTACATACTAATCTTTATATATCCTAGATATTAGTCCTTTGTCAGAAATAAGCGTTGTAAGTATTTTCTCCCACCTTGTGAGTTGAGATTTTCATTCTCTTCATGGTGTCTTTTGATGAACAGAAGTTCTCACTCTTAATATTGTCCAATTTATCAGTTTTTTCCTTTATAGTTAATGCATTTTGCATCCCGTTTAAGAAGTCTTTGCTCCAAAGTCATGGAAATCTCCTCCTGCTGTCTTTTGGCTCCTTTCTATGTTTAGATCTTCATCTATCTGAAACTGATTTGTGTGTGGTATAATGTAGGGATCAAGATTCATTCTTTTCCACCTGGACGTCCAGTCGACCCAGCACCATTCATTGAACAAATCATCCTCTCCACACTGCATTGTAGTCACAAACCAAGGGACCTTGTGTGTGTGGGTCTATTATAGATTCTGGTAAGTGTGTTGTAATGTTGGGTGGGACCTTCCTGTCTTGTTCACTCTGTTCCATCTCCGTTTCCTGGCACAGTGGCCCATGTGCTGTGAACGGTCAGTAAATATCAGCTAGTTGATGGACTGTTCTGAACTTGCATTTTAGGCAACAGTAGTTAAAATCGCTAGCCTCAGGCTCAAAGAAAAGATACTCAGATTTCATGTTAGAGAGGACTTTAACTAGTTAATTATAGTTCTTCAACAGGCCCAAATATGGACAAGTCCTGCTGCCCAGAGTCCTGGGGAAGGCCGGTCAACCTCAGACTACCCAGTCGATAGTACTGTACCTATTCAACCATCCACTCAGCTACCCAACAAATATTGGTTATGGGCCTACTGTGTGCCCAGCATAAAGTAGAACTATGAAATAATGGGATTCTTTCCAGAGTTTCTATTTTTAATTTTAGAACATTTCTTGTTTCTTTCTTTACAAGTTAAATGCTCAGCGCAAGGAGGGTAATTTTTGGAATTTTCTTCTATTTCTGGGATAGCTTTGTAGTTCTATTATAGTTATTTAAAATTTTTTGTGTGTGACAGTCAAGGTAAACAGGCAACAGGCCTGAGAATTAGAGCTTTTGTGTTGCTATCAGAATATTTTAAAACAAAACTCTAAAAAAGAAAAGAGATTTAAAAAAAAATTTTTTTTTAAAGCACAATTATTTCATCCAGCGAAGTCAGCGAGAGGTTAAATACTTTTCTTGTTTTCCGAATTTGGTGCCAGCCCAAAGACCACATTTAGAGAAATAAAGACATGCATTTTCAGGAGGTTGGCATGGTGCTTAGGAGGGGCCAATTAACGTGGTTACATCAGACTGCGTTTCAAGTGGGTTATGTGCTGAGTGCTACTGTGTGCTCCTAGTACCTGTCCACTGGGCGACTTGTCCATTGATGGCTTCTCCCCGACCGCCATCTTGCTTGGTTATACCAGAGCCCTAATTTATGTCATAGGGCCTCTCTGCTGCTCATCTCCCTCGGGGATGTGAATGAAGAGAGATGGGGTAGACAGATGCCCTGAGCTGGGGCCAGCTCCTGCATTAGCTGCTGGAGGTGGGGCTGCCTCCACCAGCACTTCCTTGTCCGCTGCTGCCTGTTTCTGGTGGTTTCCACTTCCAGCTGCTCAGAGCCCTTTGTGGACACTGGGAGCGACAGCCATGGAGCTGGGCCATGGCCAGCTCTGCCCTCTGCCTCAGGAAAAGGGCATAGCGTGGCAGGAGAACAGAGCGTTTGTGCTGTCAACTATCACTTACGTGACAGACGTACATGATTCGCTCTCTAATTTAGTCAATGTTGGTTCTGTTTTCTCTATTTTTTGTTTTGTCTCAATTGAATGTTTGATATATTTAGTGAAACCTCACTTATCTGTAGGCTGCTAATTCTGCCACCTCAACCATTGGGAACACAGCAAAGAACCTGAAAGAAGGCAGAATGGGTAACCTTGAGAACCTGGGGAGCGGTCCTAGAGTTTATGTTCTGTTTTGATTGGAGAGAGCCTTTGGCTGTTCCTAGAGCTTGTTGGCTCTTATTTTAGGCACAATTCTAACAAGTCTGGTTTTCTGACTTCTTAGTTCACTGTGAGTTAGAAGCAACAAACGAGGCTTCTAGAAATAAGTACTGGGAGAACATCTCGAAGCGACAGCTGACAGCCTGGCAGTGAGAGAGTTGACAGAGAAGCTATAAAAAGCTCATAAGACTGGAGCCATCTTATAAAAGGCACAGAGAGCTCTATGCTCGTCAGTGGCCTGGAGGGGAATACAGGGCAATAGAGCGTCTGATCACAGGGCTGACCTGAGTCAGTAAGAAAATATTCAGTTATATTGGTGGCTTCTGCTTCAGAAGGCAGGAGTATTACAGTGTAATACATGAGTAATACATTTAGAGAAATTTTCAGAGAAAGAGTTTAAATGTTGGTTATCTGAAATAATTTGCTTATATAGAGCCATTATTTTCAGGATACTAAATAAATAAATACTTTCTTCCTTCCCTGTCTCTATCTCTACCCTCTTCCCCTCCCCACTCCCCTGACACCCACTTTTTTTCCCACCTTGCTCTCTCATTTTACCACTTTCTCTTGCCCTTCACTTTCTCTCCTCTCCCCTGCACCTTGTCCTCCCAACACAATACACTTTCTCATTTGTCTTTGCCTTTCAAGGACACAAGTATCCAGTGGGTCACTGGTAAATGTGCAACAACTGGCTCTCAGGAGGAAACCCCCCTGATTTATAGCGTCTGCCCATTTCCTTGGTGTAAATAGTCCCGCGTGGTTGATTTCAGGCTGTCACTGTGAAGTCAGGGCCCCTGGAGCAGGAAAGAGTATTTCCTCTATATAGATACAATAGACATAAGTAACCTCAAGAGCGTAGGTAAGCCTGAAACGTAATAAAATTGTTAGAAGTGATGTGTTTTGAGTATTCATTAACTTTGTTTTAATTATTAATTTACTTGTATGTTTATGTAGTTTAATTTTTAATAATGACTGTGTTTACCAGCTGTTCTGCAAAATTCCTGAAAATTTAAGTTGTTGTCTCTCTCATGAGCTGGCACAAGCCAGCTGCAGCATGTACCTAATACCTTAGAGCTGAAGGATGCTCTGTGATCTTATTTGAGCCTAAGAGCATCATAAACTCTGTGACAGAATCCCAGCAGCTCACAGTTAACAGGCCCTAGAGATCATCTATTCTGACCTCTCTGCCTGACACATCAGTTCCATCTACAGCCTGGTGAAAGAAAGTTCCAGAGCTTCTGCTGGTCGGATTTCTCGTGTCCCAGCACAGCATCCGTGATTGACGTTCACAGTTGAAAGTTAGTTAGGGGACTTTGCTCAGGCTCCAAAGGACTGGAATCTAATCTCTTTCTCCTGTCACTCTCTAATTTCATTCTCATGAAAACAACCCGATTCCTGATTTCGTTATTTAGCGCGAGACGTATTTTATTTGAAGGGATTAATTTAAAGACCACTGAGCCATGCGCTTAAGTGAAATCAACAAATGTTTATTAGCACTTATGTCCTAGTTATTCAGAATCTCTTCTACTTTTTGCTAAAGAATTTATTTTACTTATTCATCACCCATCTTTAAGGGACATTCATTATATGGGTTTTACTGAACCAATATATGTTCATTATATGGAATATTCATTCATAGGTATATATTTAACATAAGTATGTATATATATACATGATATGGTACTTTTGACATTCAGAATTAATGGTTCAAGTTACTATAGATAGAAAATATTTGATTCCCTTAGGCCAGTAGATTAGAGAGCTTTCTAGAAGATCTCTCTAATCCCGGGCGTTGGTGCTTTAAGTAAAGCTGTATTTTCGCGTGTTTGTTAAGGCAGCAGACCACACCCGGCCTACTGTAGGAGGCCCCCTGGGATGGTGGGAAGAACACAGCCTGCAGAATGAGGCACACTGCAGTCTAGAGCCCAGCTCTGCTGCTCACTAGCTGGTGGTTATTCTGCATTTGGACTATTGACAACTGGTGTTATGGGTATTTCTTCTTTCCTTAAGAAGCCTTGGTTTATTATGGGCCTCAAAATAGAAGCTCCTTAGTCTGAAGATAAAGTTCTTTGGAAATGCCATACGACACCTCTCCTGGTAGGCAAATTTGCTGTAATAGGGAACAGTGGGAGTGTGGGGGGGCTGTAACTGGGGTGGGGAGATGGGCACGTGACAAGGAAAGTGAGCACAGTAACTTGAGAGGACTGTGCAGCCACTCCAGGTCCCTAGGAGGCCAGATTCGCCACATGGCTGGATGTGGGCACGAGGTCATGCTCTCATCTGTAAGGCCTGGGCATCTTCTTGGTCCTCCCATCAGCCATATTGCTGTTTAAGTCGCTCCGTCAACTCATCACCTTAACTCCAAGCCAGTACTTGCCCTGGTTTCCCTCTTTCCCAGATCACTGTTACCCCAAAATATCTGGAGTTTTAGGTTTTTAAAATTTTGAAATAATTTTAGATTTATAAAGGAGCTGCAAAGATAGTACTGAGTTTTCCCATATCCCCTTCACTTGGCTTCCTCTAATGTTAACATCCTATAATCTGACACATTTATCAAAACTAAGAAATCAACATTGCTACGATACTATTAGCTAAATACTGTCTTTATTCAGATTTTCTTGGTTTTTTCACTAATATCCCTTTTCTATTGCAAAACCTAAACCAGAATATCACTTTCTACTTAGTGGAGTGGTGTTTTTTGGTTTTTGGGTTTTTTCGTCAGGAAGATTGGCCCTGAGCTAACATCTGTTGCCAGTCTTCCTCTTTTTTTCACTTGAGGAAGATTGTCACTGAGCTAACATCTATGCCAATCTTCCTCTGTTTTATGTGGGATGCTGCCACAGCTTGGCTTGATGAGTGGTGCTAGGGCTGCATCTGGGATCCGAACCCGTGAACCCCAGGCCACTGAAGCAGAGCGCGCAGACTTAACCACTATGCCACCAGGCCGGCCCCATAGTGGAGTTTGTTTTGGCCTCCTTCTCTCATGTCTCATATCCCACCAACTCTTTGAGCCACCTAATCCAGTCCCTTACATCCACCCTTCTTTTCTATTCCTGTGACAAATGCCTGGACCCAGCAGCAGCCCCTTACCAGTCCCACAAGGACCCTGGTACATTATTATTGGACTTGTGTCCCCAGATGCTTTCACTTTCTTGCGAGCTGCCTGGAGCTGTCAGGTGAACCATCCTAAAGATGACTTTTCTCAGGTGGCTCAGGTCTCTCCCTGAATGAAAGCAACTCCCCACACACCCCCTCTGACCTTCCAATGTCGAGTTGCACCACTTTTCAGCTTCCTCTTCAACTCTCTTCTGCACACAGATGGGTCTCTTGGCAGCCTCCTTGCCAGGGCCTAATATCTCACAATTGCTAACCTTGAGACCTACTGTGTGCAGGAACTATGTTAAGCTCCTCACATGCTTTGTCTTAGTCTTCAGGACAGTACTTATGAGGGGGATCCGATTAGGAAACAGAGGCACAAAGAGGATTAAGTAACTGGCCATGGACACACAGCGAGCATGTGCTTGAACAAGCATTTGAATGGAGGGCCTCTGACTGCAGACCTTACGTTCTTAAGCCCCCCAGTCTCTCATCTCAAATTGCGGATGGCCCCATGAGCTTTGCAATACCATTCCCAATATTCTCCTCCCCCAAACCCTCCTTCTCTCTCAGTTAGGATCCTGTCCATCCTCCAACGCCCAGCTCAGATCCCATCTCCATGATGTTTCCCATTTTAGGCTGAAATCAATCTGCTTACTCAGCGCTTCGGTACTTATAAATCAGTTAAAAATAAATGCTATAGTGTTGCTCAGCTGGCACTTTACAAATGCTGCCCTCGGTGTGGTTTCTTATGCACGTACATCCCAGCTTCCTCATTCGACTGTAACGACCTAGATGGTAGAAACTTTGCTTTATAATATCTTGTGTCCTCCACAAAGTCCAGCAGATATTCCTGTTCAGTAAGTATGTTTTAGATAAGTGTGATTTCCTGGAATATCGTTTGATAATAAATAGAGAAGAGAGTGTTTCTTCTTTGGTCTCATTCTATCTGAAACAAGAGCTTGAACGTTGCTTTCGGTGCTGCTATGGTGTTTAATCCCTGTTGGCCAAATAATAAAACCAACAACAATAAGAATAGTAACTCACACAGTGCTCATTACATGCTGGGCTCTATTCTAAGGCCTTCCCCACACCAACTCTTCATCTTCTTAACAAACCTTTGAGAGGGTGCAATCACTAGGCCCATTTTAAAAGGGTGGAAACCAGACATGGAGAGGTGTGGTAACTCCCGGAGAGCCTCGAGCTGCTGGTGGAGCTGGAAGGATTGTCCCCTGTGGGCTGGGTCTCTCGGACCTGCTTCAGTTGGGCCTTTGCCAGCAGAGGCCACAGGCGGATACAGAGCTCACTCCTCTTTTTGTGAAGTCAGAGTGGTCATTCATGAAGGATACAGAACTTTGATGTGTTGAGCACATTTTGGGGAAAGTGAGTTCGTTGGCATCGTGAGCCTTCATAAATATTTAACCCCTTGCCCTTTATGACTGCTTAGTAATTTCCTTTGTAAAGTATTACTTGAACGATCAAGAGCAAATATACAGGCAAGCTCCAAGTGTGGAGATTGGGCGGGCGTTTCTAACTGCGAGAAAGGCGCTCTGACATTTCCTGGGGGGTGGTTCGGCACCCCCCAGGGCGGAGGGTAAGTAGTTACCAGATGCTAACTTTGTGTGCTTTCCCTGTTCAATGCTTAATCATTTTACAGCAGAATGTAACTGTAACACATGGCTTTTGACTCTGTTAGGTTGAAGGCTGGTGTTTTTCTCAGCAGAATTGGTTAAAATAAAACCTGGGTGTCATACGGTTGGCATGCTGTTGGGGAAATGCAGTTCGAACCACAAGCGCAGCATAACTGTGGTATTTTTAACTGCTATTTGGTTTGCCCAACTTAATTGCCACAGTGGGTCTTGAACTTTCCAAAGTTCTCTCTCTTCTAAAAAGATCTCTAACCTGCCACACCTACGTCACAGTTACTAAAGAATTCAGCACTCCACTGGGGGGTGTTTAGAACTGGACATGGCTTGTGTTCTTTTTCTTTTCTTCTAGGTTAATCCTTTGATCCATTACCTGGGTTTTTGGGGGAAGAGGTCCTCATGATTGGGTAAATAGGATGGACCTGGCTGGGTACCACTAGCTGAGGGGGTGTAGGTATAGGGGGCAGACCCATGGGATGCTTGTGGTCAGCCCTGCAGGCTAGTCTGGCCAGGCCAGCCCTGGAGGCCATCTCTGGCTCCACAGGGGTGCCCTTGGCCTCCTTGAGTTACCAAGCCAGGAATTGCTCATAAAAATCAAACCTGACACAGGATGCCCACGGTACAATTTGTGTCTGGCTGCATTGGCAGTCACCTCTGTCCTGTTTCCTGCTTCAAGGCAATATCTTTCGCTTTAAACTGAACTTTCCCCTTGATTGTATGTCTTAGTGCCAAAGGGACAACAGGAAAACAACAGCCTGCTTCTGTCCATGCTAACTTCTTTAAAATACCCAGAAGTTCAGGGCTCAGTAAATGCGAGAACGTCATAGCTCCTTTGAAGGAACTGTTGTATGTCTAAGCCGCGATCTGCTTCTTTCACTGATATTTTGGTGACTTCGTGGATTAGGGTCTCAAGAACCAGCAGCGCTTTTGTGATCATCTTCAACGAGTCCATGTTCAGACACATCCCTTTCAGATCTTAGAAGCGAGGTTCTCCTTTTGCCCTGTTGTTGGGGGTGAGGCCCATGGAAGGGCAGGTCCCTGGCGCTGCCACTGGTGTCTGGGTTTAGCAGACGACTTGAAGGAGTGGCTGATTCAGGAGAATGCTGTTCGCTGTGTGGGGGAACCCAAGGGCGAGGCATGGGGTTTATACTGACAGATGAGGCCGCTCAGGGAAGTGGGAACAAAGATGGATCAGAACAGCCAGTTATTTAAGGCAGATCGCACCTGGCAAGGGATCTGGCCTCCCCCATGTGTCAACTAGCCTGTCTCTGTCTACCTCCTGGCTTTCTATGGTCCTGACTCCATGTCCTTTTTGTTGCCTTCCCTTCACCAGAAATTCTAAGATCCGTGTTTCCCAGCCTGCAAACTTGACCTAGTTCCTGACGGATGTCTTGCTGGATGGTCTTGTAGATGTTTTGACGCTGTACTGCCCTCTGGACAGGATTAAGCTTATCTTAACACTCAGCAGAAAGGGTGCAGGTCTTTCTGCCTACGTGGCGTGTCGGTAGGAAAGGGAATGAACTGCTTCAAGAGCTGCATCTCGACGGTTCCAGAAGAAGCAGTAAGATATCCCACTTCCCTACCTGTTGTTTCTGTGAAGCGATCTGGGGAGCGGGGAGAAAATGAAGTGAGAGTTTGGGTCCAAATATGGGTCCCACTTAATGCAACTTTGGGCCAGGTTTATATTGGGAAGGGAACTATCTTGGTAGATAAGAAGTGACGATTCTTGCCCATGTGACCGAGGCCTGGATGCTGTCTGTTGACAGCAGAGTGGGTAGACACAGGGTCACATGTGGGGTGGCTGAGGGTGTGGAGCTTTTGGCCAGGGGCAGTGATTTCACGCTGAGCTGTGCCTTCTCCCCTTTCCTTTCTCTACCACGTCCCTCTCTTTCTCTCCCCGGTAGAGGGAGATAGAGGGCGGGCAGGGGAGAGTTACTTTAATCAGGCCAATTGGACCTGAATCAGAACCCCTGCACTGGAGCTGCCCGGTGAGTGTATGGGGACAGACCTCATCTCCAGGCCCTGTCTCCGTGAGAGGAAGACGGGCCTCTCTTTGCTGTCTGCGTCTTCCCTCTTTGCTGTGCTCTTAGCCCTGGTCGTGGTATAAATATTGTCCAATGGCTCATTGGTCTAATGTCTATGTCGCTCTCGCTCATGAGTGTGCTTTCCACACATGGCTGAGTACTGGGACCATAATCTCCTAGAGGGCTTTGTGTATGTCTCCTGGTACCCCGGGGTGGCCCATCACCACTGCCTGCAGATCCCATGGGTCTTTTGTACAGAGGCTTTGCGCCCTCCTGGTCTACCGCATCCTGTGATCAGAGGCTGGTACACACTGGAAAGGTTCGCAGTGACCTGTGTCCGGCCCACCTGGAAGCGGTAGCAGCAAGTCTGCAATTAAGGGTCCAGCTGGTCTGTCTGATACCCGACCCAAGTGGGAGGCTGGAGGAAACCCCGAGTGTGGGCAGAGGAGCGTGTCGGGGGGTCACGGGGACAATGGAAGCCCTCTTTGGGCCGATGGAGAGGGGCAAGACCAGCTGGAGAACCTGGAGACTCTGGGCTACAATTGGAGGGGCCGGGGGTTATGGCAGGAGGAGATTTGCTGCTCTCCTAAGATGCACAATCAGCCCTTGGAGTTCAAGTCTTCAGTTTGAGTAAAGCCAATACGACCGACTTCTAGACCTACTGGAAGTATCCCCACCAAGGAGCTGACTGTGTGTCTAACCGCGTTAGTCTGACTGTTTTGTTTCGCTTTGCGTTTTCTTGGAATCGTTAAAGATAAAATTGCTCCTGGCTTTCAAGATTATCATGCTGATACAAACCACTGTACCAGAAATACTAAAGAGGGTCTTTATGCTATTGGTTATTGTGTTGCTATGAGTGGAAGTGATCATCTAAGATGCAGAGATAGCTGCCCTTGCTTTGTCTCCAACATCTTGACCTTGATGAGATGCGGACGCATCAGCTATGGAAACGTGGATTTTCTAACCTCACAGGTGACTCATTTCTTCATCCACAGGGAAGGAGGAAAATGAGATCGTGTATCACTTGGATGACTGGCTCAAAAAGACAGAAGCTCTAGGCAAAGCGAGCTCTCCCGGGAGAGTCGCCAGCTGTGCTTGTGAGCTTTCTAGACTCTCTCTGGTACTACGAGTACAGAAGTCCTTTTCAAAGCTCTGCTCTGCTTCCTGAAATACCCTCCCAACCCACTTCCTCCTGGGAGGAAGGGCGGCCTGAGCGTAGAGCCAGCGTGGGGAAGGCTGGGCAGGGGGTGCAGGGAGGGAAGACACTGCCAGCCACCGAAGGCTTCATCCTCACAGTGCAAGGAACAGGCTGCCAGGCGCGGAAAGTCCCAGTAAGTGTCTGGACTTGGGGGCCTGGCCACCCAGGCCTGTCTTTTTAAGTGGAAACTAACTGCAAAAATAGGCATCTCATGCGAAATCTCTGTCATTGGTTCATGGGCTATTAAAAATAATTGGTATTACTCATGATGATGCTTTTATATATGTGAGATGAAACAACCTTATTATTTTTCAGGGTGGTTGTAATGAAACTGAAGACTAACATCTGCATGGAATGAGTGAGAAAAAGGAAGGTTGGAGTCCCAACTGGTGCCCCATACTGACTGCATGACCTTGGAGAAATTACTTAGCATCTCTGTTCTTCAGTTTGCTTATCTGTAGAATTGGGTGTAACAAAACGGCTGATGTGAGAATTAACTGAGGTGATTTGTGTAAGAAAGCGTTTAGCTGAAGAAACTGAGCCTCAGTTTCTTCATCTGTAAAATAGGGATACTAGTTTCACCTATAGGAAAGTGTTGTCACGAGAGTTACACAGCATAGCGTTTGGGGGACGTGCTTGAGTGAAATGGAAGCACTTAGGAGTGTAGGGCTGGTTTCCTATTTCACCCAGCATAGCGCAAGGAACTCTGCACAGGTGACAGGTCGGGAAATCTCCTGAGCTCTCAGTTTGCCTTCGGCCGCTTTCTCTGATGTAAATGTTGTCACAGCCGTGCAAGCCCTTCTTGGAAGAGTCATTTTAGGCATGTACCTGGAAGACCTCCCTCCGTCACTTCAGTGGGCGACACAGGAGAAGCAGTCTGTGCAAGCTCCTTGAGAGCACGTGACTGGAGATAAGAGCGACACCGGGTTTGGGACTGTCGCCAGTGTGGCCGGGTAGGTTGAGTGAAGCGTGAAAACCTGGGGTTTGCATTTGAAGGAAGCCTGGAGGCAGAGCCTGGATGCGGAGCTGTTCTTTTGGCGTGATGCGTTTTTGCTGCCCAGTGGTGACCCCGGACCATTTCCTCAGAGCTGAGAGGGGCTCTGCGTGCAATAAGAGATGACAGTGCCATTCTGCACCCCCCCAGAAAAATTAGTCCATGTCCACATTCTTCTCACAGTGCGTCTGAAATGAGGACAGAATGTCAAAGTTTAGGTTTAGTCGGGTGACAGGAAGGTAGAGAAACTATAGCTTCTCCCTTAGGAGCTAATGGTCAGATTTAAATTTAGTAGTAGGTGATGGATTTTTTTAAAAAGTGAAATCAAGTAGGCCTGTCTTCAGACGTGCAATTTTTATCCCCCCGGTTTTGAGTCTTTATCGTTAAGCGGCTGACTGCTCCCTGGGAGGCCGGCTTTAGGAGATATTCTTGATCAGGATTGCCCTGCCCGGTGTGGAACTGAGCTCCACTCTGGGAGTTGTTAGTCTAGGCTACTCGTCATGGAGCGGGCAGTGGTGGGCATTTTCCCTTTCTTTCTGCTTTAAGATTCAGGTTGTCCTGAGAGAAGAAATGTTAACAGTGCGGTAGAATGTTTTTAAAATCTTGTCTTGAATATTTAATTGTTAATTATCAATGGTCTCTTCACTTTGACTCTATTTCCTGTTTCCCTGGGTATCTGACTTCTCAAACTAAAAAATGGTTTCTTGCACATAATGGTTTTCTCGCTTATACTTTAATTAGGAAAAATGTCACCTCTGAGCCTAGCCTTCTTGTTTGTTGCGATAATAAGATGCTTTGTCCTCGGCCTTAATGGTGCCATGCTGGAGAGCTGCGCCGTGGAGGTTTGCTCAGAGTGTGTGTGCGCCATCTTTCTGATCAGCAGCACACTTTGCGGGCACCTTGTTTTTATTTCATTAATGTGACTTGATTTATTTTTGATTGGGGGCTAAGACAGGTTTTCTTTTTCATTGCTTCTCTGACTTGAGACTTGAAATAAAATTACTTTGTGCGGTAAATGGTTTGCATGATATTGATCCCCTTTGTCTTCTTCCAAAGCGAGACGAAGTGGGAAATAGGATGCTGGGTAGATGAAGGGTTAGTCGCTGGGCAGTGCTGAGCGACTCCAGCCAACTAGCTTGGGTGTAAACAATGTGAAAGGAAAAGAAAACTTCATCTTGTCATTTCACTAAAGTCAGTCATTTTCACCGAATTGCTTTACACATATAGGACTTTAGGTTGTGGTCAGCAAGAGAAGACATTTAGTTAGCGTGGTGGCCAAGGGCACACACTCTATGTCCAGACCTGCTGAGTTTGTATCTGGCTCCATCACTTCCAAGATGTGTACCTTGGGGCAAGTTATGCAACCTCTCTATTTGCCCAACTGTAAAATGGAGATACTAAAAGTGTATAGATACCTTATAGGGTCATCGTGAGGATTAGATGAAATGACTCATGTCAGGTGCACAGTATAATAGAGCTTGTCACCAGTAAGCACGCCATCACTGTAGAAATCTATAAATACCCACTGAAAGCACAAATATTCTACTGGTTTTTAGATTATATCCTTCATGATTACTCTGATAACTCAGACTTATAACATTTGAAAGAGTGATTTTTTTTTAATGAGTTATCTTGGATTATTAGCAGGCAACTCTGGCTAATAGCCATAAATTTCACTAAAATTTTCTATAGTACAGGTAGCCCTAAAATTATAACAAGGAAAATGAGTTTGTGAAAATGAGTTTATAAATCCAACTTTCACTCTTGATTGTGACAAGAAGGAAACAGAATGAAAAATAAAACATATTTTGTCTTAGGACGTCAGGGAAGTTCAGAGTTCAGAAAAATGCTTTCAAATGTCATAGTACATGAACAGTTATTACAAACCCACTGAGTGTTGGCTTTGTAGGGGAGGAAGACAATTCCTCTACCCTCTAGGTCCTTCTGGCTGGCCTAAGAATTAAATTGACATGAGGCAGAATAACAGGAAAAAACAAACACATTTAATAACATGAATACATGGGAGAAACCCAGGAAAACTGAGTAACTCGCCAAAATGGCCAAAGCCACCAACTTAAATACCGTCTTTAGTTAAAGACAAAGGAGGATGTTGGTAGTAGTGGTTTGGGACTTCAAAGGGGAGGAAGGCAATTTACATGGAGATGGAAAAGCAAATGTTTGGTAAAGAAATGTTTGCCGGGCCATCTATAGACAGTGTGACCCGAGTGAACTTTGATGAAAATGAGCCAGCAAGGTTTCTCCCAGTCTGTTACATCTGGAGTTATCTACGGAGATAGCTCCTTCCTGGGTCAGGCCTTCTATCTGAAATCCTTTTAGGCAGTTAGAGGAGAGGTCAAAGTTTCTTTCTGAGTCTTTTGTTCTTAAAAATAATTAAATCAAACAGACACATTCTGGAGTGGCCAATTCAGATCCCCCCCAGTTTCTGCCTGAGTCATTAAACTGTGAAATTTCTCGAGATGAGTAAGTAAAATATAGGAAAGTTTCAAAGACTTGGGTAAAGTCTCACATTGATGCAAACATGTATCAGCCTCTTTTTTTAAGCATCTGAGAAAAGCAGGAGAGACTGCTGTGACGCAGTGCTCACTTTGTGACTGTTTGCACATTTCTCAAGTTTTGAGCTGTCCCCTGTGTTGTCAGGTCAGTGATTCTTCTGGCTTCTTTGAAGTAGAGTTAGTTGTCAAAATTTAAGCCAGGAGGCCTGCCCGGTGGCTTAGTGGTTCAATACATGTGCTCCGCTTCAGCAGCCCCAGCTTCACTGGTTCCGATCCTGGACACAGACATACACACTGCTCATCAAGCCGTGCCGCGGCAGCATCCCGCAAGAACTAGCATGACTTGCAACTAGGGTATACAGGTATGTACTGGGGCTTTGGGGAGAAAAAAACCGAAAACCAAAAGAACTTCTTTCCCCCTGCAAAACTGGTTTAAAAACCAAACAAAAGAGCCTATTGAGCTGAATTGATCAGGTAAAATATCGTTTTCTTCTTTGACATAAATTGGCTCAGAAGTTCATGTCTGGACTCTCTGGTGACTAATCTGCAGGTGTAGTCACACGTCCAAGAGCAGGAAACACTGGTGAACAGGGACCCAGGTTGCGTGTAATGTCCACAGAGGAGCGGCTCAGCTTTTGGCCTGCCACATCTTTGAACTGAGGTGGCCCTTATGTGGCATGTGGAGGGGCTGTCTCACTCACTGACACCCCCTGATTTCTCTTGGGTGGGCACATCCAGGCACCTCCTGGTAAATCCAGTGCCCAATCCCTTTGTCCCCTCCCCCACTACACCCTCCTTATGACCATACGCTGTGATCCGCCATTACTTACACTTTGGGGGCAGCATTTTTTAAGGATATTTTGAGCTGCTTTCTGCTAGAGCTATGGATAAGTGACCTCTGTTTTGTCCCCAGGGGGCCCTCACTCCGAGTTCATGTCTGCTTTCTCCATGGAATGAAAGATTCCTTGGGAGCAGCCACAGCATCATTTATTCATGGTTTCATCCCAGAGTGTACAAGAGTACCTTGCACATGGCAGCCACCCTGAAAGATTTGTGAATGAGTTAATGAATGAATGAGTTTATGTCTTTGAGCAAACCAAATCTGGGCTTGCATGACCTGGCTGAGATTCACGCAATCACGAGTTTACATATTGACTTATCCATTGGGATGGGAATGACTAATTCCTGCTTGTAGCCTTGATACCCAGAGCTGGGCAGCCAGGACCTTCTCTTGGCCAGCTGTATCATCTGTTGTTGTTGTTCGCTCTTGGCTATCACATTCTGTTACAGATCTTTCCTTCTTTTAATTCCATATTATTATTAACCATACCTAATTTCTAATGTGTGTGTTCTCACTTCCCCGCCTCTCGGCTTAGCTGGGTTGCTTTGGGCAAGTTACTCAACTTCTTTCTGTATTGCTTTCCTTATCTATAAAGTGACAGCGATGGTACTGTCTCTCTATAGGGTGGTTGTGAGGAGGAAAGGAGTTAATGCGTGTGAAGTATTTAGAAAAGTGCCTAGCGATACTCCACTCTGATCACTAATAGTCACTCCACTGTCATGTGCACGTGCAGAGCTGCTCCTGAGGCCCCGTGCCATCTCTCCTTGACTCTTGGCTTTGCCAACTTCCTCACTGATTTCCTGACTTTGCTCATCTTGCCACAGGGACCCTCCTCACAGCATCTGTAGCAATTTTCCAGCAATAGGCCACTGTGTCCCCAGCTCTTGGCCAGTGGCTGACGCTGCATATCAATAAGGAACTGCTCATTAGAAGATGCTGGGGTCCCCAGCTTAGCCCTGCTGCTGGGTATGGGGCTCTGGGCTCCAGAGACTGAAGGCTACTACTGCATAATCGTTCTGCAGCCTCCTGATCTGTAATAGGAACTTGATGATGGTTTATGATGCCAAGAGTCTGTGACAAATCAGCTCAGTGTATCAGTCAAGATAGGCTAGGGCATGTTGCAGTCAGGAGCGACCCCAAATTTTAGGGGCTCAAAGCACCAGTCATCTTTCTCACTCCTGCTATGTTGGCTTATCCATGCAATGACAAGCCCACGCACAAGCCAGGATGAAAGGCCATATAAACCCTGGACATATGAGAGCCTGGTGAAAGTCCAATGAAAGTCCTGAAAGATTTGTGAATGAGTTAATGAACGAATGAGTTTATGTCTTTGAGCAAACCAAATCTGGGCTTGCATGGCCTGGCTGAGATTCACGCAATCACGAGTTTACATATTGACTTATCCACTGGGATGGGAATGACTAATTCCTGCTCGTAGCCTTGATACCCAGAGCTGGGCAGCCAGGACCTTCTCTTGGCCAGCCATATCATCTGTTGTTGTTGTTCGCTCTTGGCTATCACATTCTGTTATTGATGATGTTGGCTGACCTGGGAGTTCTGCTCCTCATTGTCACTCAGGGACCCAGGCCCATGAGGCTCCATCTAGACATGCGCTTCCTTGATTAGCGAAGTCAAAGGCCATGGGAGTCACCCATTGGCTCTTAAAGCTTCCACCGGGAATGGCACACATCACGACCACCTCCCAGTTTATTGGCCAAAGCAAGTCAGGCTCCGCGTCTAACTTCAGAGGGATAAACAAAGCACAGACCTACCCTGTGCCAGGAAGGAGCCACAGGCACATGTGACCAGGGAGAGACATCTTGCTGACAAATGGAATTCTGCCTAGTTGTCACTGTCACTCCTTGAAAGGATTATTCCTTGCTACATCTCCACCCTCGTTTTTAAAAAACCATTTTATTTAGTCAGGGAGAAAAGATATTAATCCCAGGATGTTTAACAAATGAGATTTTCCTTTGTGATGATCTTCCAAAGCCTTCAGAAACAGGTTTCCATCCACCTGAAGGAAATGACTCTGCCGTCTGTCTGAGTAGCAAGTGCCCCATGTAATCGAGAGGCAGGCCTCAAAGGGGAGTGTTTCTTTGAAAAGCCCCTCAGGGGACTCAGTTACTTTATTGGGCTTTCACCAGGCTCTCATATTTTCAGGGTTTATATGGCCTTTCATCCTGGCTTGTGCGTGGGCTTGTCATTGCACGGATAAGCTCCACGGCAGGTAAACCTGCTTTGATCATCTGCATTGGAAGTGGAAATAAACCTTGAGGGGGTAACCCCCTGTGCTCAGCCAGGAGCTGGAGCTGGGGTTCTCTGGTTGTGTGGTAGAGTGGTTGGTTCGTAAACAAAATGGCGGCAGCTTGGGAGAAGGAGTGTTGAGAATTGACAACACAACAATTGAGAAAGGAGTTAGAGAATTGGGGGAGAGTGAGGCCACCTGAGACAGCAGGTAGGGAGGCCCTCACCCAGGCAGGCCTGGAAGGCCAAGACCTCAGCTAGCCTGAGGTAAACAGGAGGGGCACGGTCAGAAAATGGTTACAGGCCAGCACGGCTGCCCCGAGGCTCAAGGCAAGACTGCAGACGGTGGGGTCAGACCAGGAGATCCTTTTGGGCCAAGTCAGAATTTTAAGTTTAGCCAGAAGCCATTGAAGTGAGTGGTCAGATCTGAATTTTTTTTTTTTTGACAATGACGAAAGTTTATTTAACAAAAAAATTCAATATGAAAATATGCAGGGCCTGATTTTTATATCATAGTAAAACAGGTGCTGTGGAGAGGGGACGTGTGGAGGCCATTGGCTTCTCTGGTGAACATAGCCATTGTTTATACTGGTTCTCAGGCTTCTCACATGGTGACGCTGTCCCCTCATCTTCCACCGTCCAACATTCTGTTGCCTGCTAGTTGCTGTCGCCACACATTCATCTACGGCAGGATTCATAAAGGCATCAACTCCCTAGGATGTTCCCTGGACACGCAGCCCACCATTTAATTTCAGCGTTAACTTCTCATCCATAAATTTTTTCATCTTGGGAGAGTGAGTTTTGCTCATGGTGTCCACTTGGCGAACTTAAAGATGCCTCGAAATGAAATTCCTTGGAATTTTCTTTTAAAGTTAAACTTGATTTATTTGTTATTTTTTGTTTTTTATATGCTTGACTTCTTGGTATTGAAGCTGGGTACCTGAGGGTTGCTGTAAATATTCAATAAGAACATGATTACCCGTCCACCTTGTTCTCAAAACAGACACAGAGGAAAAGAAATTAATCTTCATAGTTTGCTTTCTAGTTTAACCTGAGGGGTGACTCAAGGGTCACAAGGATTTATGAGCTTGTTTTGCAGAAGAAAAAGACTGCCTTTAAAGAAGTGGCGATCACCAGATAACCAGCCGCCAGCTGCAGTTGATGCCCAGAAGTCTGGTTGCCCAAGGGCACATCTGGAGTGAAAGAAACACGATTTCCCCTTTGTTTCTCTGAAACTCCTCCTGCCAAGCCCCTTAGCTCTATAAAGACCCCCTGCTTTCTTCTCTTGTTAAGGCTGATTTGAGAGAACCTATCCTCCCGCCTTCGTATTTTGGCCAATTCGAATAAACCTTTCCCCATCTCCAAGCACCACGTCTCAGCAATTGGCTTACTGCTCGTCAGGCCCACAAACTTGAGATTAAGAGGTTCAATATCAGCATGATTTATGGCTCCACAACTAATGACTTTCTGTAGCATTTCTGCTTTAAACCTACAGTTATATTTTACCCTGAATAACCACATTTAAATCTGATCCTTTCCAATATTTTTCACCCACACAGAAAATTCAACAATGTGGAAAAACCGAAGTAGAATATTTATACTCTAACATAAATCAGTCACTATGGAGAAAGATCTGTTTGTTATCAGGGTTTATTTATATCATTAGGTGATTGCTACAGTTTGTTGTCTTGTCAAAATTTAGCTTTGTATGTATGCACTTAAAGCAGTAAGGGTTTCTAATTTAGAACAGATTAATCTACTTCAGATTTTGCTGTTTTTATGATGAGATAATCTATTTAGTTGAATCTTTCTTCTTTTGGTAATAGCTTAATTAGATGGTCAGACAGATATTTATACAACACATTCTAAAACTATAAATTTAGTTCCTTACTGGTTGAAGCAGATTAGAATTTTGCAAAAAAGACTCATGTGGCTGCTGCGTGGAGAGGGGGCCGGGTGGGCATGCCCAAGGTCAGGAGAGAGTTAGGAGGCAGGAGGGGGTCTAGGGCCTGGATCAATTTGTTAGCTATGGGATGAGGAGGGCGGACTTGCCAGTGGATGGGTGTGCTGTCCAGCAGGAAGGCGACAGTGGTCATTTGCTGAACCCACTGTCCTGGTGGGCAGGCACCCCTGGGAAGTGAGAAGGGATGTCAGAAGCTTGGTTAGTGGTGAGTAGAACAATGGGAGCGACCTTCTTGTAAGGTGTTTTAATTACTCTTTGTTTGCCCGCCAAATTCCCCTGCCTGTGAGTTATTTTCTCTGGATATAACTGAAAGCACTCCTTGAGGGTCTGTGCAATTCCTTTTTCCCTAAAGTGCCAAACGAAGGGTGATAACATTTAAACTCTTGAGTCCACTCCCCATCCCCTATCTTGTGCTTCGTAATATATTTCTTTTTCTTGACACAGGGCCAGCCCAGACAGAGGTCCTAATGCAATAGGGCAGATTGCAGTATTCTCTGATGACTTCATTGACATCCTTATCCCATTTTTCATGGTCACTGTTATTAGATTTGAGGGAGACTCTGGTCTCTTGATTGGATAAGGAAGATACCTGGGTGTCCCTGATTGAATTTGGCAAACGTTCTGGTCTCCTTGTAGAGGACTGGGGAAATACCCACCTCGCATCTGCAATATATTATCAAACCATCTTTTATGCTGGTGAGATTTCTGGTGATGGCTAAGCTCATGTTGATGTCGACTGTTTTAGCTTTTCTTTCAGTCGGAACATTTTCTGACCACACATTCTAGGGCTGCTCCCATTTGGAGCCTTTAGAACCTTTCTTCAGATGGATATAGAATGCTTTATTATCACGTGTTCCTCTGGGTAGAGTTCAAAAGCCGTAGACACCTTGACAACAACAAGCACAGTTTGGAATCTTAATCCTGGTGTTACCAAACCAGGCTCATTTTGCCTGCCGCGTGAGATACCCATCACTGAGACGATGAGTTTGCAACAGAGAAAGGGTTTATCCACAAGGTGGCCAAGAGAGGAGACAAGAGAACAAATCTCAAGTCTGCTTCCCTGAAAATGGGGATTAGGGATATTTTTGGGATAAAGAGGTAGTGTGGTCTGAAGTGAGGGGATAGATGATTGGAAGTAAGGAATTGACGATCTGCACAAGCGTAATCAAGTTTCATGGCACTTCATAGGATGCGTGTTCACAAAATGGCGACCTTAGTATGATCTGAGGGTGGAGTTTTCAGCCTCCCGATGTCAAAGGGTCATCTTTCAGTCATCCGTGCAGGCCCAGTTGATGAGTCAGTGTGTCTTAACCAGTCTGAACTGGACAAGGAGTCAATACTCAGTTCCTAAAAACCTTAAGCACCCGTTACCATGTTGACCCAAGCCAGAGATGTCATCTATAGGGTATGTTTAGTAATGTGTTATCTACCTACTTCTGCAAACAGACAACTGACTATAGTTAAAGCTAGTTGGCCCCTGGTTTCACTGGCTGGTTCTATACCAAATCCAACAGCTACCACCCCCTTCCTCTTAGTTTTTGGAATTGAATCACACAGACCGGCTCTCAGTTGTAACCCCCTCACTCCCCATCAACACAGAACACCTCCAGGACCCTACAGGAAGGTGAAGGCCAAGATGGTCACTGTCTAGCAAGGCCTTCCAGGCTCTTGGCCTGGCCTTGATTCCCCATCTCACTTGCAAGTTAAAGGGGGAAAAGGATGGTTTTGGTCAGACCCCTTTTGGGTCAAGCTGCCTGACCCAGGACAAATCATGGAACCTCTCGAAGTCTTCATTTCCTCACTTGTAGTAATAGGAGCCACTACCAGGGCTGAGACGAGGAGTAACTCAACTCTTGGTTGTAAAAGTCACAGGCACTGTGCCTGGCACAGAGGTGCTGATAAATACTAGCTATTGTTACTTTGAACAAAGAGGACGTCTTATTCAGTTTTGCACTTCTTGACCAGATTTAACGACTGCGCTTTGTGACAGTTTGTGTTTTAAACAGATTTCTTTCTTTTTTTTTTTTTTTTTTTAAAGATTTTATTTTTTCCTTTTTCTCCCCAAAGCCCCCCGGTACATAGTTGTGTATTCTTCGTTGTGGGTTCCTCTAGTTGTGGCATGTGGGACGCTGCCTCAGCGTGGTCTGACGAGCAGTGCCATGTCCACGCCCAGGATTCGAACCGACGAAACACTGGGCCGCCTGCAGCGGAGCGCGCGAACTTAACCACTCGGCCACGGGGCCAGCCCCTTAAACAGATTTCTTAAAGAAAATAAACATGTTGGCCCTAAGTCACTGATTCATAGCTGATTTGGGGTTCAGGACTTTGCCTTTTTATTGTTAATCAATGGACATAATAGTCTCTACTGTGGGGCTTTACTGATCCTCAGAGTGTGTAGATCAGGTGTTTGCTGAGCCGTCTTCTGGATAGAGGCCAGTAACTCTTAACAATTGCATAATGAAACTTATATATTCTGAGCTGTACACACAAAGGCGTCATCCAAATATGATAAAGAACTTGAACCAAGACTAGTCTTCTCTCTGGCCTGGTTCCACTGTTGACTTCCTCAGAATTCACCTGTCATTGGTAAAGCACTTACTATAAGACAGGCACTGTGTTAGGCAAGGGACGTGCTATTTAATCCTTGAGACAGCCCAGTGACGTAGGTTCTACCATTGTTTATTCCCATTTGTGGATGAGGAAATTGATATGCAGAGAGGTGAAGGTCACAGAGCTAGACATTGGCAGAGTTGGAACCAAAACCCCGGTCTGCTGGCTTAAAGTCTGCGTTCTGAGATACTGTGACTACTTGAAGGTAGAGGTGAGCTTGGGTTTGAGAAATATTCATTTGAGAGCAAATATTTAACGGCGTGTCAGCAGTGTGCAAGATGATGTGTCAGGTCCGCTGAAAAGGAGCCTGCTTTAAGTGTCCAATTACATGTTGTGGCCAGTATTGCTGTTACTTATTTTAGAGGAAGAAAGAGAGCTAGCCAAACTTTTTTTGTCTAGATTCTGGTTTCTTGATCTCTTTGGAAAGATTTACTCATTCACTCATTCATTCTTGCCGCTCTTCCTGGACACTCTATGAGTTCACGCGGACTAACTACAAGCAGGCCCTACCACGTACACTACGTTCGCCTGGTCCATCCACTCTCCCGTCTTCCCAAATGACAAATTCATTCACCAGCATCTCCTCCACCAGGCTCATCTCAGCTGATGACCTTGCTTCCTGTTTCATTGGGAAAACAGAGATGAGCTATTTTCCTGATAGAAAATATTGGGAGCTTCCGCAACCTCCCACGTGTCCCCACCCACATCTGTGCCCATGCACACTGCTCATCTCCTCTTATGGTGGATGAACTGCCCACATTCCAAGCAAGGGACCCTCACTGATGCAATGGACTCCATCCTTCTTGCCCACTCAGGGATATTGCTCTGGTAATTTCCCCTCACTCTCCTGCATCTCCCTAATGTTTCTCTCTGCTGGATCTTTCCCATCAGAGTATAAAGAGGCTATTATTTCATGCTTCTTAAGAAAATCCTAAAACCCTTTCTTGATTCCACTTCTTCCTCTAGTTGGCACTCCCTTTCCTTTTCTTCAAAACAAAACTCTTTGAAAAAGTTTTCTGTATTCTTGAATACCAAACCCAGTCCCACCCCGCTTTGTCTCTTGAGCTGACTTTAGGATTTTGCTCTACCGCTGTTCGTTAGGTCACCGTGACTTCCGTGTTGCTTGATCCAATGACCCACTCTCAGTCCTCATCTCACTTGCACGATCTGACACAGTTGATCAGTCCTCTCTCCTTAAAACATATTCTTCATCTGGCTTCCCAGATGCCAAACTTTTCCCATTCTCTGTGCGGGTTCTCCCAATTTCTGCATGTTGGAGGCCTCAGGGTTTTGCCCTCAGACCTCTTCTCTTTGTCCTACCATTTCTCGGGGTTCTTATTGATCCTCAGGGCTTAAAATACCATCTATATACTCGTGAATCCCACATTGATGTCTCTAGTCTGGACCCCTCCACCAGACTTCATTCTTATGTACCCAGCTGCCTCCTTGACATCTCCACTTGGATGCCCAGCAGGCAGCTCAGCCCTAAGATGTCCAAAACCAAGCTCTGATCTTCAGCCCCATCCCTCCTGCAACTGCTCTTCCTGCCCGTCGTGCTCATCTCAGTGATGGCAACTCCATCCTAACAGTTACTCAAGTCAGAAACTTTGGAGTCTTCCTATCCTCGTGTCCTGTATTCAGCTGGTCAGCAAATCCCGTTGGCTCTACCTTCAAAATCTACCCAGTCTGACCTCTTCTGCCGTGGTCCACGTCGCCAACTTCTCTTGCCTGGATGATTTTAGTAGCTTTCATCTGCTCTCTCTTCCTCCTCCCTCATCCTTATCACTTTATTCACATAGAAGCTGGAGTGATCCTCTTAATGTCAGTCGAATTATATATGTCTTTACACCGATCTACATGGTCTGCCTGATCCGAGGCCCCCACCCCTATTACCTCTCTGATCTTCCACTTCTTTCCCCTTCACTCACTTTGCTCCCCCTACCCTGGACTCCTCATCCTTCCATGTGCCATCTGTGTTTCCTCCTCAGGGCTTTGCAACTTGCTCTTCCCTCTGCCTGGACCATTCTTCCCCTGGCTCTCTGCATGGCTCACTCCTTCACCTCCATCAGGGCTTCACTCACAATGAGCCTTCCACGATCAACTTTTTTTGGATCGCGATACCCTCAACACTTCCTCTCTCCCTTTTCTGCTCTCATTTTCCTTATGGAACTTATCTCCATCTAACATTATTTTGCACATCTAAATTCCAGGAGCGAAAGGATGTTGTCTATTTTATTTTCTACTTTGTTCCTAGTACCTAGAACAATGCCTGGCGTATAGAAGGCACTCAGTAAATATTTGTGGAATGAATTTATCCACCAAATGTTTGTTTACTGCACAAAGAACAGTGCTTAGAATTGGGAGGGACACAAAAATAAATCGAACGTGTATAATGTTCTCAGAGTGTTCTCAGCAGTGTGACAGAAAAGATGTGTGCATAACACCTACTTTTAGAAGCATTATTTAAGTGCCATTGCAATATGAGACTTTAAAAGAGAGAGACCTTATCCTGCAGCTGTTCTGGAAGGGAATGGTTCCAGGCACCAGAGTGGTCTTGAGCTGGGATAGGTGTAGACGGGGATGGAAGAGGATTTCAGGTGTGCATGGCCATGAGCAGAGGCAGGAGCTTTCAGACAGTGTGGGGAATGAGTCCCTTGGTTTGGCAGTTCCTTTTGTTTGTTTCTGAGTGTTCCATTTGTGAAGTGCAGTGTGTCCCAGAGGGGTGCTGATGGCTCTCCCAGGGGTCCTCACAAGGCGTAGAAATTCCATTCTTCGGTTTGATTGGCGGCAGGTTTAGACTGATTCATTTTGACTTTTCTCATCCATTTTACGGACTTGACTTGGATGCTGGCTGCTCTGTGTAGTTATTTAATTGTCTCTAAGAGCTGGCCCAGATTATTCATGTTGTACTTGAGCGTGCTACAGGAGGACATAGGCACAGTGGCACACTTGGTCGGCCTTTTAGTATGAAGGAGACAGACCCTGAAATATTCTGAGTGCTCAGTTCTCTCTTTCTGAATGTCTCTTTCCTTCATCTCTTGTTTATCTACGGCTGCCCCTGGCAGATGTGGGCCAGGCTTTGATTCAT
Organism: Equus quagga; assembly: GCF_021613505.1. Lineage (NCBI taxonomy): Eukaryota > Metazoa > Chordata > Mammalia > Perissodactyla > Equidae > Equus > Equus quagga. The sequence continues at coordinate 16,488,432 of NC_060274.1, read as the reverse complement.
GGAGAGAAGGAAGCTTAGCGGTCACTAAGTCCTGTGTTTCCCAAACTTGCTGCTTATCAGAGTCATCTGGGGAGCTTTTAAAAGCCACTCCAGGCCTACTTAATCAGCATCTCCAGAGAATAAGCCCAAGAATCAATATTAAAAAAAAACAAAGGAGAAGCAGACTATGATGTGCAGGAGGGAGGGCACTCTCCATCAGCCTCCGTTGGGTCATTTGGATCCAGAATGTCCTTCCAAGGCAGCCCACCCTGATTTGGAACAGCTGTTCTTGGTAACAGTTCATTCCCCCTTTCCTTCAACTGCCATTCCGGTGACATGGATCCTGACCCCACCATCCCACCCCTCCTTACCTTGGCTTTCATCCAATTCTTCTGCAGACATTTACTGAAGGCCTGATGTGGGCATGGTTTTCTTATCTCCTTTTTTTCTCCAAATTCCTCTTCCATTTTGACTCCTTTCCATTATCCCAAGAAATGGTTACTCTGCCAATTCATAACCCGTCTGAGGATCTGGCACAGCTTGAGCCAAGATTTGTCTTTGTCTTGCACACCCCTGTTTGTTTTCCGTTTAAAGAATGTGCATAAAATGATCCCATCAACAGGATAAGTGGTGGGTGTAACTTAGTGAAGGGAACCAAATAACGTCCTACCACAATTTGTATGTCAATTACAAATTGTTCTTTTCCATTAATTAAAGGAAGAACTCTCCAATTGTCTATTAAGCAATAGTTTATTATCTTAGGATGGCCTTTTGAATGTTGCTTTAAAATGATGAAATAACTTTTCCTTTAAAATATTTTACATTTCATTAAATTACGTTGGCCTCTCCTCCCTCTGAAATTACTCACCCTTTTCTCAGAAGGAGACTGGCTACTCTTGCCTCAGCTCACCTTTAGCACAAACAGTTCTGTCCTGTGTTAGCCTCACAAAATGCCTGGCTTGACTGGCTGTAAAATGTAAGAGATGCTCTTATAATTTGTTCCATAATTTAAGATCCTTTTTGTTTATTTAAATTGCTGGGTGGTAGATGTTGGCTCTTCTTGAGCGTCTCGATGAGTCAAGGGGAAGTCCGCTTAAGTAGTTACGCAGGTTGAATACAATTATTGACATGGACTTTAAAGGTGACATTGAGCCAGTTCATAAATATAACAATTGATCCAAGAGGCTCTCTGTCTGGGATGAATCGATCAATGAAGGCAAGAGTTATAAAAAGAATATATGTCCACTTTTCCTCTGGACTTTCTTTACTTACATATCTAGGGCAATTGCTATTTATAGCCTTTCTTATATAAACCGGCATGACTATCTTATCTCCCATTCTGGGTGAATTGCAAGAGGAAATTAAGTACCCGTGCAATTATATGGGTTCCTCTTAATTCTTATCTTGAATATTCTAGAAAATGTGTTTAATGATAGTTTTAGACCTAAACGTTTTATTTGGGAGAGAGCTTCAATTTATTCACTCGGTAAAAAAACTTCACTCTGCGTGTATGTGAGTTGGATACCATGCTATGTATGGGGGTTATAAAAATAAATGAAATACCTGGGGCTGGCCCAGTGGCACAGTGGTTAAGTTCGTGCACTCTGCTTTGGCGGCCTGGGGTTCGCTGGTTCAGATCTCAGGTGTGGACCCACACACCTCTTATCAAGCCATGCTGTGGCAGGCATCCCACATATAAACTAGAGGAAGATGGGCACAGATGTTAGCTGAGGGCCAGTCTTCGTCAGCAAAAAGAGGAGGATTGGCGGCAGATGTTAGCCCAGGGCTAATCCTCCTCAAAAATAAATAAATAAATAAATAAATAATTAAATAAATAAGGGAAACACAGTCCCTGTCTTCAAGAAGCTCTTGGTGTGCCAGTGGAGACAACAAATACACATCGTGATGGCATTTAGTATGCTAGCGACCATGGTGAAATTTAATGTGCCAGTGACCACAGAGCTGTGGGAGGCCAGAGGATAGCAGCTCCAGATGCAGACGCAGTGTGAGGTCACAGGCAGTGGTCAGACTGAACGGCCTTCGCTCTGTGTCCTGGTGTGCACTGACACTGAGGATAGAAGGCCTGAGACCCTTCAGCCTGGTCGTTGGTCTGAGCTGAAGACCCCGTCTCACTGAGTGGACAAGTGGGTTCTCCTGTCCTGTGTCATGGACACTGAGGACTAGAGTCCTGGTTGACCCTCCATTTCTAGCGAGGGGTACCACCAGGAGGGGGTCCTCACAGTGCGCCGTCCTAAGCCTGCCCAACTACGAGCGGAGCTGCTTGGAACGCCTGGAGGCTGGCAATGATTTATGGTCATTGGGGGCAGCTGGGCAGTCATAAATCTTCAACCCTGCTTGCCTTTAGAACAACTGAGTGAGTTTGCTGGTACAGAGGGCCACGGGGGCTCAAAATCAATCAGCCAGTCTCTCAACAGATAATTACGCAGTGCCTGCCAGGTGTAAGGCATTCTGTTTCCTCTTTCATTTATGTCAATGTTCAGCAGAATTAGAACAAGACATCCGACTCTTGCATCTCATTTCTGTTCTAAGCACTTGATTTTTAAACCTGCAAGGTTGTTTTGAGTATGTCATCTTCAGTCCACATTGTTCCCTGCTCAGGAGAAAATCAATAAAGCTTTGGGGAAAGATTCGACCATCCAACACTTCTTTTTGGGAATAAAAACCTAGATCGGCGTAAGGAGTGCCCCCTTGTTATTTGCCATGATTTTTTCCCTTTGAAAAAATAAATCTGTAGTTCAATCAGTTCTTTGGTTGGAATTAAAGGTAAAGCCTGGCGCCCCCTTCTCCATTTCCATCTGCCATTCCTGGTGATCTCAGATGAGTGTCTGTTCCAGGAGCAAAAGTAACAGACGTTGGTGAGATAACAGTTTGCTGCCTTACTAGCTGAAGCTTTCTTTGTGACTGTTATCAGAATAACAAAATTGGAGCTTTTGGAATTACTGGAATTTTATCATGCACCACTTGTCTGCAGTCTAAGGTGAAATTCTATCATAATCAGGCTGATGGCATTTTGGAAGACAGATGAGAATTCCCAGGTAGGAGGAAGGCCTGGATGCTCTTCCCTCCTCGTCCCATCACGAAAACCTAACCGTCTACTGACGAAGCCTTGAACTTCTGCTTCTTGCTTCATCCCTTTAGCTTCCAGACACGTAACCTCAGGGAGTGACTCAAATCTCAATCCTTAAAGGACGACAGAAGGGTTATAAGGATTACCAGCCGAACTTGCCTTCCTCAGGCCTCAGAGAGGTGGAGGGTGGGGAGTGTTTTTGTGGGAGAGGAGAAAGCTAGGCCTGTTAATGGGCTCGGCTGCTTCCTGGTGAGTTTAAACTGGACTGTCTGCAGGTCCACCCCACATGAAGACTGACCGTTTCCTGTTGTTTGTCTGGGAAGTTACTCCGTAGGGCTCTTCTCACCATCAGCCACTCCCAGTGGACGCCGGGGGGATCTCTGGCTCCACAGGGCCCTTGGCTTCCATGTAGAAGGCGCCAAGTGTTTGAATGGAATTTCACCTCCATCGCTTGCCTGGGATCTGTGAGATTAGGGAGAAGGAGGCAGGTGGCCTGAGAGTTAAAGGGTTGTTTTAATAGGTTGGCAAATTGCTGATTTCCAGACTGTTATGGGATGTCTGGTGGTGGATATCCTGGTGGCTGAAGCATTGCTTTCCAATGTGGAGGCAACGTGGCTCTGACATCTGTGCCCGATTGCCACAGTCGACGAGGAGGAAGACCGGGTCTGGGGCTTTGTGTGCCTTTGCTCTGGCTGCGCTGTTGTCACATGACCTCCCTCCCCAGGGAGAGGAGGGCAGCTCCTTGGTAAGGGATGTGTGAATGGCTTGGCGCCCCTGCCAGAACTTCCTTCATCCTTGGCCTGTTCACTGGTCTTGTCTTGTCTTGTGTTTAAGACCGAACGGTTACGAAAGCTGCAGAAGATGGGTTTTTTGACTCATTTTCAAAATGGAGGCCCCAGCAGGAGCTGAGGAACACTCAGGTGACCCCAGCAATGCCATCTGTTCGCAGAGGGTCTCAGGAGAAGCAAAGATGAGCAGAAGCAGAGCCACAGTGGCCTTGGGCAGGGAGAGACCCTCCTGTGGCCTCTGACTTAGTGAGGGCAGCGCAGCAGGCTCTCACTGCTGCCGACGGGCTCCCATAGCCAAGCTGCCGTGTTCTGTCTGCCTCTGTCAGCATCATCTGGATACAGTTCTGTCTTACTCCCAAACTGCAGGTGAGCATCTTACGTTTTGTTGATCCTTGAATCCTCAGCACCCAGGACAGTGTCCAGCCCACAGGAGGCAACCGATAGCGTAGAATGAAAGTTCTACAAGGGGCATGGAAATCAGGGACCACACAGAAGGAGGGGCTTTCCTTTTTTTGTTGTCACTATCTGTAACGGGATGCCTTTCTTACTTAAAAGATACTCCAAGAACATGAAAACACTAATTTGAAAAGGTATATGCACCCCTATAATCATTTCACCAATATTCACAATAGCCAAGATGTGGAAGCAACCCAAGTGCCCATCGACAGATGAATGGGTAAAGAAGATGTGGTATATATACAACAATGGAAAACTGCTCAGCCATAACAAAGAGGAAATTATGCCATTTGCGACAACACGGATGGAGCTTGAGGGTATTATGCTAAGCCAAATAAGTCAGACAGAGAAAGACAAATACTGTATGATTTAGCTCATGTGTGGAAGACAAACAACACACAGAGATGGAGAATAGGTTGGTGGTTACCAGAGAGGAAGGGGATAGGGGAGAGTGAAAGTAGTCAAGGGGCACATGTGTACGGTGACAGATGGAAACTAGACTCTTGGTGGTAAACATGATGCCATCTATACAGAAGCCAAAATATAATGATGTCCACCTGAAATTTACGCAATGTTATAAACCAGCGTGACCTCAATAAAATAAATAAATGAAAAACGCTCCAACCTTCCGAGGCAGTGGTTTGCACACTTTACTGGCTTCCGAGTCCCTTTGGCTCCTCTTACCTGCGGAGACTCCTCAGCTCCTCCTTACATCTTAGGGTCCAGGGGCTGCAGGGGGTTCCCAGGAATCTGCATCTTCACAGGGGGCTTCTGGGGTGGCTGTTTTATGAATCATGACTTGAGAAAGAGCACGCCAAGCTTCCAGCTGAGAAGCGCTCTGAAAAGAGGCTCTCCAAGTGGGGAACCGACAGTGGAGAGGGGACTCTGGCTCATTCCACTGCTTTTGTCAAACCCTTAGGGCTTTGCACACTTTGATTCCTTCTGTTCCCATCGACTCCCCCAGGTACGCTTTCAAATTCTCTCCAGTACTCTTTGAATATTCAGTGGCATGATTGAAACCAGTTGACGTTTAACCACTGAGTACTTTTATAGGAGAACCACAAAAAGTTCCTGGACATACATTTAAAAACCAGCTGAGTTTCCAAAGGATCGGATCTTAAACAAACTGTTTTAGCCCCAGGAGACTGGCGATACATCACAGCCACCCCTCATGGCGTCAGGATCCTAATAACTTGCTTCTGTGGAACAGCTACTTTTTTTTCCTCCCCTGTCATCTGGAACCCTTTCCTACCCCAGTCTGCAGACTTAGCCTCACCCTTTGCACCCTAAGGCATCTGTCCAGTTCCCATTTCCAGTCTGGAGAGCGCTCCCTTCCCTCTGTTAGTGGCGGGTGGTACAGCGCCTGGTCTCTTGGTCCAGCCCCTGGCTCCCCACCCCTCTGGACCATCCCCTCAGGTGCAGACGTGGCCTCCTCTGTGACAGCCCAGAGAACAGCAATATTTAAATCAACCATCTCCACCTTATTGTAGCAGGTGAGGCCCAGGCCTCCAGCTGCGGGTTTAACATTTTCTCGGAAATGGTTTCTGATTCCCAAACTTGCCCTAAAACCCTGAGTCCAGGGGCTGGCCCAGTGGCGTAGTGGTTAAGTCCACACACTCTGCTTCAGCGGCCCTGAGTTTGCAGGTTCATATCCCTGGCGCAGACCTAGCATCACTGGGCGAGTCATGCTGTGGCAGTGTCCCACATACAGTAGAGGAAGATGGGCACAGATGTTAGCTAAGCAAAAATCTTCCTCTAACAAAAAGAGGAGCATTGGCAACAGATGTTAGCTCAGGGCTAATGTTCCTCACCAAAATAAACCCCCAAAATTTAAAAAACCCTAAATCCACTCAAGTATACCTTACAAAGCGTTTTGGTCCACGGAAACATGGAGTTCCCTCCTGGTTTCCAGGTCACTCTGGGTGCCTTGGCTGCTTCTGCTGGGTCGGCTGCCTGGAGCCATAGTGGTGCTGGAGGCTCGCTGGCTCGCAACCCCACCCTGCTGGTAGGGCTGTGCCATTCTCCCTTGCTGCTCCCAAAGCCGCTGACATCAAAGGGGAGAAATCTGTGCCCCAGCAGTCCTGCATTCTGAACGGCACAGAGCACACGTTGACATCGTCTGTACCTGTTAGGGTCGCATTGTCCAGCTTTGAAACTAAGCCATCGGCCCCCTTGGTCAAGATACTCCAACACTCCTTCTGTAAAATAGAGATGATGATACCCAATTCAGTGAATTGTTCATTCTTTAATTCCAAAAACGATTATAAGGGCTTACAGTGTGCAAGGCACTGCTCTATGGACTTACGGTTTAGGGAGGGAGACCAACAAATGTGAAATTTCACCTGTGTGGTAAGTGCGACAAAGGAGAGGCGCATGGTGTTAGGAACACAGTTTCAGAGGTGGGGAGGTTGACCTTGTCACAAGGGAGACCAAGGAAGATTTTCCTTAGGAAGCGATTGCTGATGTGAGATAATGAGAAGAGCACATGCAGCATGTGCAAAGGCCCTGTGGAGGCCTGAGTGGGGAATGTGGTGAGGGATTGCAAGGAGGCCAGGGGCCCTGCAGCCAGAGCCTTGTAGACTGGGTTAAGAATTTTGGTCTTGAGAGCAGTGGGAAGCCACTGAAGGGTTCTCTGTAGGGCAGTGACAGATTTATGTTCTTAAAGTTGCTACCCCGGCTGCAGAGAGGAAACTAGATTGGAGAGGGAATGAGAGTGGATGTGTGGAAGCCATTAGGAGATTCCAGTAACGACTTAGGCAAGAGAGGATTTAGTTTAGACTTGAGAGTAGTGGAGGTAGTAAACGTGCAGATCCAGGAGACAGGTGAGCCATAGAGCTGATAGACTTAGTGATGGATTGGATGGTGGCGACAGAGGAGGGGCAGGTGGTGGGGCATCCTCGGGGAGTGGCCTTGCCTGCAGGGAGTAAGCACTAATTAAATGTAAATTATTATGGTAATTATTTACAAAGCGGCACTCCCTTTGGTTGACACATCTCACACAGAAACTCTGCTGAAATGACCTTTTTTGGCTGTCTCCCTGAGACTGGAATTTGACCAAAGGCAGCTGGGCCCATGTGGCTCGGTGGCCCCGAGCCTTCGCCTGAACCCCGACTCAGGCCACGCAGGGAGGGGGCTGTCTGACTCCTGCCTGCTTCCCCAGACTGAGCCCACACCTCCCGGCTTTCTTGGCCCCTGGCTTTGCTTCCCTCTCTCGTTTGCATTCTCGACTGTTCTTAGGGTTGGCACATGCTGTGGTCTTGTCAGTGGTACCCCTGCAGCTCCTTTCCTGCTGGGACAGCCCAGCGTCCTCCTCTCTGGGAGCTCCACGTGGCGCCCTCCCACACACCGCCCTGGGTTCCAGGTGGAGCCCAGTGCCCGGATGTGCCTCAGTTGGCTGAACATCCAACATCACACTGGGGACCATTTTCACATCCACATATTGTAGTAAGGATTAGCACGGCCGTTAACGGGAGGGTCAGCCTCTCACATTGCTATGCGTTGTCACCACCAAAACAGTAGTCTTTTATTATTATCATTAATAGAATTTATATTTTAGACCAGTTTTAGATTTACAGAAAAATTAAGTGGGAAGTACAGAGTCCCCATATACCCACCCACCATCCCCCCCTCCTCCCTGTTTGTCCTGTGATTGACAGCTAGTGTTAGTCTGGTGTATTTATTACAATTGAGGAGCCAATATTGATACATTATTATTAGCCGAGTCCATAGTTTACATTAGGGATCACTCTTCGTATTGTACATTCTCTGGGATTTGGCGATAATGACATGTGTCCACCACTGCAGTGTCACACAGAATAAGTTCAGCGCCCTAAAAACGCCCTGTGCTCCACCTTTCATCCCTCCTTCCCCTGGGCCTTTGGCAACCCCTGATCTTCTTACTGTCTCCATAGTTTTGCCTTTTCCAGAATGTTCTATAGTTGGAATCATACAGTATGGAGCCTTTTCAAATGGGCTTCTTTCAAGGTTCCTCCATATCTTTTCGGGGCTTGATAGCTCATTTCAACAGTAGTCTTTCAAATGGCAAGGGCACTGTGCCTGCTGGTCTGCACCTGGAGGTCTCCATATGGGAATCAATTTCTTTTCAGTGCCTGGCGTCTCTTCCAAGTGGCATTTCTGCATCACCTTATCAGTCTTCTGTGCACCCATCAGTCCTGAACACATGTGGCCAGAGCTGATTTAGGGGCCTTCCCGGATAGGACGTGGAAATGTGTGGAAATTAGTGCTCTGTGTTCAGGAAATCTGGCACCAAGCTGACCCCGGATTCCCATCGGAATGCGTCCGTCCTGAGCAGTGTGGGGAAGGTTTGGTGCTGTGGGATAACTGCCCTCTAAGAACTGGGCTGCGACAGACTTCGAGCTATTGTTACCTTTGTGACACCGTGGGGATAAGTTGAGGATTCCCAGCCTAAAGAGTTCTGCTTGGCCCCTAAGCAGTTTTACTAAAAAAGGTGGCTGTGGGCCATCTTCCATCAGAAGTCAGCCCTGGCCAGATCGCTAAACAGACGGGAGGCAGGACATAGCCAAGTGTGACTTCTTAGGGGCAGGCTGGACGGCCCTTGCCTCTTGCTCTCCTTAGGTGACATGAGCCCTTTCCTTTGGGACACTCCTTGATTCCTTCTTCCCCAGTGTCCTCATCCATTGCCTGGAGCCCAGGACCAATCTGAGCTCATCGCTGACCTGCCTCGCCCACATTCTTGAGCTGCCCGGCCCCTCCTCTTTTTCTATGTGTATGTCCTAATGTCTGTGTCCCCCAGCTCCCTCAGTACCTGCTTGGGAGCCTGTGTGTGGCGTTCATCGTGTCATAGGTCCTGCTGTCAGAGCTGAGGGTCTGGAGGGGAGACGCTGCTGTCATCGCACAGGAGCCGTGAGCATGGTGGCAGCCGGTGGCCGCTGTAGCGAGAGCCTTGAGGACATCCCCACTGTCCTCAATTATGCCGGGGCCAAGAAGGCTGTCCTTGCCATCTTTATGAAGCGCCCCAGCCATCGCTTATTCTCAGAGACTTTATTAGAAGCAACCTCTCGCTTTTCTCGTCCCTTTGGCATCATTACCCACCAGCTGTGCATGTTTAGGATCCACAGGCAGAAACACAGAGCCAAGTGCTATTGTTTCCAGAAAGCTCTCCGTATGGAGATTTTTGCTTACATTTTCTTTTCTTTTTTCCTTTTAATCTTTGTGGTTTTAGACAAGTAGGTAACATGTTAGATCTTTACTTGCAACTTTCAGGCATCAGGACTGAAAGATTCCCTGGAAGAGATATTCACGTTGAATTTTTTTTTTTTTTAAGAGGAATCCACTGGTCAGATGTGCCCAGTCCACTTAGCACTTTGATTTGAGGTCCTGACACCATTGGTTGAGTTTGTCCTGCATGCCCAGCGGCCATCATGCCAGCTTTTTATTCAGCCCCGAGAATTAGGTATTTGCCCCCATTTTACAGGTGTGGGAAGTAAGGGTCAGCAGGGGGAGTTACCTTGCCCCAGCTCACGCAGGTGTAAGTGGGAGAGATGCAATGTAAACCTGGGCCTGTCTCTCTCCAAGCTCCATGCACTGGGCACGTCACCACCCAGCCCTGCCCGAGGGGTCTCATTTGTGCTGAGAAGCAGAGCAGCCTGGGGTATGTGCTGCAAGACTGAGAGCTTGCTCTCTGGGATTCCCTGTTCACCCAAACTTCCTGGGGCCCTTTTACCACAGAAGGAAGTGGCCTCATGAGCTATTGAGACCAAAGGTAAAACATGTAACACCATTTCTTCCCTGAGTCTGAGTCCTTTTTTTTTTTTCTTATGAGGAAGATTGGCCCTGAGTTAACATCTGCCCTGAGCTAACATCTGTTACAAATCTTCCTCTTTGTGCTTGAGGAAGATTGTCACTGAGCTAACATCTGTGCCAATCTTCCTCTGTTTTGTGTAGGGTGACACCACAGTATGGCTTGATGAGCAGTGCTAGGTCTGCACCCGGGATCTGGGCTTGCGAACCCTGGGCTGCCTATGCAGAGTGTGTGAACTTAACTCCTATGCCACCAGGCCAGCCTCACTAGTATTTTTTTTTTTTTTTTGAGGAAGATTAGTCTTAGCTAACTGCCACCAATCCTCCTCTTTTTGATGAGGAAGACTGGCCCTGAGCTAACATCTGTGCCCATCTTCCTCTACTTTACATGTGGGGCGCCTACCACAGCATGGCTTGCCAAGCGCTGCTTTGTCCCGCACCCGGGATCCGAACTGGTGAACGCCGGGCCACTGAAGCGGAACGTACGCACTTAACCGCTGCACCACTGGGCCAGCCCCAGTCCTTCTTTTTTTTTTAACTGTGTCTGGAGAGCCACGATTATCTCTCCAGAGATATTCATTTGTTAAAACATATTGCTAATGTTGGGTTTTAGGAAGGGCAGGGGCTGGGGTGGAGGAAGCCCGCCCCCGGGGCCCATGATACCTGGTAGCTGTCCAGAGGAGGAGCAACCTACATGGAGGGTGGGGAAGGGAATGGGGTTCAGACTGGAAAGCACCTCCTCGCCTCGGCTCCACGCTGTCTGCCGCTTTCCCAGCTCCTCCTTCTCTTGGTCAGCATCCAGGTCACCTCCCCTGACTCCTTGGCCTGGGCGCCCCCTTGCCAAGCGCCCTCCCTCACCACCCAGAACAGCATCGCCAGCAGCTCACACCCACCCACGGTCACACCCGCCTGCTGCTCCTACTTCATGGGTGTGTGCTTGATACCTGCACCTTGCAAAATGCCCCAGCTCAGCCAGCCTCATAACCGGTGCAGCTGCAGGTCTGTCATCTATCTCTGCATCTATTTATGCATAAATAAATATGCATGTCTTTGAGTGACCCAAATAAGAACAGAATATATTTTGTGCTGCCGCCTCCCCAGTCTAAACCACTGTCATCTCTTACCGGGTTATTTCCGCCACCTCCCAAGTGGTCCTGCTTGGGCCCTCACCTCCCACAGCCCATTCTTCACAAAGCAGCCAGGGTGGTCCTTTATAAAAGGTAATCAGGGGGCCGCTGGGTGGCTCAGTGGTTAAGTTCACATGCTCCGCTTCAGCAGCCCAGGGTTTGCAGGTTCGGATCCTGGGCACAGACCTACACCCCATTCATCAAGCCATGCTGAGGAGGCGTCCCACATAGGAAACTAGAAGGACCTACAACTAGGATATACAACTATATACTGGGGCTTTGAGGAGGAAAAAAAAGAGACAGAGAGGAAGATTGGTAACAGATGTTAGCTCAGGGCCAATCTTCCTCACCAACAACAACAACAAAAAAGAGGGTAATCAGATCACACCGCTCCTCTGTTCAAACCTCCAGTGGCTTTCCTCTCCTTCAGGGGACAAGTCAGGGTCTTCACAGGGGCCCCACCCCAACTCCACTACAGTGACCCTGGGCTCCTTGAAGCTTCTCAGACACAGCTGGGCACCAGCTGCTTCCCCTCGATGCTCTCCCCTCAGATGTCAACATGGCTTCCACCCTCACCTTCCTCAAGTCTTTTATTCAGATATTCCTCTTGCTACTCCAACCACCCCACTTAAAATTCCAGCCCTCCTCCTATTGCCTGTCCCTCTCTTCTGCTTATGTTTTCTCCAACATATTTATCACCATTTGCAGCACAATATATTACTCATGTGTTGTTGTCTGTCTCTCCTATCAGGGCTCAATCTCCACGACAGCGAGGATTTTGTCAGTGGTTCCTCCTTTCTCTCTGGCATCTAGAAAGTGCCTGGGAATAGAGGGGCTCAATAGATAGATGTGGCGTGGGCTTGCCTGGCGTTTCTGATGTAGATGTGCCTCGTTCTAGAATACTCCACATGACCAGAGATGTGACTCTTCGAATCTGCGAGCTGCTCTTGGTTTTATATTGTTGATGGTTAGGGCAGTGGTTCTCGGCTGGGCTGCCGTGAAGGAGGAGGTGTCATGAGTAATTTGTTCATTGACAACAGTGAAAGTACTAAGAAAGCCTGCGAACTATCATAAAATGAAAACATATTCTAGGGTGTTTGTCAGATCATGTCAGTCTCGCTTACTCGTGACACAGTGTGTTTTCTGGAGCAGGAGTAGAGAGCGGCGCTGTGTGTGGGGTGCTGGGGACGGGGCATGTCCTGTGGCTTTTCTCCTCTCTGCCATGGCTGTCGTTTGTGTGTGTGCGAGGGCTCCAGGAGCGAGTGTTAGCTGTGGGATGTGTGGGTAAGGGAGGCCCAGAGCTGGCTCCCGGGTGGCAAGGACAGCAGCCTCTGAGGATGTTACTCGAAACGTCCCTGCCCTTTCCCATGGGATCAAGTGCAGTCAGGCTGTTTTGATTTTGGGGGTATGATTTTGTGTTTGGCTCTGAGTTTTAGCCATTGGAGGTCGTGTAACTTTTAAAACGAGTGTGTATCAGGGACGTGATAGGAACGTGGGATCAGACCATTTGCCGAAGGTGTTGAAACTGGGGTGACCTATACTTGTTTACCCCATTTTAGTCCCGTTTGAGGCCTTGGTTGAGGCCACCCTAGCCCCTCCGAATGACCGGGTCGCCCATACTGATGTGTGCACATCAGGCATTGGACCCCGTGCCCGTGTTAAAATAGGCTTATGGGCCCCCCCGATGGCCAAGTGGTTAAAGTTCTGCGCTCTGCTTCGGCGGCCCAGGTTAGCCAGTTTGGATCCTGGGTGTGGACCTACTCCACTCATCAGCCATGCTGTGGCAGTGTCCCACATACAAAATAGAGGAAAATCGGCACAGATGTTAGCTCAGGGCTAATCTTCCTCAAGCCACAAAAGAGGAAGATTGCCAACGGATGTTAGCTCAGGGCAAATCTTCATCACCAGAAAAAAAAAAAAAGGCTCATCTCCTCTCCTTTCACTCAGCTTCCCGGCTCTTTGCTCTTTACTTCCTGGCCTCCCAGGTACCCTCCTCAGTCTTGATTTTAGTACAGGCATACATCGGAGATATGGGAGGTTCGGTTCTGGACCACCACAATAAAACAATATTGCCATAAAGCAAGTCGCATAATTTTCTTGGTTTCCCAGTGCATGTAAAAGTTATGTTTACATTACACTGTAGTCTATTGTGTGCGATAGCATTATGTCTAAAAAAACGATGTACATACCTTAATTAAAAGATACTTTATTGCTAAAAAGTGCTAACCATCATCTGAGCCTTCAGGATGTCATAATCTGTTTGCTGGTGGAGGGTCTTGCTATCCACGCCATATCTACTATGCGCTGTAAAGTGAAGCGAGATAAAGCGAGGCCCACCCGTTCGTGGCCTCCGCCTTCATGATCCACGGCTACAGATGACTTTCCTGGTCTCCTGGTTTGTGTTGCCGGAGCACTGCTTCCCAAAATGGGAGGTCAATGTTCTAAGACATAAGAGCCGATAGGTCTTCAAAGATCTGTGGTTTTTCTCTCTTGGTTGGTGTTTTAGGTTGGAAATCGTTTCCCCTCAGGATTCTGGAATCATTGCCCTCCGGCTCCTGGCTCCCAGTGCTGCTGTCGGAAGCCTGGTAACACTGATCCTCCAACCTTCTGTGTGTGGCTTGCTTTCTGTCTGAGAGCTGCCGGAATCCACCTCCGTCCCCGAGCTTCTGACACTCCGCGTGATGTGCTATGGGGTAGCTGGGCGCCTTTGTAAGTGGAAGATGTTTCTTGCAGATTTCACGGCTGATTTAAACATTAAATATTATCATATTTAAATATGTACCACTTACAGCCAAGTGTCAACTCCTTAGGCTTACAGGTCTTCCAATTATAAAACCAAATCAAAGTTAAACATAATTTTGCAAGTTAAACATAAAGTACCCAGCAGCAGAACTCACATGTGCAACATGAGTTGACTGCGATGGCTGGCATCATTCCCTTTATGACAGGGAGTGAGTACAGATCGCCGCAGCTCAGTGTCCCTTGAGCGATGGCTTCTGGCTTCACCTGGTGTGAATAAGTCACTTATGTATTCCATCCACCCTTTGGCCTTTTCCTCATTAGCCCATGACAATTAACGCAATTCTGCTTGATGCCAACATGTAACCACAGTGCCAGCTTGGCTAGAGGGTGATCATCCCGACGCTTCTTAGAATAAATATGCTTGCTTACAGAAATTTTTTTGGATTGTCATTAAAGTGAAAGCATGGAATGTAAATATTTTCCCAGTGAGCTCACGTAATCCCTAGGATTTGGTTAGCCTCCGGTCTTTTTTGGGTCCTCCCGCAGCTCATAGAAAGGGGAGCTCTCAGAAGAGCTGGCTGTCGTAATAGTGGGTCCCCACTCCCCGTCCTCCTGCCCCCCAATGCTTCTCCCCCAACTGCCACGATGATGTTCACAGTCCCCTAATCCCATGGCACTTCACGTCCTTATTTTGAGATGGAGGCTGCAGACAACCGTGAGCCCTGTCACTTTCAGGGAGCTGTTAAGCTGTGTGTCATAGAGCTTGAAAACCATAATCCATTTTCAAGCTGTTTTAGCTTAAGCGTTCCTGCCCCCTTCACTCTTATGGAGAGAAAGGTGTTTGTATTTTTTAAATGCTGACTCCACACTTGACAGGGTTCCTGGGTGCATTTTCTGGCTAGTTGGAAGCGTGCGTGCATGTGATGTGTGGTGTGTGTGCACACGTGTGTGTGTGTGTGTGGTGTGTGTTTTTACCACAGAGCGACTGTGTTTCGGGAACCTGCCTCAGTTGCATTTCTGCATCCTGGTGTCTGAGCCTGTTCTGAGCTCCCAGCTGTGTAGACCGGCTGCAGGCTGCCGGGTCTACCTGCAGGAGAAACGGCAGTGTGTTCCTGTGCAGTGGCTGGGCAGGGATCCAGCCTCTGCCCCCAAGTTGCGGGGAGGGACGCTGGCTGAACTCTGAACTGCTGGTTGGTTTGTGAAGTGGCTTCCAGGTCCCAGGTGTGTTCCCCGGTATAGCATCTTTCTCCACAACTGCTCGGGCTGGAAGCCTGGGTCTTCTCTTCACTTTTTCCTTTCCCTCATCCAACATCCAGTTCATCTCCAAATTCCATCTGGCTTTCCCTCCCTATTTTTCATTGTTTAAAATCTTCTTTTTGTTCCTGCCACAACTTGTGTTCAAGCCTTGTTACCTCACAGTGGGAAGAGCATATTCTCCTCTCAGCAGCCTCCTCGACTCCTCGACTCCTTGCCTCCTCCCTTATGCCCAGGGCCCTGCCGCTGGCTCAGCTCTGCCTTCTGGCATCTCCCATCCTTACTCTGAAGCCCTCAGTGGCTACAGTCTCTGCACGATGAGAACAAACTGGCAGCCTGCAGGCTGATGGATTTTGTTTGTCCTTCACAATGTTTTAAGTCATTTTTAACCGACTTACAAAAAAATCAGGATATTTTTTACAATAAAAACCTGTATTTTCAACTTGTCCTGTAAACTTAGAAAATCTGGCAGCCCTGAACACATGTTCCTAAAAGATTACAAGAGGTGGGAATGGGGCCTTCTTTGCTGCCTTTCCTTGGGGCTTGTTTTCTCGTTTGCCACACTCCCCACTACTCCTTATAGCACCCCAGCCTGCCTCAGCTCTCATTTCTGTTTCCTGTCTGGCCTCCATAGGCATTAATATTTGCAGCCCAGAGCTGTCTGACTCCCAGGCCAAGGACCTTTCTACACCTCATCTTTAGAACACACCTTGTATTTTTGCCTCCTGTGTACCATTTGGCCTCTTGTGGGGGCTCTCCATCCCCCCAAACCTGTCTAGATCCTGCCATCCCGCAAGACCAGCTTACACTCCCTCTCCTCTGTGAAACCCTCCCTGCCTGCCCCAGGCGGGAGTTCCCCCTGTCCTTAATTACTAAAGCACTTTGGGTTTCTCTCTCTTTTGGTGCCACCGTATGTCGTTTGTTTCTGTGCTCAGACTGACAGTCCGTCCGGGGCAGGGCTCACAGTGTCTGACTCTCGATGCCTGGGATACTGTGGACTCTGAACAGGTGTGCGACCAGAGAGATGCATAGAAATGATCAAGGGCATTGTTCTGTGGGTACCAATCCTGTACTCTCGGTACAGGAGAGCCGCTGACTAAATGTGGGATGATGTTAGGTGGTGACTGTGAACAGCCTGTTTCACTTCTTGTCACCAAAGCCACTGTCTGGGGACCTCTCTTCAATGTGGAGAGACCCCCAAACACAGCTAACCTCTGGTCCACCACAGCGGGCTGTGGGCGTAGTCGCTTCCTTCTAAGTGCTTTTGATCCCTCACTGGGGTGATTCGGTGATAGTGATGGAAGACCAACAGAGAGGAGAAAGAGCTGAAGAGAACTTCAGTCAAACTTAGAATATTTCCATAGGCTTCATGAAAGACATTAAATACCAAATGTACCCAGCATTGCATACCTGATGCTAGATCACTCTGCTTCCCAGGCCCCTCCCACAGGGACCTCCGTGACCCGCGTCTCTATGTCCTTCTCACCCAGGCTTTGGTTTCAGCATCACCCACCTTCTAAACTCTCCCCAGCTCCACGCTCCCAGTGTGAACACTGAGCTCCTCCGAGCCCCTGATAGATCCGGGTGGGGGTAACGAGAAGCATCGTAGGTTGGTAGAAAGTGCTAGAAAGTGTGGATGCCTAAGGACTGTGAAAAGTACTCAGTCAGTGACTCATTGGTTTGCATCAGTTTTCCTGCTTGGAAAGCCAAGCCCAGGGTTTCCCAGCCACATGCCCCTGGGGAGTCACAGTGACCTTTTAGACTCCTGTCATGCTCCTTTGAGAGGGGCGGGGGCGTTGCCTCCCAGCGTCTGGTCCAGAGGGTGCGTGGACTCTAGGAAAGTCCTGTGCAATGGGGTGAAAGGTTCTATATCTGTGCCATCCTGGGCAGTAGCCACGCACCACATGTGGCTATTGAACACTTGAAATGTGGCTAATGTGACTGAGGAACTGAATTCTTAATTGTATTTCATTTCAGTGAATTTAAATTTAAATACCTCATGTGGTTGCCGTATTGGACAAGCCAGATCTCCAGGGTCGGAGAAAATGGGTCAAATGCAGTCAGAGCCTGAGGGAGGCGAGAGCGCTGTGCAGTCCTGATGAGAGCACGCCTAATTGCCGATTCCTCCCGCGTGGGTGCGACTCTGCATTGCTACACAGCAAAAGCCCGTTGACCAAATCTGGCAGGAATTCAAAGCTGAATAATGTTTGCCGGAAATGCATTGTTGTGCCGTTCTGGGGAAAGCGTGACTTACTTATGATTCTTTTATTTCCTTTAAGAATAGCAGATACTGGAGCTCCCCTTAGCTGGGGTTCCTCGAGCAGCTTCTAGTATATCCTGCTTCCTCTGCTTGATTTCATTAAACTAACATAAACGGATACTGGTGTCCACACCAAGCATAAATCCTGAACCCAAAGGACTGTATCGGGGGAGGACTGGGGAAACTTACACAGCGGGAGGCTGTGTAGACAGTTACACAGATCGAAGCTTGTGGGTTTCTCTCTTTTGCTTGGCTTTTCTTGAACACTGGCAGCTAAAACAGGCTATGGGTGTTTGGGGCTTATATGGGGGTTGTTAAAGCCACACTGCGCTGTGGATGTTGCTGAATTAATTTCAAGCCGTCTCGGCCGGAACGCGCACACACAGTGTTCGCCTGGCTCTGCTCTGGAGGCTGGATGGCCATGGTGTCAGCATCTGTCGGCCGGGAGAGGGTCCCTGTGTGACTCGTCCCCACTGTGGCTTCCCAGCTGCAATATGTGTTCCCCGTACTGGGCCCCCGTTGTTTTGTAATCTAATGACTTTCTTTGTGATGTTTCAGTCCCCACCAGTCCTTTCACCGTGGAAAGTCTGGCAAACCCTGAAAGCTGTACAGCTGTTTGTGGCTCCCTAAATGACACCCATTCTCTCGCCACAGTCTTCCTTTCATCTGGGATTTCAAATATACACAAAAAGAGGAAGTCAGGCGCAGACAGCATCTGGGCAAGAAGATGCCAGCATGGTGGAGGGGAAGTGGTGGTGGCGGGGGAGGTTGGTACTGGTGGAGGGAAGCAGCACACACATCCGGTGTGGTTTTTCCCAGTGTCCTGACAACAGGGCATAGCCACGGGATCCTCCCAGCATCCTTTGCACCGTGGAGACCACATCTGTACTCACTTCTCTGCTCTGTCCTTAAAAATGGCATCTCATGTGAAACAGCAGCTTGGGACCAGTCTGAGACAGACTGGCTGGATGGAAGTGTGGGATGGATGGATTATAGTGAAGACCAGCGGCCCAGCCACGTCTAAGTGGAGGGTGGTAGTGCCTGTGTTCATTGCCTTGTCTTGATTGAGTCTCCAGGGCCTGGCAGGTACTGTCATATATTCTCTCTTTTTTTTTTTTTTGAGGAAGATCAGCCCTGAGCTAACATCTGCCGCCAATCCTCCTCTTTTTGCTGAGGAAGACTGGCCCTGAGCTAACATCTGTGCCCATCTTCCTCTACTTTATATGTGGGACGCCTACCACAGCATGGCTTTTGCCAAGCGTGCCATGTCTGTACCCGGGATCTGAACCAGCGAACCCCGTGCTGCCGGAGCAGAGCATATGCACTTAACCACTGCGCCACCGGGCCGGCCCCAACCATCATATATTCTCATAGCCAGGCACACATCCCCACCCCTGTACTGTTTTTCTGACATCTGGGAAGCCAGGTCATCACGTTTTAATTTTATTCCTATCATTGTGCTTCAGCAAGAAGCAGTTGCTCCCAGTTCTAAGGTCATTAGAATTTTCTAAGGAGATAAGCTTTTTTCATCCCTTCTTGGTATTATTATTAAATTTTTTAAAAGAGATTTTAACCTTAATAAGACTAAGGATGTTAGACTTGCCCCTCTAGTTAGGTTCAATTTTCCGTGAGCTTTTCAATATGGATTGCATATCTTACAATAATAAAAAAGTAATCAGTACTCTAGCAGCCTTAGCTGTGTGCCAGGGACCATTCCAAAATTTGATATCAATTAGCTAATTTGATCCACACACCAACCTTATGAGGTAGTAGTTGTTTACTCTCCCATTTTTATAGGTGAGGAAACTGAGGTCAGAGAGGTTAAGAAAGTAGCCCAGAGTCACACAGTGGGTTAGTGGCAGAGCTGGCCTGTGACCCAGGATGCCCAGCTGAAGAGCCTGCAGGCAGGAGGGTCACCCTTCAGCCTTATTCTCATCAAACATTTAAACTGGGGCTGGCCCAGTGGCGCAGCGGTTAAGTGCGCCTGTTCCACTTCAGCGGCCTGGGGTTCCCTGGTTCGGATCCCGGGTACAGACATGGCACCGCTTGGCAGGCCATGCTGTTGCAGGCATCCCACATATAAAGTGGAGGAAGATGGGCATGGATGTTAGCTCAGGGCCGGTCTTCCTCAGCAAAAAGAGGAGGATTGGCGGCAGATGTTAGCTCAGGGCTAATCTTCCTCAAAAACAAAAAAAAACATTTAAACTTCCTATTTCTATATCAGCCAGTTCTGTTAATAAAGTATAAATATAAAAATTCTGTTGATGAATATAAAGCTTCTCTTCCATCAGGTAGAACTTCCCAGATGAGGCCTAAAACACCCACATTGATAATTACTGGTTTTGTAGTCGATTATCCCATTGAGCTCTCAATCAAAGGATCTAAACAAATTCTCCACAGGAGCAGGAGTAGTCACTCGGGGTTCACCAGAGGGGTGTTCTGGAACTCTCTGTGCCCGGTGAGGACCTGCCCTCGGGAGCTAGTGTTACTGAGGGTGGTTGAGAAGGAAAATCACACTTCTGTTTTTCTCGTTTACTCTCACGCTGTTACCACACTCACAACACGTCGACACCAGATGTGGGGTTTCCACACACAAGCAGTCCTCCTAGACGCCAGCTGCGTGTCCTGTAATTTAATTCAGTTCTGCCTGGAGTTGGGCTCAGATCCCGCTGCCTAAGGGCTCTGTCCCACCAGACTGCCCCCACTGCAGATGCCAACACATGTCCCGGGTTGTAACCTGTACTTCTGACCAAGGGCTGTAAACCGGTCTTCCCATGAACCCCTTCCGTGGGTCCGATAATTTGCTAGAATGGCTCCCAGAACTTAGGGAATTACTTATGTTTATCAGTGTATTACAAAGAATACAATAAAGGATACAGATGAACAGCCAGATGAAGCGACGCATAGGATGAGGTCTGGAAGGGTCCCAAGCACAGGGTCTTCTGTCCCCGTGGAGTTGGGGTACACGGCTTATAGATGTGTTTACCAACCTGGAAGTTCCCTGAACCCCCTGCCATTGGAATTTTTATGGAGGCTTCATCGATAGGAAACTCCATTTCCAGCCCCTCCCCACTTCCAAGAGCATGGGAAATGGGGTGGAAAGTCCCAAGCTTCTAATCATGGCTTGATCTTTCTGGTGATCCCCCCCTCATCCGGGAGCCCACCAAGAGTCACCTCATTAGAACAAAAGACGCTCCTATCACCCGGGAAATTCTAAGGGTTTTAGGAGCTCTGTGTCAGGAACTGGGGTCAAAGACTAGATGTTAGAACAAAAGATTCTCCTGGCATCCCTGTTTACAAGGGTTTTAGGAGCTCTGTGTCAGGAACTGGGAGCAGAAACCAATCTACATATTTTTATTATTCCACCGTAGTGTATCATGTTCCTCAGTTTCCTCAAAAAACTTGGGTCCTCTCTTGTGTTGGAACAGGACAAAAAAAATGATTGAGCACTATTATCTGGTAAATGCATTTTCCTAGAAAGGAAATACTCAGAAAATCAGACTTACCCCTGGAGATCAGACGACACAGCTGGCACAGAGTGACTAAGGCCAGGTGAGCACACAGGTGTGGCCCCCACAGATCTCTCTCCATCTCCTGCAGACACTTGGCCATCCTGTGGCTGGGAGGAGTTGAGGTGACTCCTAATGGGAAGGCGAAATGCAAAATTATAGACTCTCTTAAATTGCGTTTTTTTTTTTTGGTGGGGAAGATTGGCCCTGAGCTAACATCTGTTGCCAATCTTCCTCTTTCTGCTTGAGGAAGATGGTCCCTGAGCTAATATCCTTGCCAATCTTCCTCCATGTTGTATGTGGGAGCATGACTTGATGAGTGGTGTGTAGATCCACACCCAGTGCCCAAACCCGCAAACCCTGGGCCACCTAAGAGGAGCATGCAAACTTAACCACTATGCCACTGGGCTGGTCCCTCTTAAATTTCGTTTTTATTTCCACGTTCTCAGAGGTATGGGGAAGATCAGGTAACAGGAGAAACGAGACGAAGCTAGGATCTACTTTGCGTTGGAAGTACAGATTCCAAATGAGCGACGTCTTTCACCTCATTCCAGCTGGACTTTCTTGCCTTCTTTGCTGGGTTGGATGTCTTTGGTTTTTAAACTCGACTTACACTGGCTGAAACAATAAAAGGGGTTTACTCAATGGTAGGGGGCTTCAGAGTATGTTTGACCCAGTGAGGTTCTCCAGAACTCTCCTTTCTTATTTCTCCCTACTCTGCCCACCATGAATCAGACTCGCTCCCTTTGTGGTCCGTGATGGCTACGAGCAGTTTCCAGGCTAAGTGCTTCCTCAGTGCAGAGGAGCAAGCAGGGATGCTCCTGCTGAAAGAGCGTCTTTTCCCAGAGCCGCACTGGCCTCAGCTGGATCACAGGTCCTGTCCTGAGTCAGTAACTGGGGCTGGGTGGGGCGATGTGGACTCAAGTGTCCACATCAGAAACCGGTGGTGGAAGCGGGTTTCCCCAGACCCGGAGCCCTGAAGGGAGGCGCCCAGCTCCCCAGATGAAGATCGGCAGTCACCGAGAGAAGGGGAGATGTAGTGTGGGAAACTGCACCTCTCCCCGCTCTTTCTAGAACCTGCCAATTCCCCATTGTATACTCATAATCAGTTTTCTGCCAGAAACTGGAAAATTGTCATTTTTGAAAATATTACTTTTTCCTGCTTTGTGACTCTTAAATCTCCTTTGCTCCCAGCTCCTGTCTCTCTTTCCTTCTCCCCTCCCTCCTCTGCTTCCTTTTTCTTCTGTTTTCCTGGTTTTTCTTTCTTTCTCCTGCTTCTCCTCCTCTCCTGCCTCTTCCTCCTGGTCTCTCCTTCCCCCCTGAATTGTCCACCTCCCTTAATTGATGATCTAATAATTTATTTAACTCAACTAAAGTGTCGATACAATGTAGTTTGTCACTAAATAGAATGCCTTCACTTTCGCCCCCCAGGAAGAAGAAATGCCAGAGGTAGAAATTGACATTGATGATCTTCTCGATGCAGACAGTGAAGAAGACAGAGCTTCAAAACTACGGGTAAGCAGCTTTCAAAATCTGGAAGCTTCCACGCATGGATGCTTGAATCCACTTGGGTCTCTAGAGCTTGGCATGCCCTGATTCTGCCTTCTGGCAGTGTTGGCCCCCCCGGTTTGAGCAATGGCAGTTTGCAGAGAGGAAGGCAACCGGATGTGAGTATTCACCCTCATCAGCAACGTCTCTGATGAGAAAGCCATCCTTGACTACAGTCAGTTCTCCAAGCACCTTATGGATGAGTCTCTCCAGCCTCATCTTCTTGGGAGAAAGGGCTGGTTCTGCTTCTGGAGATCCTCTTGGCTGAGAAGGAAGTGATGGCCCACAGTAGTGTGAGGAGGCGAAGCTAGAACCGGTCTCTAAGCCCGGGACTCTGGTCTCCCAGTCGTGGATTATATCATTCATAAAATTCATTTCTAGATAAGATTGTTTGCAATGTAATTCTATCTAATAAAATATCCTTTATTAGAGGATGCTCAACTGATAAGCATTCTCGTACGACGGTGGATGTTGGCATGTCTCCTGTTTCTTTAGTCCAGAGCAATAAGATATTTATTTCCCTCCTACAGGAGATGAAATCTATCATCTTAAAATCTGCACTTGGCAGTTTCTAAAACCAATTAACCTTTAACCTGCCATTGTTCTTAACGTTCGCTGATAATTACTGTTAAAGGCTGTTGCTTATCACCAATGGCAAATGATCACTAAAGGCAATTAAAAGGCACATTTTAATGTATTAATGTGTTTAATGTGTTACTAATTACCAGCGTCCCTTGAGTGGCAACCAGTCTCAGTGTAATGATTATGTCTTGTTAATGAATTTGGTTGGGAGATGTTAGCATACTAACTATGAAAGTTACCAAAGGAAAAATAAAGCAGGAACCAGTTCTTTTGAAAACGTAACGACATAAAAGTTTCCTTAAAATTGAAAACTTGAAAAGGGCTCTAGCTACGGGGAGGTCACCCCTCTGGTTCTCAGCGAGGACACTGAAGTCTGCAGGGCTGTGACAAGCTGGTTTCTGC
This sequence comes from Equus quagga, assembly GCF_021613505.1. Lineage (NCBI taxonomy): Eukaryota > Metazoa > Chordata > Mammalia > Perissodactyla > Equidae > Equus > Equus quagga. The sequence goes on along the minus strand of NC_060274.1, from coordinate 16,464,916 downwards.
TTGAGTCACAGCCCGGCTCCCCACTCTCCGAGTCTAGTGTGATTGTCACCGTCTCTCACGGGCTGCCTCAATTTAAGTATATCTGGGTTATTATTAACCAGGTTGGCAGTCTGAAGGAAAGGGGTGTGTGTGAGTGTGTGTGTGTGTATGTAAGCATGTGTGTATTCTGAAGATTGCATGACATTCCTGCACATAAAGTGTGCAAGTTTATGTATCTTCAGATGACCAACAAATAATCAGTAATAATAAAGTGTGATTCTAGACAGCCAGTGTGAGATCTTGATTTACCATTTTAGAATAATACTATAAAGATGAAATGATTTTTAGTTTCACTTTTAAAATGATGCTAAATTTTAAAATAAATGCCTGTGTGTTTCATTCTAGGAAGCGCTCATAGACTGCTACAAACCAACGGAGGTAAACAGTCACTTTTCCTTGTGTGAATTCCTTTTGGTTAAATCAATTTGTCTATTTTTAAAGCCAAACCACAATAACTGGGTTTGATTTGTGTATACCGAGTAGCAATTATCATCGATAAGTGAAGCGCATATGTTTCTGAATAGTACTAACGCCCTCATTTGTATAAATGTCTGCTTCTGAAAGACTGAAACCTGGTGGAGTTGAGTGTGTTGCTTGCTTTTATGGAAAAGCCAAATTTCAAAGGTAATGATGAGAGGGTTTGGAATCACTTTAGTCAAAGTTTTAGCTTTATAAGTGGAGACGACATTCTGTTAGTGTACCGGTATGTATTTTTAAAAAGCTTGAAGCCAATTCTATGGATGCCTTTATTGGAAGAAGAAATTTTATGCTTTGTTTGGATATTCATCAAGCGTATAAATATTAATGTAAACAACAATGGGTATTTGTTTGATTAAACCAAAGCATTTAATGTTGACTCTCATGGCTGAAAGCACAAACCATGCAGAAATGAAGGATTTGATCAGTTCTGAAAATATTGGTAAAAGATGTTCCTGTGATGACTCAGAGAAATGAGAAGAGCCATCAGATGTTTTGGAATCTGTTTGCAACATCAAAGCAGTGGTGGTAGGACTTGTGTTTTTTGAAGTGGTGTAATTACAAAGTGAGAGGAAAGCAGGCTTTTAAAAGTGTGTAAAATTTAAACGACTAGGATGTTTTATGATCATTTGGTCTGAGGCCAGTTACTTGTTTGAGCTTTGTTCTTACAATCTCCAGTTTTCCTTTATGTTTTTTTTGAGGAAGATTAGGGCTGAGCTAACATCTGCTGCCAATCCTCCTCTCTCTCTTTTTTTTTTTTTTTAGCTGAGGAAGACTGGCCCTGAGCTAACATCCATGCCCATCTTCCTCTACTTTATATACGGGGTGCCTACCACAGCATGGCTTGACGAGCAGTGCCATGTCTGCACCCAGGATTTGAACTGGCAAACCCCAGGCCACCAAAGTGGAATGTGTGAACTTAACCACTGCAGCACTGGGCCGGCCCCTTCAGTTTTCCTTTATGTTGATTACATCTTGCAGTCATAGAGATTTTTAATTTTAATTTTAGTTATTAAAATGCATATTTTTATCACGGTAATACATATTCATAATTTTGAAAACCCAAAATACCTTTAGGCTTGTAAAGAAAAAGTAGTGGTGTCTTTGCCATCCCTCGCCACAACTCCCCCTCCTGAGAGGTATATACTTTATATATTTTTATACAAAAACTTAGGGCTGTTTCCTTGCTTTTCCTAAACGTGCACTTACTACTCTGTTTTTTTCATCTGTTGACTTAAGGGAAAATTTGGTAGCTTTCTCACTCTCCACACAATTCATTCCCCTACATCTTCAATAAACAAATAAACAAAACAATGTTTTGTTAAATCAGTAGTCAAGGTTAATAACATTATGATTTAAACAAATGTTTTTCACTGCCTAGCCAAATAGTGGAACAGGACCATGGCTTCTTTGTCGTATAGCCCTTTGTTTTTCCTGGAGTTGATAACTACCTTGTCATTTATTTTGTCTAGTACCTATTGATATTTTTTGTTGAACTCTCAATATCTTTGTCAGATGTGTAATGTATTTTCTGTGCGCTCAAACGCATCATTTCCATTCCCCCCACCCCCAACTTGCCTCCTGGAGCCCCTGGGCAACAATCTGGAGAAGTTATTCTTGGGGTCTACTGAGTGGCTGCTGTCTTGAGATTTCCGTTCACTCCAGTCCTGTGTTAGATACTTTGTTTCTTAAATCCCCGGCTTCCTCATTTTGGTTAGAGTTCATCATCCAGTAGCTTTTTGGTTAAGGAGGCATAGAAGGTAAATTTTTTGAATCCTTGCATATATGGAAATGTATCTTGATCCATAGTTTGGATGGTGTAGAATTCAAGGATAAAATCCATTGTTAAAACTCAATTTTAAAGGCATTACTCTATTGTCATATTACTTCTATTGTTAAGAAGTCTGATACCGTTTCTTTCTTTTTTTTTTTTTTTTTTTGAGGAAGACTAGCCCTGAGCTAACTACTGCCAATCTTTCTCTTTTTGCTGAGGAAGACTGGCCCTGAGCTAACATCCATGCCCATCTTCCTCTATTTTATACATGGGACGCCTACCACAGCATGGCCTTTGCCAAGTGGTGCCATGTCCGCACCGAGGATCTGAACTGGTGAACTCCGGGCCACCAAAGCGGAATGTGTGCACTTAACCGCTGTGCCGCTGGGCCCGCCCCTGATACCATTTCCATTCTCAGACCTTTGTATGCAACCTATTTTTTTCCCTTCGGTTAACTTTTAGGATTATCTCCATATTTTGAAAGTTTACAATGATATGCTCTGGTGTGGATTTTTTCCTATTCATACGCTAGGTGCTTTATAAGCTCTTTTAGTCTGAAGATTTATATCTTTCAGTTTTTCCCAAAAAAATCTTTTATTATTTGCTATTTTTATTAATTTCTTCTTCAGTACTCTATTTTTCTGGCTCTCCTGCTATTTACTTCTTCTGGATGGAACTCTATAATTTCTTATCTTTTCCCTTTTGTTTTCTGTCGCTTTGATCTTTTACTCTGCTTTCTGACAGATTTCCCTGACTTTATCTTCTAGCCTTTCTACTGATATTTTAAAATTTCAGCTATCTTATTTTTAATATCCAAGAGCCCTTTTTAAATCTCTGTCCACTTTGTTTTAATGTTTCTTCTTATTTCATGGATGCATTTTATTCTTTTCTCTCTTTGAGGATATTAATCAAATTTTTCTTTGCTTTGCTTTTGTTTTTAAGATTATTCTGCTATCTGCATTGTCTCTGTTTTCTCTGAACCCCACCTTTTTTCTGTCTATTTTTGTGTCTTTTTACTGACTTTTGGCAGTATCCGTCTTTGAGTGTTGGGAGCCAGTAAGCTGATTGGCCTCTGTGTGTGTGAGCACAGCTTGTCCACTGGTGAGCCTCACTATGGAGTGACCAGGTTGCAAATCTGATGTTTTGTGGTGTATATCTATGGAGCAGGGGGCCTCCTCAAACTGTCACTATTTGGACATCCTTTTTCTGGAGAGATTTGTCCTTTTTTTAAGAGTTTGATGCTCTGAACTCCTACCTGCGGGTTGATAGTCTGACTTGAAACTTTGTGGAAGCAGGGATGGGAAGGAGGCGGGAGACCACCATTTACACCACCAATTCACTCACCCGTGAACTGGCACGTGATGTGGGAGTGGGTGGGTTGCTGCTGAGAGTGGATCCAGACTGGCAGGCGTAGGCATGCCCTTTACTCTCTTTATCATTCCCTTTTTCTTCAGTTCTCCTCCGAGGTGGAGAAATTCATGTTTTGGTGGTTTAGGTGGGGAAGGTTGGACTGCCATGAGCCCCCTGCTCCTCCGAGTTTTTGCAGTCTCCAGGGAGCACAATATTTACACTTGTTTACAGCCATGCAGGTAAATGAACATGGCAGGTCTCGCCTCCCTGGGACAAAAGTATTCCTCATCTGGTTTCTATAAGGCGGCTTGTGAGCTGAAGGGATGTAGAATTTGAATGTTTTCAGAATTCCAGAGGAAGAAAGAAAGAAAAGAGACTGGAGTTTACAAGAGAACATGTCCGTGTTCTTTGTTTAGCTCATGGTTTCCAGGAATGAAAATGGTATAAAATGCTGAGAAATTTCAGTCAAGTTCCTATCTGTTAAAGGATCGTCTTGGAAATGATTGGCGAGTGTTGACTTTGAGCTTATTATGTCAATAAAAAACAGATTTTACTGGCTCCTGGATTATGATGATAAAAATAGTGGCTTACATTTTCCCTGAGTTCTCTCGTTGACATGCAGTAACAAGCATTATCTTGTTTAATCCTCACAATCATCACTTGAAGTAGAGCGTTTGCGTAACGCGTCTAAGACCTCACAGCAGTGCGCAGAGGGACCAGGACTCAACCCTGAGTTTCTGACATCTGCTCATGTCCTCTTTTCTTTCCATCCTGCCCGTCTTCCTAAGCTACTTGACTTTGCAAGACATTTAGACATTAAAGGACTTTGTCCTGTCTTAACTAAATGCCTGCAAATTAATGATGTTCTTTTTTAGGTAGCCTTCTCTGGAGGTGCTACTTTTTGATCAAAAGAATTGTACATACAATTATTATGCCACTTTGAGGTTAGAAATCTAAAGAAGACGTCTTTGCTGATTCGGCTGCATTTATTTATAGTCTCCTTGCAGAGGCAGAGTGGGTGGTAGGAAGAAGCCTGGACTTCGAGTCCAGAGTCTTGTGGCGGCACCAGCACTAAATGTGTGTGAATTTAAGCAATTTACTCAACCTCTCTGAGCCTCCATTTCCTCTTCAATAAACTGGAGGTAATAATAACCACCTCTCTGGGTTTTAAGTAACAATTATTTGCAATGATAGTAATTTTAGTGACAGTAACAATAATAACAATAGATAAATAATTACTAAGCACATGCCAGGCACCGATCTAAGTACATCACGTGTATTAACTCATTTCGTCTTCACAACAAAGCTATGAGATTGACACTACAGTCGTGTGTCGCTTAATGACGGGAATATGTTCCAAGAAATGCATCCTTAGGTGATTTCGTCATTGTGTGAACATCACAGAGTGTACTTATCACAAACCTGGATGGTGTAGCCTACTATACAGCTAGGCTATATGGTGCTAATCTTATGGGACCACTGTCATATATGTGGTCCGTCATTGACCAAAATGTCACTGTGTAGCGCAAGACTGTATTGTTATCAGTTAATACATTTTCTATATAAGGTAGTGCTTCTCCATTATATATTAAATATGCAAAATGCCTAAATTCACCAGTAATGATGTTCTTGAATTATTCAATTTGAAGCGCAGACTTTAAAGAATCTGCTAATTTCACAGAAGTGATGTTGTTTTTGGTGTGTCACTCTCTGTCATATACTTCGGGTCCATGGTTTCATCCTATGTGGATCCCTTACTAATAAGAAAAGGACTTGTGTTTCCCCATTTTGATTCATATTCCAAACTGTGGACTCTTGACATATAAATCTTTACTGACTTAGACCCTTCAAAACACAGCAATATAATTGTGGTCACCACTCTCATGTATGAGTGACTAGAAGTGATGGTAAGAATGGTGTTTTTAATTTTTTCCCCCAGAGTAAATGTCATTTCTGATGTAGTTGATATTATAATAGAGTTGATTTAAGGACAGAAAAAGGACGTTTCTGTATAATGCCAGAAGAAAAGGAGAAATTTTATTTTGGTTATTACTTAGATTTGAATGACCAGTAGCGACAGCCTAGTGGACACGTAGAAATCAGGGGTAGGGTATTGGGGCCAGCTAGCGAGGCTAGGCCCAGAGGAGCTTCTTTTCCTGTTTCTCACTCTTACTTTGCGTGATTTTCAAATCTTAGGAGCACACACTGGGAGGTACTGGAATGGTGGGCAGAAAATGCATTTAATATGGGCTTGAGGGCATCTGTCTTACCATCTGCTAGGGGAGCTCCAGTCCAATCAATGGACTTTTTAAAATCTCTTTTTATAGTGGAAGGTGGCTGTGACATTGCTTTCTGATAAACATCAGATTTTTCTTTCTGTGCGTTTATTTCATTTTTGGGAAATAGAGGCTGTGATATGACCCAGCATTTTAGCAATCAAAGCCTGTAAGTTGATATGCATCAGGGATTCATGCCCAATGACTAGATCTGCGAGTAGGTGGTAAGAAGCGTTCCATGTCTCAGTGATCCCCCAGGTCATGGCAATGTCATAGCCACAAGATGGGACAGGAAAGGGGTGTCTGATCGTGGTTTGCAAATAAAAATTGGCCAGTGTTTTTGGAGAGGCAGGGCTGCCGTGTTGTTCTTTTTGTCTTGGCAGGAGAAAGGCAGACTCTCCTTCTTTTGCTGCGGTGTCATGGTGACTGCATCTCACTTTTCTAACAGGCTTTGGTGGTGGCCGCTGTCAACTCATCCTGCTCGCATCAGCTCCCTATCCATTTAGCATTTTAACCTGTTGTTGAAAATATAGTTCAATTTGTGTTTACGTGGAAGTACTCAGAGCCCAGGTTCATTGAGCTGACTGCCATGGAGAGACGATATAAACTGGCTATTGACAACACAGAGAGGCTGTGTTGGCGATGGGAAGAGACGTGGCTTGGCACTTTGCTATATGCTCTTTATTCATTTGCTCAACAAATGTTTACTGAACATCTGTGTGCCTGTAACTAATCTAGGGACTTAGACAAAGCAGCAAACATGTACCCGCATCTTTAAAACAATCTGTCACAAGGCCATGGTTAACTATGGTGAGAATTGAAGTGCTCAAAGAATATTAAAATAGGAATAAAAGGACAGAAATGCCATGGTGTCAGCTCACCCCGTGGTTCCCTAAGTTAGGAACCAAATTGCTTAATGGAATGTGATGTTAGGGGATCTGTACTTGCTAGAGAAGGCCGAGGAAGCTCCATTTCGCTCCAGTTCAATGGGTCTGAGTATCTACACTGGGGAGCCTTTTCATCTGGTCTCTCATGGGGCTTCCTCAAAAAAGACAGCAATCTGGGGCTTGGATGAGGAATGGAGCTTGAATGCTAGAATAATGAGTTGAAAGGCATCCTTTAAAAGCTGTCACTTTCAGAACAATGTTTCTGAATAGTGAGAGAATTGGGAGCTTCCAAAGAAAGACTGGAATTGCTGAAAAAGATATTTTAGGGGTTGTAGCCCTTGGCTATGAAAGCCTAATTATATTTTAGTGTAATTAGCCAAGTAAGTAATAAAGGATTGAGATTTATTAACCAGAAAGATGAGTATCTTTACCTAGTGGCCAAAAGGATTTTGGTCCAGTATACCAGTCGCTCACACACTTCCATTAGGGCTCCTTGTGCCCCTGGCCTCCTGTGCCCAGGAAGAAAGAGCCAGGATGTGCTGGAGCTGGCATTTGCACCCACACTTGAGCCCACATCCTGTGCTCTGTCTACTTCTCACTGCCTTTCTCTGAATTCCTACTAGGTGAGCACAAGCTCCCCTTGGGAATATATATGAATCTGATTAAGATGGTCTTCATTGAGGAAAATCAACCCAGAAATGTTAGTTAAGCTTGCTGAGGACGTGCAGTCATGGAGAAAACTCTGCATTTGTTTTCTGGTCTTTATTCAGCACTCTTTGCAAAGTTACAGAACGGTCCACAACACCTTCTTCACTTCTGACACCAGTTGCAAGATCAGGGGTCCCCAAGACCGTACTCATGTTTGATAATTGAGAAGGACCCACAGAACTCACTGAAAGCTGTTATATTCGTGGTTTTGGTTTAGTACAGTCAAAGGCTACAGATTAAACTCAGCCAAGGGAAGGGCTGCGTGGGACAGAGTCCAGGAAAGTTCCAAACACAGAGCCCCCAGCTCTCCTCTCCCAGTGGAGCCATGGATGCTGTCAATTCTCTCATCTATGGTGTGTGACCGTATGCACATGCAGAGGATTGCCAACCAGGGAAGCTCACCTGAGCCTGGAACGCCAGAGTTTTTCTTGGGACTCAGTCACACAGACATGGCTGACTGCCCACATGGCTGCCCTCAGTCTCCAGCCCCTCGGGATCTTGAGCTGTTACCAGATGACCCAAAGCGCCCCCCCTGAATCACATAACTAGACTCCAGCGTGGTCCAAGGCCCTCAGGTGAACAAAGACACTTTTATCAGGCAGGACCTTCCAAGGGCTTAGAGCTCACCTCCCAGGAGCTGAGGGCAAAGCCCAGACCTCTTTTTGGGCAAGGTTCAATTCTTTACCACACGCTCTTGGAAGCAGGATGACTGTGCGAATAATGATAATGATGATAGCAACGATACTTGTGATATAATATAAGGAAACAAAAAGGAGATGCTGTTATAGGAAGAACCACATGGGTCTTGGCCTGTGGATGCTTTTCCCCTGTAGTTAATGATTGTTTTTTTGAAAGACGTGATGGAGGAGGTACCAGCCTTAATGGGCAGTGGACTTTTAAGTGGTTGGCATTTTCAAGTAATCGATTGTGATTTTATGCCCTTTTCTTTTTTCATTAAATTCAGAAGGAATGATCATATTTTTAAAGCTCATCAATCCTGTATTAAAAATAGCTCCATCTTCTCTCCTTGTGTTCAGATTCATCTGGACAGAAGAAAGAATATGAGTTCAAGGCCATTTGACACATGACTCTGGGATTTCTATATCTTTAGCGAAGGGAGTCACAACCACTAAAGAATCTCACACAGGTTGGAAATGGGTTTCTTTCATTTCAGAGAGATTCAGGTATTTGTAGCAAGTAATATTCTCCCTCATGGATAATGGGACCTTTGATGAAATGACTTTAGTTTTCTCAGTGATTATAAAGTGGGAGATTATAACTTTGCTGAATTTACTCCATGATTATTTACTGTGGTTGGATTATTTATAGGGGATTTTATTTTACATTGAATCCTAAGTGTGCAGATTCTGAGAAACCTGTTAGTACCGAAGGAAGAATTAAATGCCAGTAAGTCTGCATATGGTGAGGGCAAATGAGCTATTCTGCTGCATACAGATAAAGGTGAGAATTTGGGTACAAAATAAATTAGTCTAAGAGCAGTGGTCTGAATCTCTAAATAGATTAATGGAACTGCTCTCACCAGCAGAACAAATTAATCTCTACAGGAGGCAGATAGTCAAGAAAATAAATGGACAAAATAGTGTCAATGGTTTTAAGTTAAAGAAGCGGGGGAAAACCAACCCGGATACAGTTAAGACCTTCAGGAGTTTATGTTGGTAGAAGTGACTGTAACGACAGTAGGCACAAACCCTTACCTATAACAGATTCATAAGCCTCTTTTCAGATAATGAAAAATAACTTCTGTCCTGGTGTGCTCTGCCGGCAAATGGACCTCTCTAAAGATAAACACCCCCCTCCCGCACCCCCAAAAAGAGGGGGCAAAGTAAATATTTTAGTGATGAGTGATGTTGGGGCTTGTGGTGCTGAAGAACACCTGTGACTGCAGGGAGCAAGTCCCAGTGCCACCCAGGGCTGGGGACACCCTGTCCGACAGTGCTGTTTCACTGCCTGCCTGTTTGTCCTCCTGTGTGACCTGGATATTCAAGCCTATAAAAGTTTACAGCGTGATTTTTAAATGCTTAGCTGGTCCTTTGGGTGAGGACATTTTGCCATTTGGGACAGTTCTCAGGTGTTGTCATCAGGTTGTAAAAGAGGCACGTATGACCCTTCCATTGCCCTCACTTATCTGAACATCAGTGGATCTGGAAATTCTTCTCTCCTTCCACCTGATCACTCCTTGCCTGAATCCCACATCATCTGTTGAATGTCATGCTTTTTGGAAGAAGTGCCAGGTAGTCCTGTAAAACTTGCTCGAGTTGACTTGGTTTGGTGTCATCTGACATGAGACTCGGGATCGCGAGCAGAGGGCCCCTGTGAATACACATTTTTTAGAAAATGACTAGTGCATTGATTGGGGTGACAAAGAGGAGACAGGATACAGGGGAACCACTGACCCACGTGGGTCCCAGCCTTGAGGATCCTCGCCTGCTGTTTCTCTCTTCACCCTGCCCTGGACTCTGAGTAAGGGGTGGATGATATTTTTTGGACAAGCCATTGAGCATCTAGAGTTCTGCGGGGCACACTTTATTGGAGCCTGCGTGATCCACACAATTCCACGTACTGCGCTTAGCGATGCTGTTCACCGAGCAGCGGTTTTAAGCATTTCTTTCAAAGCTCCTTTTGTCAGGAAATGCTTCTAATCAAAGGGCCACCACGTAATATCCGTTTATCTTATTTATCTTTTTAAATGACTCCAAATGCTTGGAAGAATGACATAACTGCACTTTGATTAGGCACAAAGCAGTGCTTTGCAATGATACTGTGGTTTCTCCTTTTCCTACTTTCCCATGGAGCCATCCTCCTTAAAACAGCGCAGTTTCACCAACTGACTGTAACAGATGAATCACTTTGAGTGACGAGGGAAGGGTCCCAGACGCCCGGCTACGGTGATAATTACAAATGTGTGTCCATCTGCTGCCTCTGGCTCAGGCCAGAGCAGGCAGGAGGGGGTGGAGGCTGAAAGCCACGGGGCCCAGGAGGGATCAGGGCACGAGAGCTTGGAGTCGAGCATGGCCACCACGATGCCATGCCCTGTGACAGTGCCACACGGCCGAAACTCCAGAGCGAGGAAGGACCTTCTGTTTTCACGGCTCTTGCCAGATCCACTCATTTCCCTTTTTTCTTGCTAGAAGTTTCATAAGTCAGGTGGCTGCGTGTTACATGAAGTCAAGTCTCCAAGGTCACTGGGAGTGTTTCTTTCTTTCTGTTGCTTCTTTTCTCTCTCTCTCTTCTCTGTGTGTGTGTGTGTGTGCACAAGTGCACGCACGCGCGTGTGCATGTGTGTACGAGCGTCCTAGGCTCCTTCCGCAAATGCTTCTTGTCTTTCTTATCTCCCCGAGGTCAGCTAGTTTTCCAGTGTTTAAAAGAGAACCTCTAGAACCTTCCTCCACAGGAGCTGGGACCCGTCGATACTTTGGACAGTTCCACCCCCTCATCCAGTTGATACACAAAGATTCCAGCGTCTCCTCTGTCTACCGCCTCACTTTAACGCCGCAGTTGTATGAATTAATTGGTTCGTGTGCGTATTCATTTACTTTGCAAACCTCTGCTGAGCACCTTTTGTACGTTTAGCACTGTGCTAGGAAAACACAGAGGACTGGGACTCTCGCTACCAAGCAGGAGGGAGGGCTATGCACATGGATTATCTTGCATGCTTTATACCTATATAAATAATCTTTTGCAAGTTTTCTTCTTCAGCTTGTTTATTTTGCCCAACATTAGATTTCTGAGATTCATCCTTGTTGATACAGGAGGCTCCAGTTCATTCATTTTCATTGCTGGATAGCATTCCTGTGTATTAATATACTGCAATACATTTATCCGTTCTTCTGTTGACACCCATTTATGTCCAGTTTTTCACTATTATGGACAATGGTGCAATAAAATAATTTCTTGACCTGTTACCTTCTGTACAAGAGTTTCTCCAAGGAATAGACCAAGAAATGGAATTGCTCTTAAATGTTTACACCAGCTTGCATGCCCACCAGCAAGATTTAAGAATTCCCTTCCAACCTCATCATCTCCATACTTGGTATTGCCAACCTTTAAAATTTTTGCCTATTTGATGACATCTCATTGTTTTAATTTACCTTTTCCTGACTGCTGGCTGGTGAGGATGAGGACCATTTTTCTGTGTGCTTATTGGCTGTTCATGTTTACCTCTCGGAGAATTCCATTTCAAATCCTCTGTCTACTTTTCTTTTGACTTGTTTGTGTTTTTCTTGTTGATTTGTGAGTTCTTTATATATTGTGGATGACAATCCTTTGACATTTGTGTGGTTGCAAATATATTTTCACAAACTGGAGGTTATTTTCCCTTGTATTGCCTTTTGTGCAGAGAAGTTTTAAATTTTAATGAAGTCAAATTGATCAGCAGCATCTCTTATGGCTTGTGGTTTTTAAAAAATCCTGTCTAGGAAACCTTTTACTCCTCCAGTGTCTTAAATATGGTCTCCTTAAATTTTGTTCTAAAACTTTTCACTTTTGCTTTTTATACCCAGGTATTCAACCACCTTGAACTTATTTTTGTGTATGGCGTGAGGTAGGGATCTAATTTTCCACTTCGCCATATTGTCCCAGTGCCATTTGTTGAGCAGTTAGTCCATCTTGGGTTGTATATCAAATTTCCCTAATGTATACAACCTGCTTCTGGTTATTGTCTATCCCTGCCCACTGTCACAATTACCAGGGCTTTATAATCAGTTCATAGTAAGGGCGAGGTGAACCCACAATTTGCTTATTCAAAGTATCTTGACTATTCTTAAATATTTGTGTTTTGATTGGCATTACATTAACTTTATAGATTAATTTGGGGAGAAATGGGATCTCTGTGATGATTTGTTCAGGACACAGTAACAGAAACTGTGAATTCCTGAGGGTGAGGGGCAGGTTTGAGGAGGGGAGAAGTAACAGTGAGGTCACTTTTGGTCATTTTGAGGCTGATGTGCCCATGGGACATCCCTGTGGAGATCCCTAGAAGCCACAGGAGATACAGGCCTGGGTCTCAGGGGTGAAGGCACAGCTGGAGAGGCCTGAGAGCCCCCAGTATGAGGGGAATGGCCAGCTGAGGGACAGTGCCTCGAGGAGGCCTGGGAACCAAGCTTTGGAAAATGCCAGCATTTAATCAACTGGTCAGGGGCAGAGGTGGGTGGCCAACAAAGGGGAGAGAAGAGCAGAGGTCAGAGACTTATGTGGAGAATGTGAAGGAAAGTGGACAAGTTCCTCAAAAAAAAGGAGCATCTTATCATCTATGCACACTCTCTAAAACAGCTAGAAACTAAAAAGGCTGACAATACCAAGAGTAGGCAAGGATATAGAACAACTAGAAGTCTCATATCCTGCTGGTGGGAGTGTACGATGGTACAGCCACTTTAGAAAACTGTTTGGGGATTTCATAAAAAGTTAAACATACAATTATACAACTCAGCCATTGCATTGCTAGGCATTTACCCAAAAGAAACAAAAAATGTGACCACACAAATCCTTGGACAGGTATATGCATAGGACGTTTGTGCACAAAGGTCAAAAACTCAAAACAACCTAAATGTCCATCAGCAGATGTGTGGATACACAACTTGTGGTATAGCCATACTGTGGAACACTACTCAGCAGTATAAAGGAATGAGCTGCTCATCCACACAGCAACGTTGGTGAATCTCAGAATCATTAAGTTGAGTGAAAGAAGCTAGGCAAAAAAAGTACATAATGAATGATTGTATTTACATAAAACACAAACTAATTTATAGTTTATAATTTATAGTTATGGACAGAAAATTGGGGCTGTGGATGGAGGGGAGATGAGCCATAAAGGGAGACAGGAAATCTTTTGGGAGTGATGGAAATGTTCTGACTTTTAAAGAGATACAGTTTATTATTCATAAATTATTCCTCAATAAAAGTGTTAACTTAAAAAAAAAGAAAGAAGGAAAACAGGGTACCCTTAGCTCTCAAATAAAGAGACCTTGTACGTCATCATATTAAGAAACTACATGGGGAAAAAAACACCTCTATGATCATGTCAACAGATGCAGAAAAGGCATTTGACAAAATCCAACATCTATTCCTGATAAAAACTCTCAACGACTTATAGAAGGGAACTTCCTAAACTTGGTAAGAACATCTGTAAAGAAACCTACAAGTAACATACTTAGTGATGAAGGACTGAGTGCTTTTCTCTAAGATCAGCTCGTGCTCAGGAGGTCCACTCTCACCATTTTTATTCAACATTGTATTTGAGCTTTTAGTCAGTAGATTTAGGCAATAAAAAAGAAATAAAGGCATCCGAATTGGAAAGGAAGAAGTAACATTGGCTTTATTCACAGACAACATGATTATCTATGTAGAAAATGTAGTATAGTCTACCAAGAAGCCACTAGAATTAATAAATGAGTTCAACAAGCTTGCAGGATCTGAGAGAAATATATGAAAATTGATTGTATTTCTATATATGCTAGCAATTAACAATCGGAAATTGAAAAAAGATATACCATTTACAATAACATCGACAATATTACATACTTGGGGATACATCCAACAAAAGAAGTACAATATCTGTACCCTGAAAACTATACACCTTGCTGAGAAGATTCATTTTTGTTGCAATATCAGTTCTCCACAAATTGATCTACAGATTTAATGCGATCTCAATCAAAACCCCAGCAGATTTTTTTTGGAGAAATTTATAAGCTGATTCTAAAGGTCTTAAGGAAATTTAAAGGCCCTAGAATATCCAAAACAGTTTTTAAAAAGATCAACGTGGCAACTAGACTTTTGGCGGCGACCATGATGCAGTCTATAAAGGAGTCAAAATGTAGTGACGTACACTTGAAATTTATATAATGTTACAAACCAATGTGACTTCACTAAAAAAATAAGAAATGTTGCTCAGAAAAAAAAGATCAACAAAGTTGGCAGACTAACATTACCTGATTTCAGGATTTATTATATATCTATACTTATCAAGACAGTGTGGTATTGGTGTAAAGACAGATAGATCAATGATTCAGCCATTCCAATCCTGGGTTATTCACCCCAAAGAAATGGAAGCATGTTCCATATAAAGACTTTTGTATGAATTTTTTTGGCAACTTTATTTGTAATAGCCCCAAACTGGAAGCAACCCAAATTTCTGTCAATAGGTGAGTGGATAAACAAAATGTGGTACTTCTAAGCAACAGAATGCTACTCAGCAATAAAAAAAGGAATAACTATTAACCCATGCAGCAATATGGCTGAATCTCAAAATTATTATCCTGAGTGAAAGAAGCCAGATTAAGAAATACTTAGTGTCATGATTCTATTTATATGAAAGTCTAAAAAATGCAAATTAATCTATCAGTGGCATGAGGTGGCAATGGGGATGAGTGGCAGATGAGAGGAGCAGGGGGAAGAGAGAGGGATTGCAAAGGGGCATGAAGAAACTTCTGGAAGAATGGATATGTCCTTTATGTTGATTGTGCAGATGGTACACTTGTGGTGGTTGTATACTTTATTTATTTTTTTATTTTTTAATGATTTTACTTTTCCTTTTTTCCCCAAAGCCCCCCGGTACATAGCTGTACATTTTTAGTTGTGTGTCCTTCTAGTTGTGGCATGTGGGATGCCACCTCAGCATGGCCTGATGAGCGGTGCTATGTCTGCGCCCAGGATTCGAACCAGTGAAACCCTGGGCCTCCGAAGCAGAGCGCGCGAACTTAAACCACTCGGCAACAAGGCCAGCCCCTGTATACTTTATATATATGCAGTTTATAGCATGGCAGTTATACTTTAAATAAAACTGTTTACAAAACAAAAGGACACTGGGAACCTTTTGGTGGTGGGAACTTCCGTTCCAACAATTCTGCTAAAGTGTCTCCCATCCTGGACACAATGGCCTCTTTCTTCCCAATCTAATGGCTTTGTCTCTCTCTGTGACTGACTTAACCTCTTACAGCACTTGACTTCACTGAGCACCTCCTCCTTCTAGAAACACTTTCTTCTCTTGACTTCTTGAGATTTCCCGTATCTCACTGGTTTCTCTTTTTCAGTCTCCTTTGCTGCCTCCAACACTTCTACCAGACCTCACTTGTCAGAGGGCCTCCGGCTTTGGTCTTTGGCCTTCTATTCCTCTCTATTGACACTTTCCTCCAAGTTATCTCATCTAGTCCTGCAATTCAGAGCCTTGTTATCTGCGCTGTCCAATAACATTTTCTGAGATAATGGAAATATTCTCTGTCTGCGTTGTCCAATATGGTAGCCGCCAGCCATATGTGGCTGTTGAGTACTTGAAATGTGGCTAGTGTGACAATGGAACTAAATTTTAAATTTTATTTATTTTAATTAATCTAAAATTAAATAGCCACATGTGGTTAATGGCTACTGTATTGAACGGCCCGGGTGAAGATCGTTGTGTTTGTAAACTATGGGTGGTAACCTATTACCTGGTCATGACCTGTTTTTCTTTCAAAATAAGATAGAATCAAAAGTATCAAGAAGTATTACCTATAGTAAGAGTTATATTTTTTCATGAAACTTTAGTTTCAGCCCTGTATCTCTACTAGGTTGCTATAACTATGTGTGGGTCACACGTGGTATTTTAATTTTTTGTTTGTTTTTTTAGTGGAAAGCCACTGACCTGTGTTGGTGATGCCCATATTTATGCATTCAGCCATGAGCTGAGACCCGAAGTCATGTTTATGTGTCTCTTTGATATCGCCTCTCAGATGTCTAGCAGGCATCTCGTATCTGTAAATCTATTTTGTTTGGGGTTTTTTTCCTCCTATTATCCCGTTTCAACAAATGGCCCCACCTTTCTTCAAGTGTTCTTCTGATGAGAACAGTGACGTGAATTCCCTTCCCTCCTTCCTGTCCCCATTCCCTGCTGTACCCTACCCCCACCTTTAGTCCAGCAACGAGGTCTGTTGGCTCTGCCTCTGAAATGGATCCCAAATTTACCCCCTGATTTCCATTTCGGTTTCCATCAACTTACTCTACGCCTCCCGCATCCCTTGCCTGGACCGCTGCCGCAGCTGCAGACTGCTGTCTCTTTCATCCTTGTCTTCGTAAGACCCATTCTCCACAGCACAGCAGCCAAAGGGATCTTTTAAAAACCTCAATCAGATGATGTTTCACTTCTACTTAAAAGCCGCCAGTGGCTTTCCATTGTACCAAGAATGGTCTCTCCTTGTCTTACTGTGGCCAACACGGCCTGGCGAGCTGACCTCCAGCATGGCTCCCCCCGATGCTCACCTTGGCCTTCCTACACCAGCAATGCCCGCTGTCTTGCTATTTTCTCCATGGCTCTGCATTCGCGCATAACCCAATCCCCCAGATCTTTTCCAAGCTGGCTTCTCTCTGTTAATTCAGGTCTCAATTCAGTTGCCCCTTTCCTCAAAGGGGCAGCCCTTCTCTGATGAAATTAGTGTCCCTGACCCAAGGCTGGGTCATCTGTTTTGGAAGTAAATGGGATATGTTGTTACTTACCTTAAGTATTTTTGAGTAACGTGAACCAAGAGCCATCAATCAGTATTTTTGCTTAGAGATCCCTGAATGTTCT
Source organism: Equus quagga (assembly GCF_021613505.1). Taxonomy (NCBI): domain Eukaryota; kingdom Metazoa; phylum Chordata; class Mammalia; order Perissodactyla; family Equidae; genus Equus; species Equus quagga. Next base: position 16,447,852 of record NC_060274.1, on the reverse strand, counting down.
TTGAGAATCATCTGAAACCAACAAAATCTTTCTGTTGCAAGTGGTGTTGTCAAGTTTCTTCCTGGAGAATAAATATTGATCTTGCTCTTTTTTGACTTACTCAGTTAAGTATCTCGTTATGCAAATTTTAATGAACAGTTTAAAATATGCACAATACACTATATTGCATTATAGACATAGAAATTATGCTAACGTAAAATTTAAAATTAGGTTTTTCATTAATGTTAATATATCATAAATACAAGATGAGTTATTTATTTAAACTTTTTAATCACTGAGATTATGCACATCACGACGAATTTTTTGAGAAAATTTGAATTTGATTTAAATTACCAAATTACTTTTGTCTTGAAGAAGAGAGGTCCGTAGTTTAAGGTACGTTATTCTTTATTTGATTTTAGTCTTTATTTTTATAATGATCTTGATGAAAAATGTTATTGAAGTAGTGCAGAAAAATTACCAGAGTTATTAACAAGATAAATGATAGCATTTGTAATTCTGACCTTTGCTTTAAAAAAAAATAAGAAATAAGGAAAAGAAATCTACACTCAAATGCTGAAACTTGTCAGAGCAGTCGTTTGAGTAACAGATTCCAAAAACAATGAAATTGAAATTGTGCAGCATAAACCACATATTAAAAGGGGCCATAGGAAATGCATTTAACTTTTCAAAATAAAAAGTGAATGTAAGTGGGAAACTTGGGCATTATTTCATCCTAGAAGATTCTTTAAATTAGGTAAAATAGTGTTCAGAAAATTAAAATAGGGCCTCATTTTACTTCTCATATATTCCATTCTGTCCAAGTGTCAGAAATGGTGGTGATTAATATGTTTTTGTCCTTTGACCTACTTCTGGATAGCTCTCTAAAGGAGATAATCTAAATTGCAGACAAAGATTTATGCACAAAGATGTTAATTATGGCATTGTTTATAATTTTGAAAAGCTGTGAACCTACCAAATATCCAGTGATGAGAGAATTAAGCAGAATGTAGGAAATCCATACTATAAAGGATCATATAACTATTAAAATTAATTTTTAGGACTTTAATGTTGTGCAAAAAAGCTTTGACATAAGGCTAAGTAAAAATAAAAGGATATATTTATATAGTATGATCTTAATAAGGTTAAAATAATTTTCATAGAAGAAAATGTGTTAATAGTGGTTCATTCTGAGGAGTAATTATTGCTGGTTTGTGTTTTCTAGAAAAAGCACGTTACTTTTATAATGGCAAAGAGATTATATAAAGGAAAGAAATTGTGGCTAACAAAATATTAAATATTTAATCTTGTGTTGGAGAGCTGGAGCGTAGTTTCAGGGTTCGCTTAGTCTGGGAGCTCAAGCTAAGGGCTGCGATTGGTGGGCGAGATTGTCTGAGAGCTGTTTCCAGAAGGCCACAGTGGAGAGGAAGGTCTCTTAGTGTTTTTGCTAAGTTCTGTCATTTACCACCTGTCACTTGCTGATGGAAGAGTCTGACTGGCTGTCAGCTTTGTCTTTGACAAATAGAAAATAGAAAGCTAAGGTTATTATTATCTAATAAATGTGACTTATTTGGTAGCCAAATATTTTAAAACACAAGGCAGCAGTGAAAGATTTCTGATGGTATAAATGGAACCATTCTAGATTGTTCTCCGGGCTTTGGGTTCTCATCCATGAGCAGGTGGGGGGGTCACTTTAGTGAGTCTCCCCCAGCATGACCTTTTCAATGAAATTAGAATGGAATAGAAATATAGAGTCTATTGGGTAGGGCAAGTATTCATTCTTTAAATTTGTATCTCAGGTGTGTGATTGTGTGTACTGGATTGTAAATGTAAAACGTGTGTCTCTGTGTGTGTTTTTAATTATGATTTGCAGTCAAAAGACTCATTGTGCTCTAGACCTGTGGTTCTCAGCAGGCTCCTGGGACCAGCAGCAACGTGGGAGCTGATGAGTAAAGCAAATTCTCAGGCCCCCCACCCCCGCCGGCCGTACTGAATCAGAAACTCTGGGCGTGGGGCCCGGCGCTCTGTGGTTTAATAAGTCCCTGGGGCGATGCTGATGTACATTCAAATCTGAGTACCACCGGCCCAGCCTCGCTGTTCCAGGTGTGGTCCTGAGACTAACACTGGCATCACCTGGCATCTAGCCGGAAATGCAGATTCTCAGGCCCTGACCCAGAACTACTAAGTCAGACTCTGCGTGTCCCCTGGGTGATTGAGATGCAGGTGTTAAAGGTTTATCAAAGGTTGAGAAACACTTACGTGAACCACATGTGCCTTCAGGGGCCAAGTAGATAATATCAGTGAGTGAGGGCAGCCTGGTTTTCTCCTAAAGACAGTAGTATAGCAGTAGAAGGCGTTGTGGTGTGAAATTTGAACACTTCCTTTGTCTGAATTTCCTGTATTGTACCCGTTGGGGTTAACATGTCCAACCAAGCTCATCAGCTAAGATTAATAGCGGATGACATCAGTTACTTCAAGCAGATTTTTAAATCCCAATTTTAGTAGAGTGACCCCCTCATGTTAACTTCTTCTGATCTCTTTTAGGAATTTATCAAGGAGCTGCTGTCTCGGATAAGAGGCATGAGAAAACTGAACCCCCCGCAGAAGAAGACCATATAATTCTGGCCCAGGGCGGAACTCTCCCAGAGACCAAGCAAGGGCCCTGGGATCTGGACTTCTCGAAGACTTTTATTAAAGAAGAGTTATGAGCAACGTTTTTTTGGCGGGAGGGCATCTATTAGACATCAGTTGAAGAGCGTTCCTTTTTTTGTTTTTAAACGTTTTTGTTAGTGTAATATTTTAATAACAAAGATATCACTACTCTGGTTTCAGCCCAACTGGGATTATCAAACCAGGCAGACCTCCAAGGATGGGCTGGGCCAGGCAGCATTTTCTTCGAGAAATCAGAGGTTTAGGACCTAACTATAACTATACAGGGATGATGGTTTTTTACAACTGGTTGGTAATACTTTTTTCTTTGGTTGTACATTTGCCTCATGTGGAATTTCTCTTACTTGTATATATCTACACACGAGTAAGTTAAATGTAGATGTGAGTTTTATTTCACATGGGTGGACTAAACTTGTGGTCGTCCTTTAATTGGAGGTCACAGCACATGTGTTTTCAAAAGGCCACTAGCCATTCTTCATGTGAGTGCTGCTGACCTTCAACATTCACTTTATGCACCAAAGTGAATGAATTCTGTGTATCCCTTATTTTCATGAGCTACACTACAAAAACGTTGAGTTGGTCAAGGGCTTATTTATGGACTTTATATTATTTCATTAGTTGGGATGCTTTGCCAGGTCATGTCCTTATTGCCTCATTTGTGGTATTTTAAAGTTTAATGAACCCTTAATTTGAAGAACTATTCAGATTTCTAGAGAAACGCCCACGCTACTTGAGTGGTCTTTTGCAATGGGAGTGGAAGCACTGTGTAGCAATTAGTTTTCTGCTTTCAGTCAAATACTGTGTATTATTCTCTCTCCATGAAAGCAGGTCATAAGGAAGTTAGCAGATTAGATCTCTTCCTCCCTGGAAGTAGATTCTGGTCACTTCTGTGCCTGGGTAGCATCAGACCAGAGCAGGTGAACTGAGGGTTGAGCCGGTACAGACATGAGCAAGTGTCACCTGTTCTCAAGAACATTGACACAGGAACGTTCGCTGGTTTGTAACGGTGCTGGAGGTTGCGTTTCTGGCTTTGCTCAGTGGCATGTGGTGAGGACTCTGGCTCCTGATCCTAGTTGTGCACCCCAATCTGCTTGCTTGGAGCTGGGTCTGGGGCACCTGCCCTGCCCCTCGAGGTTATATACCAACTCCTTGGAGAAGAATCATAATTCAGATGGATGTGGGCGGGGTAAAAAGTCAGAGGAGAAACTCTCCTTCCTCCAGGAGCCCCTGCTGCCTCCCCACAGAAACCCCACCTACTGTAAGATGTCTCTGGGTGGCCCTGTCAGAGGACAAGGGTCAGGCGTTTTATATCAAGGGTGCTCTGAACATATTTTATTTTTTAAAAGAACTATGTTTGTGAATTTTCTGTATACTGGCAAGCTTTGGAAAATGTATTTAATTTTGTAATGTTTACCAATGATTTATTTACAAGCTATTTACTCAAATAAATGGAGCTGCTTACAACTCTGCTTACGTATTTGCCTTGCAAAACACATTACTAGGATGATTTTCCTTTGTCACACGCTCTGTAACCAGGGTACCCAACACCTATTTATAGCTTTGCATTTTCAAGGTGTTTTCAGGTATTTGATCTTGGCCCTCACCTGAGGCATCTTTGGGTCAGGTGGTGAAAGCAAAGATTTGGGACACATTCCTGGGTTGAGAAGGAAACAAAAGACAAGCTCTGTGCACCTGGCCTTGACTGCCTTCTATTCCAAGACTCTCCCAGGCCATGCTCCTTTCATGTAATTAAAACTCCCTTTTACCCATCTAAATCCTCAAGAAGATTTCAGATTAATTAGGTATTCCATTTATTGTTAGAATGCCGTGTGCCGTATGAATATGGAAAAATACAGAATTTGCAGGACTTCTCTTAGGCCTGACCCACCCAACTTATGGTCTTCAGATGAAACAAGAATGAACTTTTCCTCTAAAGGCCTCTGATCCTACCACATAACACATACCCCACTTTCCTTCCTTTCCCTCACTCGGGGTCTGACTTCCTCTGAGTGCAGGAGCCACAAGCTTGGACCTCCGCCCCGACTCCCCATCCCTGGCCCCATCATGCTCTTGATCACCACGCCCTTCCTCCACTAATACCTCTCACCTGTCCCTTGTTAAATCTTGCCTTGCTTGCTGACACCATCTTGGAATTGGCCTCCCCATGTCCAATCTTGCCTCTCTCTGATCTAGTCTCCACCTAGTAGCCAGAATAATCTTTCGAAAGATAGCTGTGACCCCTCTAGCTCCTACTTAAAACTCCACCCTCTCCACCTTCCTTACAAGGAATTGGTCCCTGCCTCTCCAACCTCATCTTTTGACCTTGAACTAAGGTCCAGTCCTACTGAATTCCTTGGGGCAACTGGGATGTTCTATGTATTTTCTCCTCTGGGGCTTTGCAAAATCTATTGCCTCTGTCTGGAACACCCTCTCCACAAACAGGCTCTATCTGGAGAGCTAGATTAGATCCCCCCCCCCAAAGTATATCCACAGCTTCCAGTATTTACGCCATCATGGCATGCGTCCACAGTATTATCACTGTCCGTTCACCTGTTTGTCTCTTCTCTTAGACTCTAGGATCCTTGAAGTAGGGGCTGGGTCTTGGAAATCAAGCACCTGGTCCTTTGCTTGGCCAATCAAAGGGATCAGTGTTTGCCAATTGAATAAATAATAAAAGATTCCTCAAGAAACCTCAACTGTTTTCTTCCCAGCCTGGATAGTGGGTCTTAGACCTGAGAGGACATTTGAATTACCTGGAAGCCTTATAAACAACTGAAGCCTAAACCTTAATCCTGGCCAATTTAATCAGAACCTATAGGAGCAGAACTTAGACACTTTATTCTAGGTCCCCAGGTGGTGCACCCTTGGGCCTCTGGGTCATTTGTGTATAGTCTGATGCCCGAGTTTGACCTCAGCCTACCATGTCTGTGCTCTTACAGCAGGTGGCAGCTATGACATTAGCACATACTAATAGTTCCCATTTATTTATCACTGTGCTAAGTGCTTACATGTCCTATCTCATTTAGTCCCGACATTAATCTTACAAGGTAGATTGCATTCTCCTCATTTTCCAGAGGAGAAGATAAACTTAGAGAGGTTGAGCGGTTTGCCTGAGGTCACATGGTTCCAGAGCTGAAGTTCAAACCGGTTCTCTTTGACTCCACACGTCTTGATCCTTAGGCTTTCCTGCCTCTCACAGGGGCTTGCTGGCAGTCCCACCCACACGAGCGAAAGCAGGAGCTGCATCCAAAGTGAGCCAGGCCCCCGAGCTGAGGGGCTAGGCGTGAGGGCAAGGAGGCTCAGTGGTTGGTGGGGGTCCTTGGCCACCTGCCGGTTCTTCCTCGGTCCTGAGCATCGAGGGGCTCCCTGCTCCTGAGCTGCAGGGCCACCAGGCTCTGTGCTGCTGCCCCTCTGTTTTCAGGCTCATCTTGCCTTCTTCCGAACAAAAAGCTCCTGGATTTGGCCTTAGTACCTGATCATGGAAGACCCTTTCATCAGTTTCCTGAGAAGGAAAATTGGGTGGAAGAGCAGCTCAGGATAGTGTGCTTTGCAATTCCTGTAACACACAGATATCTGATTTTCACCTACCCCATGAAAGAGCAACGTGCAGAATCAGTTTACCAACAATAGATGAGCATGTGCGTGCACTCAGCTCTTTCCAAGAAGACATAGTGGTTGAGAACATGAGTTCTTTTTGAGCCAAGTCTACTATTTCACTGAGGGATACTGACTGAAGGGGCCACCGCCAAGAGAGCCAGTCTGAGTCCGGCACTAGGCCCACACCTGGAGAAGCAGGTGGGAGAGCATCTGGGAGATGACCGTTCCTCTGTCACGATGCAGGAGAGGCTGCAAGTGGGAGCCAGACATTTGCTCCATGGCTTAATTCTGCGCTGGTCACTGCTCCATGCCCAGCCCCCTAGGACTGAGATCGTTGTTCTTTTTGCTGTCCCTCCAGCATTGCTCAGCAAGCCACCCTTCGTGTGACCGACAGTTTGGAGAAAGGCAGGGCAAACAGCTCAGGGGCACATCCCCACCACCACCTCATTTTTTCTTCTGAATCGAAGATCCTGGGGATTCCCTCTGCTTCTTGGGAACCTTCCCTGGGTGCAGCCACTTTGGGGATGCTGTCCCACCGCCCCTCTTTCTCCCTTTGTCCTCTTTGTCCCTTTCACCCCTGTCTTTGGTCATTAGACTCAGGACCTTTTAATGGCTCAAATGTCCCAAGAGGGCATAGTGGGAAATACTGTGGATGGGGGACCCTCTTGTCTGTGGTCTATCTGAAAAAACAAAAGAACTCAGGGTGTGGTAACTGGAACTTTGTGAAAGCCATTTTCGAATTGGACGAAGACAGGGGCACCAGTAATTTCCCCCACTGTTTTCTCCTTACTTCAATTTACTTCATCCCAAATGATCCTGGAGAGTTATTACTAAGGGCTAGTGCGATTTCCTTTGGGATTCAGTGTATCCCTTACTGTGTGTTTGTAATGTGCCTGTGAAAAATTGGGTGGCTTCTTGCGGTCTTCTATGAGTGAGAAAGAACCATCCAGACTTCATGGCATTCCCTTCCACCCCGACTCAGACACAAGTGCCAGAAATGCTTCACTTGTTAGGTATTCCTACGCCTGCCACCATGATGTGTCTTGCCTGGGGAAGAACTGGTTTCATAAGACTGGACTGTTGTCCACCTCTCTTGGCTCTGCGGGTGTTCCCATCACAATCCACCAGGCGGGCATTTCAGTAGAGTACTGATATTAAAAAGAGCTACAAATCAGGTCCTGGAAATGTGGTTTCTGGCGCTATTGGCTCCATGGATAAATAAGACCAGATTTATCTCTGATACATATTTCCTTCAGTGTCAGGCTCTTCAAGTAGGGTGTTAAATGACACTGCTGGGTGGCATTCTTTGCGCTCGCCTTGTTTTGGTGGATTCTAGAGGTAGGTGGTCCTAGTAAGCGTATGGGGGTAAAGAAAAGTGCACTTGATCATCGTTGCTATATACACTTGATCACATTTATATAGATATTTTTAATTCAGTGTCATCGTTGTTGGGAGACCATTCTTACATGGTGTTCTCTTGTTACTATGTGTTTGTGAGCAGACACTGCCTTAGTTCCAGACAATTGTTTTCAAGTATGTTTGCATGTGTAGCAAACAGCCTTGGAAGCTAGAGATAGTTTCTCCCTCTAGAGCAGAGAGTAGGTGAGCTTACTGCCCATTATAAAAGATGCAGCTTCCCCAAGCTCAGAGTTCTCTCTCTAATGCAACCCGCTACATGGGCAGCTGTCACCTTGCCTTCCTTGCATCCCTCTATGCGAATTGGCTCTTGAGAAACTGACACAAAAATGTTGCTACTCTGGCTACTGCTGTTGCTATAACTCTCTTTTCTCTGTGATCCAGCGTGTCCAGTCTTCTGCCAGCAGGCCAACTTGTCAGCTCGCAGGAGGGTCAAATCTCAGACCCCACACGTCTTTTTTTTTTTTTTTTTGAGGAAGATTAGCCCCGAGCTAACTGCTACCAATTCTCCTCTTTTTGCTGAGGAAGGCCGGCCCTGAGGTAACATCCATGCCCATCTTCCTCTACTTTATATGTGGATGCCTACCACAGCATGGTGTGCCAAGTGGTGCCATATCCGCACCCGGGATCCGAACCGGCGAACTCTGGGCCACCAGTAGTGAAACGTGCACACTTAACCACTGCACCGCCAGGTTGGCCCCCCACACAAGTCTTGACACTGCTCAGTCTTCTTGGTCTCTTTCCGTATGACTTGTATCATTTCTTGTAACTAGTAGATACTTTCTTATATTTAGACCCTAACTTGATTAATCGTTTTCAACTGTATGAGGTCAGGAGTTTCCTTTAAAGAGATCTCATGCCTAGAAATGGCTACTCTGAGGACAGAATTTATTTTCACCAAAGCCACTTTCTCTCTTCCTCCTTGTTAGCAACAAAACGGGAATGCTGCCCGGTGGAGATCAGGGAAAATGGGCCAATGGAAGAGAGACACTTAATTTACAGAAAAATGACACTCTAGAGTGGTAGAGAAGACAAGCAACTGGCAGTTTTTGACTTGCATCTTTCTCTTTAAAATACATACCTGAATAACATGAGTAGTACATTATCACTTGCTATTTTGAAGTTCCCAAATTAAACTCCAAAAGCAGTTTTGTGACTGTAATTTATTTGCAGTATCACAGTCCACCCAGGGGTTGCTGAAATCAAAGATAGCAAATGAGCTGATGGAATCTCTGGTGCTCCCAGATTGGTTCCTGTCAGGTGGCGAAGCCATCCGTATAGAGTGTAACGCGACACACCCTCTGGGTCTCCAGCTGCTTGAGAGCAAGTCATTGACTACTTATTTTTTCTTTTATTAGTAACAAGAAATTACTCCTTTGGTGCAGATTAGACTATTAAAGGGGGGATGACTGACTCAAACCCCCTTTCTGATAGCTCATGGATAAGGGGACAAATTAGATAATTTATCTTTTTTAAAAAGATATTTTGGGGCCAGCCCTGTGGCACAGCGGGTAAGTGCACACGTTCTGCTTCGGCGGCCCGGGGTTCGCCGGTTTGAATCCTGAGTGTGGACATGGCACCGCTCGTCAAGCCATGCTGTGCTGGCGTCCCACATATAAAGTAGAGGAAGATGGGCACGGATGTTAGCTCAGGGCCAGTCTTCCTCAAAAAAAAATAAATAAAAATAAAAAAATATTTGATAGCACAGCACCACAGTCTTTGCAGCTGCAATTTCAACATGGGGGACCAATATGTACAAGCTATGGTGCTGGCTTTTATCACTTGAATAGAACACCCCAAAACCTTAGAGAATCATCTTTCTGGAATTGGTGATGGGTGAGGAGTCAAAACTCCCCAAACTGTTTGAAAAAAAAAATTGCATAGTTTTTTTCCCCCTATATTTTATTTTCTGTTTCAAATGTGTGCTTCTTTTAGAGCTGAGAACTCCCTGCCTCTATTTTTAAGCTAGGATTTCTTAAAGCTACAGCTCATGTAGGCTTAAGGGGGTCCTCGAAACCTCTAGAACTTTGCAGGAGAGAGAGGAAGACCAGATTGAGACAGAGCCACACACAGAGCAACAGAGATCATGTGCCAGAGAGAGAGTGCCGGAAAGAAGAGAGATGCAGAGAGTGGCAGAGAGAAAAGAGCAGAGGGGCGTGAACATTTCAGGGAGGAGAGGGTCTATGCCATCACCAGGTTCTCAAAATGTCCATATCCGGAACAGACAAAGACCCAAGCCTGGGACTTTGGAGACCACAGCCCCACAGAAAGCAAGAGTTGCCGGGCATCCCAGAAAGCTGAGGGCCAGCCCAGCCTCTGCTCCTCAGCCTCAGACCTCCCCGATTGAGTTTCCTGAGCTCTTTCCTTCCCACCTTATACCCAGATGTTCCACTTCACTGAATTCCTTCTCTGGATGATAGCTTTTCCCTGAGATGCTGCGCCAGGAGCAAGTACCAGCCTGCCCAGCAGGGAAGCCTGGAATGGGGCTGGTCCCCCAGCTCCTCACATGCCCACACTGGCTTCTTCAGAAATGGGTTCCACCTCTCCTTCTTCTTCCACTGTCCATGATGGGTTCCCTATAGGTTCTCATGATCATAAGCCCTTGGTGTAGATTTACCACCAACATGCCCAGCTTCACAGGTCTGCTTCAACTGCCAATGCCCTTTGCCCAAGCAACACACACCACGTGCTGAAAGGATGCCTGGAGAAATACCTCTTCTCACGCTAACCCTCCTCCCATCCCCTTTTGTCATCTTGTTTAGGTTATCAAACACACCAATTCAGACAAGCATGTGAATCCTGGTATACAACACAGAGCAATGGGTGGGGAAAAAGTCCATACACGTCATCCTGTCCCCAGGAAAAATCGAGAAAGAGAAGGGTAAGAAGGATGCCTTGTTCCTTGCCAAACCACTTTTTCATGCATCCTCTTGTTGTTTCATAGGTGTGCAAAGAATGAAAGCTATTGTGTTATAGTTGCGCTGGGAATTTAAATTCCGTAAAATATTTTATAACTTCTAGGAGGAAGTAAGTCCTTAATTGCTCTTTTTTTGCTCACATTTTATTGCAAGTCTCATTGAATCCAAAGTGCTGCTCTGAGATTTATGATTGTTACGTGGAAGAAACACAGAAGATATTTCTTGATGCCAATCTACCGAGAGGCTGCCTGTTGAATGGTGGAAACAGAAATGGCCCTTGCTTATACACTGGCTCACCTTTCCACCACGGGAGGTTAAGAATGACTCACCCATCGTATGATGAACCAGACAAAGCCTCATTTCTAATGAGCCTCAGAGCCTGAAGGCAGAAACCCTTTAAGAGCTGAAATTCCCATTTTGTTGCCAGCAACAAATATCAAACTTCTTGTTCATTCAGTGATGACTGTCCAGGGAAAAACCAGCAGACATGAAACAGTCTTAAAATCATAACCAATCATCCATCCAATCATCTCCCTCAGATACTAACTTCCTTACTACTTTTTGCATTGTCTGAGTTTTGGTGAAAAGTCCTTAAGGGTTCCTCATTGGTAATTGGGAAAGTGAATGTTAATGTCTGTTGTGGATTAGGAAAGAATGTTTTATGACTAAGTACTCGGATGCCTATATTGAACTGGCTGAGTTTGGAAGTTTCATTGGGGTTCCACCCAAGACTTCATAAAAGCTTTAAAATTACCTGTAGTTGTCAGAGGGAATTATCTCCTCAAGAAGGTGGATGATGCTGGCCCCATGGCATAAGTGGTTAAGTTTGGTGCGCTCCACTTCTGCAGCCTGGGTTCACGGGTTCAGATCCTGGGCACAGACCTACGCCACTCATCAGCCATGCTGTGGTGGTGACCCATATACAAAATAGAGGAAGATTGGCACAGATGCTTCTTCTGCCTGTCCAGTTCACGTGACTACATGCTGTCTGTGTAGAGAAACTCTTTCTAAGCTCCAGCTGCTCTCACCTAGGGATGCTGTCATCCTCACCAACCCCTTCCCAGCAAGTGATGGCGACATCAGTGACCTTTCTCTGAGCGCTCACTGTGCTGGTGAAGCCAGGTTCCTGAGGGTTACTGTAAATATTCAATAAGAATGTGATTACCTTTCAACCTTGTTCCCAGCACAGACATAGATAAAAAGAGGTTAATCTTGTCAATTTTACTGTTTTCTAGTTTAACCTGAGGGGTGACTCAAGGGTCACAAGGATTTACAAGCTTGTTTTGCAGAAGAAAAAGAATGCCTTCAAGGAAGTTACAATCCCTGGATAACCAGTGCTCAGCCACAGTTGATGACCAGGAGTCAGACTGCCCAAGGGCTTATCTGGAGTGAAGGAAACGTGGATTACCCCTTTGTTTCTCCTGCCAAGCCCCTTAGCTCCAAAAAACCCCTGATCTCTTCTCTTGTGAAGGCAGATTTGAGAGAACCTACCCTCCTGCCTTCTGTCTTGGCCAATTTGAATAAACCTTTCTCCATCTCCAAGCACCCATGTCTCAGTGATTGGTTTACTGCTCATTGGGCAAATGAACTTGAGACTAAGAGGTTCAGTATTGCTGGTACTTGTGCACTTGGATGTAAGCAGTACTCACCTCATAAGGCTGCTGTTATTCCCATTATATAGATGAAGAAACTGAGGCTTGGAGAGATTAAATAGCCTGAGGTCATACTATCAGCAGATGATAAAATTTCAATTTCGAGGCAGGCAGTCTGATTACAAAGCCCATTCTGCTAAACTGTGTATACCTTGTGGTTATAGGTTGAACTAAGATTCCAAGTTAGACAGTTATCTGGGCTGGGGAAGTAGGGGCCATCAGATCTTTGGCTCCTATCTTGTGACAGAGGCCTCCCCAAACAAAGTATGGGCATCTCCCAGTATTAAAAATAACAAAATTACATATGTATTGAGGGAGGCCCTAGGTGCAACATTAAGTAGTCTGGGATTCTGGTTCGTTGATCTTCATATTTCCTTCATAGAACATTTCACCCAATGCAAATATTGTAGAAAAAGGTTAAGTTCAGAATAGTACCCGAGGGTCTATGAGACTGAAGCTTGCAAGGGGTGGGTAGAGAAAGGTATGGTCTTTATTGTGACTTTCCTATGGACCTCCAGTGGGCTCTAGGAGGTTGATAGAGTGAAAAGAACACTTGAATCTGTCACAACCCAGCCTGGTGTCCTTGGGCAAGTGATTCTCTCTGGGCTTCAGTCTCCCTTTCCGTACAATTAAAAACATTTGCCTTGACGTATCTCATGGGGTAGAAAGGAGCAAAAGAACAATTAATGTGAAAAAGTCTGGCACAGTGTAAACATCAACAGAAGCAAGGTAGTATGCTCACTAGACGGAAGCTTGAGTAACTGCAAAGACGAGGTGCCAATCAACTGATCAGTCAATAGCATTGGGCTGGGAATCAGTCCTGCACGCTAGTCCCAGCTCTGCTGTTAACTCTCTATGGGATTTCTGTGCTGCCTTAGGTGTCTGCTCCTTGCTTTATTTATCTGTAAAGTGGAAAGTAACAGGATCAGAGTTTATGTACATGTAAGCATATATATTGTGGGGGACCAGAATTTGCCACCCCAAAATGTGTCTCTCTGGCAAGATTATTTTTAAGAACAGAAGACTCTGAAAGAAACTTTGAGCTTTCTCCTAATTGCCTAAAAGAATTTAAGATAGAAGACCTGTCCCGGGAAGGAGTGATCACCATAGATAATTCCAGGTGTGGTAGACTGGCAGGTTTTGGTAAGCCCATTTTTATCAAAGTTCTCTCTTAGGTCCCCTTGTCTATAGCCAGCCCAGCAAACACTTTTTTACCAAACATTTGCTTTTCCATCTCCATGTGATTCATCTTCCTCCCCTTTGAAGTCCCAAACCACTACCCCCAACATCCTCCTTTGTCTTTAGCTGAAGATGGTATTTAAGGTAGTGGCTTCTGCCATTCTGGTGAGTTACTCAGTTTTCCTGAGTTTCTCCCATGTATTCACTTTATTAAACTTTGTTTGATTTTCTCCTGTTATTCTGTCTCATGTCAATTTAATTCTCAGACCAGTCAGAAGGACCTAGAGGGCAGAGGAGTTGTCTTATTCTCCTACAACGTACATATAGCATCTTATTACTATTGTATAATTAGGAGGGTACCACATGTAGTTACTTAGAATAATTTTCTTGCTCATTTTCAGTTTAAAAAATAATAATCACTAGCCTTAAGGTTCTCCCTCTTCTTTCTGGGTCTATTCCAATCATTCATCTGATTCTGCTAAACTACCAGGGGAAGTTCAGTGGAGTTGACAGCACACCTTAAGGCTGCAAGGCCACAGTTAGGAGGTGTCTCCAGAAGCAAGACTGGAGCACCTGCCCATGAGGGACAAGTGTCTGTACCCTGGAATTCTCAAGCTCTCGAATTCCATAGTTAGGTGCTTGGACGATTTGAAAAAACTTTTATTTTGATCTTTGTTGTCTGTGTATTACACTTTCTACTTTTTAATATTGAAATGTGTTTGTATCATTTCTCCCTCTTGGGATCATATTTGGCTGGAGGATGGAGATGGCTGTTGAGCAAGAATCCCAAATCCAGTAGCCATCCCAGTGGGCCAAATTATAGATGGGAGAATGGCCCTCCATATCAAATGTTCAGAGAAGGAGGAATCCGTCTCATGAGGCACACATGTTTTTTCCAGTATTTGTCAGGGCTGATGTTTTTTAAATCAAGGACAAGGTTATGGAAGATCATCTTTAATTAAACCTGCAGTCAGTCCCCCTGGGGCTCTGAGCTGTGTTCACCTCTTCAATTATACACTCCAATTAGCAGAGTCCTTCCTCCTGGCCTCGAGGTTTTCTTTGCAGGTCTCTCGTTCTCTGGCAGCTCCAATCTGTTTGATTCTTTCTGGAAGCATCATCTATACAATTTCTTCCCCTTCTGCCTTAGCTGCATCCTTTTCCTTTCCCAGGGTGTCTTTGTCGTGAGCCCAGCTCAGGGCAGGACCCGCTCTGTCTCTTAAACCCCCACCCCCTGCCTATCATTTCCCACAGGCCATCACTCCTGGCTCTGTCCCAATCCGCCCCCACCTGTCCATTGTATTTTAGTAAAGATGTTGACCAGCATTTCCTGCTGCTTCCAGAGAGAAGCTTATGGAAGCGATGTTCTCTCCTGTAGCCAGAAAAACCAAAGGATGAAAGGACTTCTCAGAGAAGAGGTGGAGGGGCCTCCTTAATCAAGTGTAGACCATGCTCACACATCCCTTAAATGATTAGAAAAGCCGGCTGATACTTTCAATCTTCATTACTTGATAAATCTTTTAAAAAGCGACCAGAAAATGCAGAATTTCTTTCATGTGATCCACATATTAACCCTTAAAGACTTCAGTTTCCTGGAATATCTATTAAGAGCGGTGTATTACTCAGCCGTAATTTTTTAAAAATCATTATAATAAAAAGTTTCTAAGGTACAGAAAAATCTAGGAAATAATATTGAAATACCTATATTTATCTATATCTTTATCAATCTATCATCTATCTGTTTATTTTCTTATCATTAAGCTTAAGAAATAAAACATTGTAGAGCCAGCCTTGATGGCCTAGCAGTTAAAGTTGGGTGCGCTCTGCTTGGGGGTGCCCAGGTTCGGTTCCCGTGTGGGGAACCACACCACTCGTCCGTCAGTACCACGCTGGGGCAGTGGCTCACGTAGAAGAACTACAGGGACTTACAACTAGAATATACAACTGTGTACTGGGGCTTTGGGGAGAAAAAAAAAGAAAGAGCGGAAGATTGGCAACCAGTGTTAGCTCAGGGCCAATCTTTCCCAGCAAAAAAGAAAGAAAGAAAACATTGCAGATAAAATTGACGAGCTCTTTGTACCCCTCGCCGATCCATTCTTCTCCCTTTGTAGAGGTAACTATGAAACTGAATTTGATATTGATCCTTCCCATGCATGTCTTTATACTTTTACTACTTAGATAAGATCCATAAGCAATACGACATTAAAAAGTTCCTATATGTTGTATAATACTCTATGTATTTGTATGCAAGATGCTTTTTATATGTGAGAATTTCCTGTGCTAATAACTGTGGCCACTTCATTTCTTCTAAGGGAGCTGTCCGTTCTCTCGTGGATGGACGTTTGGGCCAGCCCTGACTTTTAGTGATGACAAACAAGGCTCCAAGGGACTAGCCACAAGAAAGATTCTGTGTGTGTGACAGTCTCCACAGGTGAGTCTTAAGATGATCAGGCAAGTTTGGGAAACTCCAGCGCAAACTTTTCCTGTAAAGAGCTGGACCATAAATATTTTAAACTCTGTGGGCCACAAAGCTTTTGACAGGCTCCATCACTCCCCTCCCCTGCCGCCTTCCTCAGAACCCTATAAAAACGTAAAAACCACTCTTAACTCGGGATCCAGACAGAGTGTGCTGATGGGATTGGGCCGACAGGCACGACGCCCTCGCCCTGCTGTGAGTACTGCTGGGGATGAGGCTGTCCGTGTCTCTAAGCCCACTAGGATTGTCAAGTGCTCCTGGGTGATTTTGGAGAGCCGCAAAATCTGTCACCTCCCCTTTCTGCCTCGTAGTCCATGATGACTTCCTTCCTCCCTCCCTGCCTCCCTCTCTCCCTTCCTTCTTTTTTTTTTAATTTTTTTAAATTTTTTTTAAAGATTTTATTTTTTTCCCTTTTTCTCCTCAAAGCCCCCCAGTACATAGCCGTATATTCTTCGCTGAAGGTCCCTCCAGTTGTGGCATGTGGGATGCCATCCCAGCGTGGCTTGATGAGCAGCGCCATGTCCCTGCCCAGGATTCGAACCAACGAAACACTGGGCCACCTGCAGCAGAGCGCGCGAACCCAACCACTCGACCACGGGGCCAGCCTCTCTCCCTTCCTTCTTTTTTGACACGCTGTTGCTTGCACAAATGTTTTACTGTTTCTTTGTACTATGGAACTTCTTACTTAAAATCAGATGTTTGTCAATTACATTTGAGGAGCCAAGTGTCAGAGTCACTCTTCTGCTATAAAATTCTTAGAGAATGAGGCTCATTCCACTTCCAGAAACCTGTGTGTGGCCCCGGCAGGCGGTACAAAGTGAGAACTGCTTCCTCCCTCTAGAACTGGGGCTCCAGAGCGGATGCCATTACGGGGACAAACGGGACAGACACTGCTCACTGGACACAGAGCCGTCAATGCGGTGGAATTACCTGGCGCATTTAATGTACATGGTAATTAACACTTTGGATTTTTATCATTATCTCGGGGGAAAACCTATGGGGAATGGAGATAATCCTGGAAGACAAAGAAAATGTTAACACAGACCAGTCTTGAAAATGCAAAAGAAAAGTATGACAAGTCTTGAGGGGGTGAGTATGGAATCAATATTTGTAATAAGGATGTATGGTGAGGAGCTTTGAGAAAATGGGGAAATCTCAGACCATGGACAACGGGGCTTCGAACAAGCTCAGGCCAGTCACACTGGACATTTGTTGAGTTAAAAGCATAATATTAGAGGAAGGAGTGGGCTCCACTGGATCTGAGAAGAAACCATTTTGTTCTCAGAATTAATTTGTTGGCCTGGATGAAACCCAGCCTCCTGGAAGAGCAGGGGAATGCTGAGTGTCTGTGGCCCTACAGGCGTGCTGTCATTTGGCTTTGCTAAAGATGCGTAAAGAGAAGGGGGTGGGTGGAGGCTGCTGCCTGAACATCTGAGATGCTGCTGCTGCTGCTGATGTTAATGCACGGGGGAGGAGCGAGCAGGAAGTCATCAGGAGGCTCCCAGAGAAACTCAGTGGATCCAGCCATGTGGCCTCTGTTGTGTGGACAGGGAGATTAATGAAGTGAGTCCCAGACACAGCAAGGAAGGGTCATGCTGGACAGTTTGGCGGCTGGTCCACCACCTTCCATTCTGCACCCTTGCATGCATGTACAGGATGCCACGCTCGCAAGCACACATTCCACATGGTTCCACTGGCGTTCTGCGCTCCAGATCTCTCTTGCCCTTTTCCCATGTCTGCTAACCTACAAGGAGGCTCCAGTGAGTTGCCACTCCTCCCAGGTGACACCTAGTGCAACATAGCAAATGGCGAGCGTATCTCTGAAGGCCTATTTTTGGCTTTGTGGTAGGTTGGGCAATGCCTTTCCCGTGTCTCAAATCACACGGTGGCCTTGCTCAGCCAGTGCCTAGGGACACCCTGACTGACACTAGCTCTGTGTAGCCTCAGACAGCAGTTTCCCCACAGGGCTGAGGAGCAGCCACATGCCTGTTCATGTTCCTGGTCACGCGTCTCCTAAGGAGATTGCGGGACTGATGGAAAATACCTTCTTGCCGTCTGTCTCCATGCCAACAGTGAGCTTACAGGTGGTGTCTGTCTTCCTCTGTCCTCCCATTGCCCCCTGCAAGGGCGGCAGTGTATTGATTACCTCTTTGAACTGACTCACCGTGACCTTGAGACGCCTCCGCCTTTATCCGTTCCACCCGCTTTTTACTGTCCCACTTTGAGGCCAATTTTGCAAAGTCTGGAAGAAAAAGAAATAGTTCCTTATATCTGTAAGAAATATGCCCTGGGAATTTAATAACGATATGAGTGTGGCATTTCATGGTTTAAAAAATATTTTCATCTGTATCATTTGATATTCGCGTCAACTCTAAGAAGTAGGTGAGGCAAGTCTTATTATTCTAAACAGTTTTTTTATTATCACTTTATAGATGAGGACTTTAAAGGTTGATGAGAATTTTAGGCCTTCTAGAAATTTCTGAAGTTCCCAGAACTGGATGTGGCATGTGATGTGATGTACCATGTGACGGATCTGGGACTCAGACCCAAATCTTCAACTCTTAGTCCTGTGATAGGATTAGGGTCCACCCTGATGACTTCATCTTAACTCGATCATCTGCAGAGACCCTATTTCCAATAAGGTCATATTCACAGCTGCTGGGTGTTAGGATTTCAATGTCTTTTCAGGGGGGCACAATTAAACCCTAACACCCGGCTTTCATGATGCTTTGGCTCTGAGGCAGTGACTTTATCTGGTGATAAATACCCTATTCCAAACCCACATAGTGGGACGTGCACAGAGCCCCAGCCGGAGTGATGGTGGGGCCACTGTCGCTGTTATTTGAACATTCACTGTGCTTATATTTTCACATCTTTTTTATATCTTCCAACAGGCATTCACTTAATTGGTGTTGCTAGTGCTGAAAGATGGATTGGAATGAAAATTAGAAATAAAATGCTGTGATAAAGGCCAAACACCACGATACACGACACCATTCACTTCAGAAGAGAGAGAACTCGCTGAAATACTAAAGATAATGCTAGATAATTTTTAAAAAGCATTATCCCAGGATTGTTGATTTATGTATTTTGAGAAGTTATTTCTCCCACTCTACCTTTATTCCCACATAAAAAATTGTTTTGGTTGTGCAAGGCCTTCAGGCTTAATTCCTCCCCCACCATGCTGTCACCCTGCGTGTGTGTAATGCTGCTCACTCTCCCACGTGTTTGCACAAGTATCACCTGGTTGATATAGGTATCATATCACAAGAGGTCACCCTGAAGTATATAGGGAAGGTGGTCTTCTCGTCTTCACAGGTGTGGTCAGTGAGATACACAGAGCAGTGAAACACTGGGCCTGAGTGGAGACCCCGTTCCAGGCTCATTCCACGGCCACAGATGGAGGACCTCATAAGAGAACAGTAAAACCTGTCAGGTCTGTACACCACCGAGTTCAGACCATGCAAGGAACTGGTCCCAAAGCTCTCAGAAAGACAGGAAGATCTTTAATGGTGGGAAAAGCTCAAAGTGCCCAATGTTGACACATTCCGCTGGGTACCGCTTCTCCTGGAATAGAAATCAAATGCTCGATAAGGCCTTGTTCTGAGGTCTCTGCCTTTTGAAAGTCATTGGCCAAAAGTCAATTGCTTGGTTGAAAGCAGTCTTGCTATTAACTGGAGATAGAGCTGGACCGTGCTGGTCACTAAGGACAACACATTCGTCACCTGTTAGGAAGCGTTCTTGGTCCAGCCGCTCCAGGCTCTCCACAGCTTCCACAAATACCTGTCCATCTTGTCGTCACTTTCTTTCAGACAAGATCAGACACTTTCCCTTCCCACTGTGCATGTCTGGAGGGAGCTGTGTACACCAGCAGGGCTCTGGAAGAACCCGCTTCACCCCATGGCCCACCAGGTTTACACATAAAATTAGCCATCACAGGGGGCCATGGGGACACATACCTAGAACCCCAACTCTCGGAGCACTGGAAGAACGAGTCCCTGAGACGTTCTTGGGCACAGACTCGGTGCTGGCAGCACAGGAAATGGGAGTCAGGGTGGTGCTGAGCAAGTCTAATCGGGAGCCTGTCGTGGTCTGGAAGGGGTGCTGGGTGCCCCAGTTCAACAGTGAATGAGAGTAGTAGTTACCATTTTCTAAGTTCTTCTCATGTGTTACTTCATTTAATCCTCACAATATTCCCATGAGGCCGCTGGCTGCTATTACTAACCCTTTCTATAGATAAGAAAACTGAGGCTCAGGGCTGTGAAGAAACTTGCTCAAACATACAGCCAAAAGCAGGAGGGCCAGGAAGGCCACCTAGCTGCTCTGACTTCAGAGAAAGTTCCTAACAACACTATGAAGACACTGAGGAGTTTACAGTCTAGTGGGAGAGACCAGCGAGCCAACAGAAATTACGACATGATGGAGACTGTGATGAGGGCTATGGGGACAGAGAGAAAGGCCACTGACTGGAGTCTTGGGGGGATCATGGAGGCACTTCCTGGTTGGGGATTCTAGCTATGTGTCCCCATGGCGTCCTGTGATGGTTAATTTTATGTGTCAACTTGGCTGGGCCATGGGGTGCCCAGATATTAGGTCAAAAATTATTCAGGGTGTTTCTGTGAGGGTTTTTCCAGATGGGATGAACATTTAAATGGGTAGATTGAGTAAAGCAGATTGCTCTCCCTAATGTGGGTGGGCCTCATCCAATCAGTTGAAGGCCTGAATAGAACCAAAATGCTGACCTGCCCCCAAGTAAGGGAGAATTCTTCTTGCCTGACTACCTTTGGACTGGAGCATTGGCTCTTTTCCTGTCTTTGGACTAGAACTAAACCATTGGCTCTCCTGAGTCCAGCTTGCCAACTCACCCTGCAGATCTTAGGACTTGCCCACCTCTGTAATTACATGAGCTAATTACTCATAATAAATCTATATATATACATAACCTAAATGTCTAAATATGTGTATACACACACACACACCCCTTCTATTGCCTGTTGGTTCTTTTTTTCTGGAGAACCCTGAATACACACTCAGTTCTCATACTGCCACAGTCTGTTGCAGCATCTTATCACTGCCTATTTAACTGTGTCCCGTCACTAGGCCGTGAACTCTGGATGGGCGGAGACCAAGTCTGCTTGTTCATTGCTGGATCTTCAATGCCTGCTGCAGCCACATGTAAGGTAAGTACTAGCAGAATACCTGTGGAATGACTAACTGATGGAATGGATGAGATGCTGGGACCTGAAGGATGAGTGGGAATGAGCCAAGAGGAGGCGTAGGAGATGGTGGGGCCGGAAGTTGGAGAAGGAAGTTCTAGCAGAGGTAACGGCACGACTCGAGCATCTGGCTGAGAACAGGCACCGTGAGACCAGGCCGTCAGTGAGTCCAGCAGGGTTGGAGGCTGCAGCAGGAGGCGAGGAGGGGTGAAGCCGGGCAGTAAGGTCACAAACGGCTTCACACGCATGCTCTGCAGTTTGAATCTATCCAAATGGGGAGCCATTGAAGAGTCTGAGGATTTGGAATCCATCATGTGACCTCGGCTAAGGTGTGAACTCTATCTGGGCCTGGGTTTTATTGTTGCTTGTTTCTTCTTGTCATTAGACAAACGAGGGAAAATTTCTGCCTGGGGTGGTTGTGAGAATCCCCCCCGGGGATGTGTCAGCGCTGTGTAAGGAGGGGCTTGCGGGAGGTCTGAAGGGGGCTGGTAGGCAGGGCTCTGGGGGTGGATCCCACTTCACCCTTGGTGCATGGATACAACTCTGCAACATCCTTCTGCTCCAAAGGTCAACGATGGGCAACACGTGATGGATGAGCCTCCAGTAGCATCAGAGAGTTACGATGCCTTCCCCTAGTGCCAGACATTAAGGGAGTAATTTCTCTCTTGGGAGCATCTGGATGAATAAATGATGTCGAGGAAGAGTCCCTGGGGATGAATCACGGTGGCGTGAATAGACTCTCAGCGTGAGAAGCAAGGGCCCTCGGGTTCTAAGTTAAAACATCCTGGATTCATTTAAGAGCCGTCCATCTCCATGTGCCGGTTTTTTATCCATGCTCAGGTTTATTCAGGTCAGCTGCTGACAACACCATTTCATGGTCAAATGTACTACTCTATATCAGGAGATGTGGAGGATGAGTAGGTTAAATAAACATTGCAAAGCCTTCCAAACCTCAGTTTGCTCCCAGGTAAACTGTTATAGTACTAACTGATCGTAATTATTTTTATGTTTACGCAGATGTAATTATCATCAATGAGGTCCTGAAGGGAAAGGATATTAGAGCGACCCGTGGCGCAGAGGAGGTGCTCGGTACTGATGACTTGATGTCATACTCTCATTGGGTAGCACAGGGCCTGGCACACAGTGGGCATTCAGGACATCTTTGCAGAATCAGGGTTCAGTTGCAGATAACAGAGTCCACTGTAGTTATTTTAAGCAGAAAAGGCTTTATTACAGAGCATCAGCTACTTACAAAATTGTTGGAAGGGCTAAAGGAATGGGATTCTAAGCTCAGACCCCAGGAATGACTCTCAGGAGTGCACGACCGCAGGACAGACTTGCCAAGGGGACTTCAGAATCCTGGGAGTCAGCAAACTGTGGTACTGGCGGCACGGCTCCATGGTCCTACCCCTTAGACACGCCCCAAGGATCAGGAAGGGGCCATTGCAAATGCTGGTTCTAGGGACACGCTGTCCCAGCTGTGATCCACAGAACCAAACTGTGCCTGTGAGGCTCCCTCCCCACGGAACTCAGATCCTAACTGAAGGCTGCATGAGTGCATTTGAGCAGGAAATCTCAATCACGTAGGAATCCCCAGTTGCAAAGCGTCTGGGGAATTCTGGTTTCAATCTTTTCAAAGTCACTGCAATCGATGAAAGCCCCTAGGAGAAGGTTAGAGTAGATAAAGAGCTACCGAGCTACCATCTCTGCTGCACTGAGTGGGTTCCTGAATATTCCTTTGTCCAGCGTGTGCTGTTAAAGATCAATGCTGCGAGCTGGCAGCAGGGAAAGTTCTCATTAGCATCCTATTTTAAGCACAATGATTTAATAGATCTAACTAAAAACTTACCTACCAAACACTTACTGTGCCCTTGCCCCCAATTTGTGCTCCAGGCAACCAACGTCTGGAGGAATGATCTGCTAAACCAGGCTGGGGCAAACCCCAAGAGACTTCCTGACAATGGCCTCTTGTCTGGGCCAGGGACACAGAAGCAGACAGTCCAGAGGCAGGCCATTCATCTCCCTTTCTTTCCCTTCAAATTTTGCTCCCAGACTCCTTAGTTAAGACGGGATCGTTGATGGTAACTCTCATTAAAGTTGAAGTTCTCAAACTCAGAAGGAGGTTTCTGGAAGCCTACTTTTAGCTGGTTTTATAAGTGTGGCTGGTTGATGCCTCACCAGTCTCTGCTTCCAAATCTGGCTCCAGGGCCGGATGGGGTTAGGCAGGTTCCTGAGGGAGAGAAGACTTCTTGATGCTGGATTCCAACTGCATGATTCATGGAAACGGTGTCGCCATGCCTGCCTTCCCCCACCCCTAACGCAGCATCTGCACTGAGTTAGCTCATTTGCATAGTGTAGCCCACAGCTGCCCCGGTGCCAAGACGCTGTCTCTCTTTCATTCCAATTGTAAAGGTAATAAACACTTATCCTAGAGCATTGGAAAATACATCCAATAGGAAGAAGGGGAAAATTAACCCATAATTGTACCACGTACTGTTATATTTTGGTACTTTTCCTTCTTTTCATCTTTTTTCTCAAAGTCAGAGGATGTTAAAAGCAAACCAAGAGAACAAGTCAGTCTGTACACATCTACACCTATCTGAGTCAAGTCTTCATCATGTAGATGTGGATCTTTTCTCTTGTAGAAACACAGCCAGGGAGACGTCACCACTTTCCATTGCA
The DNA here is from genome assembly GCF_021613505.1 of Equus quagga. Classification (NCBI taxonomy): domain Eukaryota; kingdom Metazoa; phylum Chordata; class Mammalia; order Perissodactyla; family Equidae; genus Equus; species Equus quagga. The sequence continues at coordinate 16,424,070 of NC_060274.1, read as the reverse complement.
ATGTCCATCACTCTGTCAGAAAATTCTTTTTTTTAACTTAAAAAACTGGTGTGGTTTTTCAAGTTTTTAATGGGTTTACAGCCCATTTTCTTAGGCTATCACCCATGGTGATAGATAACATTTGGTCTTTCCTATCTAGAAGATATGAAGAAAGGCCCAGAACCTTCTTCAGACAACAAAGAAACCGCCTGGTATGGTCCCCAAGGGGCTGGCTGGCATCTGGGGTTGTGAGGGAGTGCATTGATTTAGGAAGGGCTTTTTGTTCTAGGAAAAGCGTGTAGACAAAGGCTGTGCTCAAGGGGCAGCATCTCCATCACTCCATTGACATATGCTCTGACTCTGGTGCTTAAGCTCACAAAGAGTTAGCATATGGCTTTCCTTCTCTGTCCCACGTGCAAACAACAGGCCGGGGCATGTCTGTCTAGCCTGCTGTAGCCCTCGCTCTGAAAAAGAAGTGTCTGGCATCACAGACACCAAAAATTCTTCTTCAGAGGGCGCCCAGCGGGTCTGGCGTAGTTGGACCCTGTTGTGGGTGAGGGTGGCCAATTCCGTTCCCACAGCAGACAACCAACCCTCACGGCAGCTGAGGTCCACTTTGGGGTTGAGGTTAAATACAGCTTCACACAGCTTCTGGGGTCACACTCGGGTAGCTTAAAAGGGCAAATCGGTCTGAAAATGATTCTCTCGGGGGGAAAACCACGTCCTTCCTCTCTCCTCGAGTGGTTTGCGGCGACACGAAAGGTCTGAAATGAACCGCTCTCCTGGATCTTTCACTTCAGGTCAAATGCACCCGGCGGATGGCAGTCAGCTCAGCACTTTCCATTCTCCTTTACTCTCCTTCCCTCTGCTGGTTCCACCCACGCTGCTCCTTTTTACTGCTGACGGAGCAGAAGCATCCAGAAAACATGGCCAGGGTTGGGAGAAGTTAACTGGGCAAGAAAGAAAGCCGGGGAGAGGAGAGGAGCCTGAGATCAGAGGGTTTTGGGTCAGATTAGCACTCTGAGCTTCATCTTTCTCTTTTTTTCCCAAGCAATTTTGTTGGGATTATAATGGTTTATAATATTGTGTAATTTCAGATGTACATTATTATCAATTTCTGAATACACTTCGTTGTGCTCACTCCCAGTAGCCTAATTTTTATCCATCACATATGTGCTCCTTTACCCCTTTCACCTACCCCCCAACCTCCTTCCCTGCTGATAACCTCTAATCTGTTCTCTTTATCCATGTGTTTGTTTATCTTCCACTTATGAGGGAAATCATGCAGTATTTGTCTTTCTCTCTCTGGCTTATTTTGCCTAACATTGTATCCTCAAGTTCCATCCATGTTGTTGCAAATGGGACAATTTTGTCTTTTTTATGGCTGAGTAGTATTCCATTGTATATATACCATGTCTTCTTGATCCAGTTATCTGTAGATGGGCACTTGGTTTACTTCCACATCTCGGCTGTTGTGAATAATGCTGCAATGAACATAGGGGTGCATAAAACTCTTTGGATCATTGATTTCAAGTTCTTTGGATAGATACCCAGTACTGAGATAGCAGGGTCATATGGTATTTCTATTTTTAATGTTTTGAGAAATATCCATACTGTTTTCCATGGTGGCTGCACCAGTTTGCATTCCCACCAGCAGTGTATGAGCATTCCTTTTCTCCACATCCTCTCCAACATTTGCTGTTTTTTGTCTTGGTAATTATAACCATTCTGACTGGTGTAAGATGATGTCACATTGTAGTTTTGGTTTGCATTTCTCTAAGATTAGTGATATTGAACATCTTTTCATGTGCCTGTTGGCCATCTGTATATCTTCCTTGGAAAAATGTCTGTTCATATCCTTTGCCCATTGTTCGATTGGGTTGTTTGGGTTTTTTTCTTGAGTCGTATAAGTTCTTTATATATTTCGGAGATCAACCCCTTGTCTGATAAGTGATTTGCAAGTATTTTCTCCCAGTTGGTGGGTTGTCTTTCCGTTTTGTTCATGGTTCCCTTTGCCGCACAGAAGATTTTTAGTCTTGTGTAGTCCCATTTGTTAGCTTCAGCATTTTCTGAAGGGAAGATGCAGAGGAGTAGCTCAGCCTTCCATCTGTCCCTGGTGATAAACCAGTCCTCTACTGATTTCTGGACTTTGACAAAGAAGACGTGGATACGACAACGTTGCATCCTTGTCCCACTCCATAACAAGGAAACCGAAACGCCTTCTCCCGAAAATCAACCAGTCAAAGAGAAGGTGTGATATTGGGGTTTATAATAAGAAATATATATTTGGTTGTCATCCCTTTCCTGACATAGAGCTTCTAAAACCCTTGGAATTTCCTAAGTGATGAGAGCGATAAAGCTCATAACATTTGTTATGTTAACAAGGTGACTTTTGGAAAGCCCTTAGGGCCCCTCAGGATGGGGGCTGTTTACCAGAGAAATCAACCAGGTGATTAGATGGTTGGGACTTTCATTCCCACCTGCTGATTTCCAGGGAGCGGAGATGGCGGGAGGTTGAGTCAATGACCAATGGCCAATGATTTAATCGATCGTGACTATGTAATGAAACCTCCATAAAATTCAAAAGGACAGGGGTCCCGGAGCTTCCGGGTGGATGGGCGCGTGGAGATGGGGGGAGAATGGCAAGCCCAGAGAGGGCGTGGAAGCTCTATGCCCTTTCCCCACGTCTTGCCCCTAGGCATCTTTTCCATCTGACCGTTCCCAGGTTATATCCTTTTGTAACAAACCGGTCATCTAGTAAGTAAAACGTTTCTCTGAGTTCTGTGAGCTGCTCTAGCAAATGAATCGAACCTAAGGAGGGGGTCGTCCGAACCTCCAATCTATAGCTGGTCAGTCAGAAGCACAGGTGACAAACTGGGCTTGTGATTGGCACCTGAAGTGGGGGTGGAAGGCAGTCTTGTAGGACTGAGCCCTTAACCTGTGGGATCTGATGGTCTCTCTGGGTAGATAATGTCAGAATTGAATTGAATTCTAGGGCACCCCACTGGTGTCCGAGAATTGCTTGTTGGTGGTGAGGAAACCCTGTGCCACACACACGCGCGCGCGCACACACACACACACACGTTAGACTTGGGTGCAGAATTGTTAGAAGGCTAACAAGTACGTTTGCGGTGGAATAATTTCGGAGCTTCCCAAGCTTTTTCACATCCTGGCATGCATAGAAAGAGATATTTGATGGCACAGTGGAGCAAATGAACAGGAAGAAGTGAGGCCACCCAGAGATCAGACCTGTCACCCACCAGGACACCAGGGGAACGTTCTGAATTATGAGCCCAGTGACGCTGCCTCATCCGGGGAGGAGAAAGGAGAGGGTGTTCCCTATAGAGCAGCTGGAAATTGTTCTAGAGACTGATGTTCACAGGACTGATTTCTTCCTTTGCCCCTCTTTGATTGATTGATTGACTGATTGATTCTTTGTGTCATTAATCAAAACCCATCTTCAGAGATTTCACCTCCAGTTCTAGGAAAAGGCTGTTAAGCAACCATGAGGCAGTGTAACAGGTATGAAGAGAGAAGAACGGTCAGAGTATATTTATCGAAACCTGTTTCTCAATCAGTTTCTCCCCAGCCCGTGGTGTGTCTTGGGATCGCCTGGGGTCTTCTTTACAGGGGCAGCCTCCGAGCTTGATCTCAGATTCCGGGGTGGAGAGCAGGAATCTGCATTTTGTCCACCACCCAGGGGCTCCTCAGGTTACCCTTTAGGAAACCTGCTCAAAACTCCAGGGCCCACCCCTGTGGCCGAGTGGTTGAGTTTGTGCGCTCTGCTTCAGCAGCCCAGGGTTTTGCTAGTTTGGATCCTGGGTGTGGACGTGGCACCACTCATCAGGCCATACTGAGGTGGTGTCCCACATAGCACAACCAGAAGGACACACAACTAAAATATACAACTATGTACTCAGGGGCTTTGGGGAGAAGAAGAAGAAGAAGAAGAAGAAAGAAAAGAATATTGGCAAGAGATGTTAGCTCGGGTGCCAATCTTTAAAAAAACACACAATTCTGTCCTCCCTTTTCTCCTCCCTTTATGACCTGAATGTCAGGATGCTTAGAGTCACACGTTTCTCGGGACCGTTTGACGTTGACCTCCAGCTCCCTTCTGACCCCCGGTACACAGTTGTATATTCTTCGTTGAGAGTCCTTCCAGTTGTGGCATGTGGATGCCGCCTCAGCGTGGCTTGATGAGCAGTGCCATGTCCGCACCCAGGATTCGAACCAATGAAACACTGGGCCGCCTGCAGCGGAGCGCGCGAACCTAACTACTCGGCCACGGGGCCAGCCCCTTAGGTATTATTTTTCAACACCATTGAAACACCTCTTGTCTGGAGGGCCCGGGGCTCTTCTTAGAGGCGGGGTCTGCACCTGGCCCCCCGCTCTTGAGCTGCTGGGGCTGGGACAAGCGACCAGCCTTGTGTGTGCGAAGAAAATGACTGCAGAGTATAAAGGACAAAAACCTCTTTGGCCTTGATCGATAGCTAAACTGAGAACTAGGTGAAGAAAGCAAGAATGCGATGAGCGCCTGCTTCAGACCATCCCATCCGGGCCTTAAAGCTGGTCCGGGAACACTGTCCCTCTTCTTTGTCCCTGAGGCCTGGCAGACACTGGCAGTCACGTCCAGCACCTTAGCTTCTTCACCCCCTTTAACAGGCGAAATACTAGGGTGACCATGTAATTTATGTCTAGCCAGACACTGTTGAGAGTAAAAAGGGGGCTGATATTCACACCGGACAAAAATGGATAATGGGCATCCAATCTAATGTCCTCTTCCTTAGGTGGAGGAACACGAGACGGCCAGTGTGAACTGATAGAAACTGTGGTTCCAGCCAGCTTGATCAGAGAAGTCCCTGTCCCACGTGCACTGCCCAGCCTGGGATGCTGAGGTCCAGGCTTCGCTGTACCACTACCTAACCGAGTGACCTTGGATGAACCACTGGCCTTTGTGGCCTCATCTCCTTCCCTGTAAAAGGAGCTGACCCCTCCCCCCTGGCCAGCTGTGAGGCTCAGTGCTGATTAAGGAGTGTGCTCTCCTTTCTCGTTTTCTTTGCTCTCTCTTTCCATCAGTGCCTAGTCCTCATTCTGCAGCAACTTGTGAATGGCAGCACCTGTGGTTGTTGTTACTCATTTCAACACTCCTGCTTCAATATACAAACCACTGGGTTACAAAATCAAAGAGGATTTTAGTCGTGGCATGGCACAACTCTGCTGTATTATATCCTTATTTGATTACGTGCAACTCTCCTCAAGCACAGTTTAGTCCCTTTCCGTGTGGCTGGGAGCTAAGAGCTTCCATATAGCGTGGCACCTTGCAGAGCCAAGAAGTGCTGTAGAAATGCGTTATAGCAACTGAATTGAGTTCATTAAGTTCTGGCAACAGTCAGGGGGCTAAAAGGAGCTTTTTCTCAATGGTGGCAGGAGCCCAGAATCACATCGGTGTAGAGTGACGGGTTTTTCTGAGTTTCATCCTCCTGCCATTTGAGATAGCAACTCCTCTGGGAGGAGAGGTGAGATGCTGCAAAGCACATGGGGAAAACAGATGAGTCAGAAGAATGGGGCTACTTCCCCATGCAGAGGGGCTTTACCATCAGCCCTAGAAAATGGAGAGAAGAGGCTCCAGGTGTCTAGTTTGCTAATGACTTGTTAGGATTAAGTGTTTATTTAGAACCATCCTTTAAAACAGGAGAGAGCAAACTATGGCCTGGGAGCCGAATCCAGCCTGCTGTCTGGTTTGGTAGGGTTCTAGAGCTAAGGATAGTTTTTCTAGGGGCTGGCCCCATGATGTAGTGGTTAAATTCAGCATGCTCTGCTTTGGCACCCTGGGGTTAGCAGGTTCAGATCCCTGGCACAGACCAACATCACTCATCAGCCATGCTGTGGTGGTGACCTCTATATAAAAAAAATATGGAAGAAGATTGGCACAGATGTTAGCTCAGGGTCAATCTTCCTCAAGCAAAAAGAATAGAGAATAGTTTTTCCATTTTTAAATGGCTGGGGAAAAAATCAAGAGAAGAATGACGTTTTGTGACATGTAAAAATTATATGAAATTCAATGTTCATAAATAAAGTTTTATTGGCACACAGCCACACCCCTTCATCTGTCTGGCGTCTGTGGCTGCTTTATGCAGAGAAATTCCAAGAGCCCACATGATGCCCTCGTGGCTTTGCTCCGCTGCTCAGTGCACTAAGAGTCTCAGGGATGCAGCTGTCACTCGATGGCGTTTGGAATGCTACCCGACTGCAAACTAGGATGTTCATTTTATTTTTATTACCAGCTCTTCCAAAGACACCAAACTACAGAGGACAAGAGAGTAGGAGAAGTGACTGAATCTGAAGCAGTGGGTTCCAATCCAGTAGTTGCCAAGGATGATTTTGCTAACAACTGTAAATGAAAGAATCCCACTATTTACCTTGGTTGTTTTCATTTTTAAGCCTCTGATTATACTAAAGTAGAGCCGGGGTGGTGGCAATTGAGATGGGGTGGAATTACACTATGCAACTGCACGACACTCAACTAACAGTCAGCATGTGTTTATGGTTCTATAGCAGAGATACATAATATCCTTGATTTTGCCTCTTAGCCCATAAAGCCTAGACTATTTACTACCTGGCCCTTTAAGAAAAAGTCTGCCTGCCACAGCTTTAAAGTGCCATCTCTTCCTAGAAATGTTCAGAGTCCTGGCATTCCTTGGCTTTGAGGCTGAGCCTATCTCTGCTCCTGTCTGATCCTGCCCAACGTCCTGCATGTCACCTGCTTGGCAGCCACAGCCGTGTCATGTACCACTCCCTGCCTGTGCAGGGGCTGCTTGTTGGGCCCCCAGGTCCTCTCCCACGCTGACTTCTAGGTCAGAGAGGGCTCCTCTTTCCTAGTTTCCTGTTTCTGTGATAGTAATAATGACAGCTTACACCCTTTGAGCACTTACCGTGTACCAGGCACTGTTCTAGCCACTTTGCTCGTAGTGTCTAATTTAATCCTCTCCCAGCCCATGGAGGTAGGTATTATTACCATCTCCATCTTACAGGACATAAAACCAGAACTCAAGAGAGGTTAAATGGCCCGCCAAGGCCACACAGGTAGAAAGTGGCAAATCCAGGCTTTGAGTTCAGACAGCCGAGCTCCAGACTCCATGTGCTGATGCTTTGCCTTGGAGTCTCTCTGGAAACACATCTGGCCCTTGCAACCTTTCTCTGACCCTCCATAGAGGCCACCTTAGTGACCTGATTGGGGGTCCCAGCAGTGGCCCATGGTTGGGTGGGGCCAATCAATGAAATGCCTTCAAGCCCTGGGAATTCAGTTTCCTCTCCTTACTGTCCTGGGCAGCAGGGCTGGGTCGGGGGGCTGCTCTGAAGTTCCCAAGTGGCCGCCCCACTGTCCGCACTTGGATGGAGGGCTGGGGTGTCTTGGCATGCCCCCATTATTTTTCTTTTTGATACTTTATTTTTAAGAATAGTTTTAAATTTACAGAAAATTTGAGAAGATGATGTAGAGAGGTCTGTATACCCAATGCTTGGTTCTCCCCATTATTAACATCTACACTAGGAAGATACCTTTGTTACAATCAGTGAACCAAAACTGATACATTGTTCTTAACTAAAGTCCACAGTTTATTTAGATTTCCTTAGGCTTCACCTAATGTTTTTTTCTGTTCCACGATCCCATCCAGGACACCACATTGTATTTTGTTGTCATATGCCCTTGGGCTCCTTAGGTTTTCCCTGTTTTTTAGTGACCTTGACAGTTTTGGAAAGCGCTGGTCAGATATTTTGCACAAAGTCCCTCAGCTGAAGTTTTCCTCATGATTACACTGGGGTTATGGGTTTTCGGGAAAATGACTATGGAGGTAAGTGCTATTCCCATCATATCATCATATCAAGGGTCCTTGCTGTCAACATGGTTTCTGCCTGATCACCTGGCCGAGGTAGTGTTTCTCGGATTTCTCTGCGGTAAAGTTACTCTTTTTTGGCGGGCATGCTCTTTTCACTACTGGTCTGAAGCCGTGTTCTCCAGCTGGCTTTCTCAACAATAAAGCTGACATTTTGACTTCCATCTGTCTATCTCTTGTGTCTTATTTCTCAATTGATTCCACACTTGGGAAGGGAAAAAATAAATTGAGGTCATATGTTGAACACCCAGGACACTCAATACTATCCGTCTGGCAAAACACTGCTCATCCTTTAAGGCTCACCAAGCATCACCTCCTCCGTGAAGCCTGCCCCGACCTCCCCAGGCAGAGTCGATGTGTCCCCTCGGTGCTCCCACAACCTCCACCTACGCTCTCGTGGGACTGTCCACTTGGCTGTCATGATTCATTCTCCCTGTTCTTTCCTCCACGGGACTAACAGCCTCTGCAGGGCACTGGCCATCTATTATTCTCTGTGTCCCTGCAACCTGGTTCAGAGCCTGGAAGTTAGAAGATACTTAGTAAATGCAGAGCCATTCGCTCCAAATCTCCCATCAGTGAGGGGTGCCTGACTCCTCCGAGATGGAGACAATGGGACTCCTCTTGGTGATGATTTGAGGAAGGCCTCCCTGAGGACCAGTTCCATTCTCTCTCCATCTCCTTGGGAGGAAGACAGGGCTGCCTCGCTGGTGCAGCTGGAACAACCCTCGAGCCCAGGACCCATGTTCACTTAAGACTTAGGACTCCATCGATATTTGCACTTGTTATTGAATGAGCGGCAGGAGGAAGGCAGTCTTCCCTGGGTATTAGGTTTCCAATGGTTGAGCCTTTTAAAAAATAATCTCCAAAAAGGAGTGTAGTCTTAGAAAGTGAAAAATGGTAATCATAATAATAGCTATCGTTGTTGAGTAAATATAATAAGCACCTTGCTAGATGTTTCACACACGAGATATTTCATTCTTACAAGTCTACAAGTAGGTCATTGCCTTGACCTTACTTGAAGGTCATATGGTTAGAGACCCAGAGAGGTAAAGCAACTTGCTCAAGATCACACAGCTATAAAGACCTGGACTTAAATGGGTCTAATTCAAAATCTGTTCTATTTCTACTGATTCTGCACTGATTCCCCTCAGAAACTTTCTGCTTTTCTTCATTTTCTGCTGTTGTAATTAGTTGAGTCTAAGAAACTGATGGGAGAAAGGACACAGTACTGGCCAACAGAACACGGCAGATGGACCAAGGTTCTGTTCTTTTTTCAAAAATAAGACTCTATTGTTGTAATCTTGCCCCAAAGAATGCTGACTCTCAACTATTTCTGTACATTTTATCTGAATCTTCACTGATATGACCTACTGCATTTTCTTGATTTTAGGGTGCACATTTTCCCACATTTTAACATCCTCTAAAATTTAAATGTCTCTTCAATCGTGTTCAACCTAGATTGAAATCAGGTTTCTTAAGAGGGGGATCTTAAGTTCTATCTAAAGTTTTCTCAGTCTGGGGGTTCCACCTGCTTGGGTTCAAATTCTCCAGGGAATGATTTTTTCCCCACACTCACTCAGTGCAAGTTCAGACTTGCAAGTCTTCTGCTGTTCCTTTTTGTGGAGTGGATTTATTCTCATTTACTCTACACTGAAAGCATAGACTCTGGTGGACCAGCTTTATCTGGAGAGTCTCCCAATACTGGCCTTTTTTTTCTTTCTTATTGTTACATAAAATAAAGATAGGTCTCAGATTCAATAATATTTTAGATTCAATGAAATGCAGTGTTTGTTGAAGTCTGATGCTAGTTTCAAGCAGTGTGGTAGCCGGTCTTCATGACATCCCCCTCCCACCGTGATTCTTGCCTCATCATATTCACACCCTTATGAGCTGCTTCTCAGACTGAATAAGACTAACCCATGAAACCAATAGGACATTATGGAAATGACAGAGTGTGATCACCAATGCTGGGTCATAAAAGAGCTTGCTGCTTCTATCTTGTCCTCTTTCGGATCACCCATTTTTGAAGAAGCCAGCTGCCATGTTGTGAGGACATTCAAGCCGTGCCATGGAGAGGTCCATGCAAGGCATTAGGGCTTTCCACCAACAGCCAGTGCCAACTTGTCAGGCATGTGGGTGAGCCAACTTGAAAGTGGATCTTTCAGCCCCAGTCAGGCCTCCAGATGATGGCAGCCTGGCCGACAGCTTGACTGCAACCTCATGAGGGAGCCTGAGTCAGAACCCCAGCTAAGCCACTCCCAGATTTGTGGTTCACAGAAACTTCAAGATTATAAATGTGTATTGTTTTAAGTTGCCAAATTTTGTTGTAATTTACTATATAGCAATGACAATGAATATAAAAGCTAGAAAATATATTTTTAAACAAAAAGTTTTACTTGTCTTTTCAAAAGCAGTTTTCAGTTCCTTGTTTTCTAATGATCCTTTTTCTACATTAATGAAAGAATTTCTATTATTTTCAGGACAACTGAGAATATTTGCTATGTCTAATGTAAAGGTAAAGACTTGCAAGTGACTTCATGCTTTATGCTTCAAACTTCATAATTTCAACGAAGAGATTTTCTAATAATGATGGAAGTAGAAATAAAATATGTATTGCTTTTTTTTTTTTGGAATAGGGAAGTATTGATTGGATTATTTTTAATCCGGAAGGAATAGTTTACTTGCAAAGACATCCTTAATTACCCTAAAATGCCTTAGTTTGGAACATCAGCTAAAGAGGTATGTTAGTTACTCATAAATATTGGAATTCTTGCTAACCTCTGGTTCCTAGTCTAAGCTGTATACCTGGGGTCCTATGGCTCTGCCCTTTGTGCTTGCTGACACTTAACATTTTAATGAATATTTAGTGAACACACGCTTTGGAGAGCCTCTTGGTTTTTGATGGCATCTCTGGTAAAAGTCATCTTTTGTGGTCTTGTGCCCTAAATATCTACTAAATCTATTGAAATAGGTTAATATTATTTTTCCTCTTTGATATTCAAAATGATTATTTTAACCTGCGTTTTGGTTATTATTGTTGATTGTCATAAAAATCCAGTGGTTTCTAAACTTCGTTGCTCATCAAAATCACTTGTGGAGGTGTTTTTTTTTTTTTTAAATATAGATACTGGACCTCATGCCTGATTTCCTAAATTAGAATCTTCAGGAGTGGGCCTTGGGAACTTGTATTTTTTTAGTTAACACACTCTCCAGTTGATTCTTGTGGAGTCATTCCAGCGTACCACTAACAGTGTAAGAATCCACTGGGTTTGCCCCCTGCCCGTCCACCCGCCTCCAAGTCTGCAGGGAAGAGAAGATATGGAATAGTATTTGCTAGAAGAAATCTTAGAGATCATCTGGTCCACACCCCCTCATTTTTCAGGTGAGGGAACCCCTACTTCATGTGAAGTGACTTACTTTCTTGAGAGTTTTAGTTATTCTATTAGCATTATGATAATGTAGTTGGAAATAAAAAGTTAGTAAAAACAAATACAACAACAATGATGGCTCTAAATCTCCATTCTAGAGGTGGGATGCCATTTCTCTTCTGGATAGCAAAGCTGTCCAAAGGCCTTCTTATCTTGCAAGTCATTTCATGATGGTTCTCTTGAGGAGACTTTTCCAATGATGAATATAAGTAGGAATGAAAATATATCTCATTTTTAGATGGGTAAAGAATTGGTTAAGATATTTTTAATCCAGAAAGAAGTACATTACTTGCCAGGTGCAAGATGCTTAGAATAAGAGCCAACATTTTCTGCACTGCAAGTGTTAGGACTTCTGGATTAGGGTCTCAGAGCCCCAGCGAGAGGAGGTAATTTGTAGGAGATTGAAGACAAGTAGAAGTCCACAGCATCTCTGTGAATGTCAGCATACAGGATCTCTAAAAGGAAGGAATGCCTATGAGAAAGTCTCTGTGGAGGGGGTGGCTGGGGAAATCCAGGACTGTGGTATCTAATGCTCAATTTTATGTCATCTGAACTGCGCTATAATTCTCTCTCCATTATCCCACCCTTCGCTAAACCGTCTTCCACGCACATTAACCTTGTGTTGGTGGTGCTTTGGGGCGTGAAGGAAGGGGTACAGCATAGGATGAAGGGAAGTTGCATGAGGGTGGAGAATTCAGTGGAAAAGGAAGATGAGAGAGAGAGAATGAAGAAGAATGTAATCCCTCCGAGACTCCCAGGAGACATGGGTCACCGGCCTTCATGAAGAATGTGGATGGGCTCAAGCTGTTTTTCTTGGATGTTAGGAAAGTGACCCCTCAGAAGAAAGACTTGGGAACTGACATCTCAAGCAGACACTTGGGTTGCATCATGTTTTCTCTGAAACAGAAGAGTTTATATCATGCCACACACATTCCTGCCACGTAGAAACCCCGGGTCCTGAGGGACATTCCCTCCAGAGGCCGAGCCTGCCCTCCTTCTCATATGTTTCCAGCTGTTCTTTAGACGCTGTCTCAATGCTTCCAGAAGAATAAAACCACGAGTACTCCATCACAAGGGAGGCAGGCTTACAATAGCTGGGGTCAAATGCTTCATTTAAACCCCGAGAAAGGGCCAGGGTTGTCAAGGGAGAACTGAAGGGCCCCCCAGTTCTTCCCAGCCTTTGTATTCCATGATTCTTAGGAAGAGAGGGGCCAGACCCTACCGTTGTGTAGCGATGAATGAAATGGCCTGCCTGGGTGTCAGCTGGCCTGCAAAATTTGGCAGCTGGCAAGGAAGGAACAGAGAACTTCCAAGGAGCAGGCTCAGTTTACATGGGTACCATGTTCATATATGCAGTCTGCACATAGATTATATAGCATCCCCGACATACAGAGAAGGGCTTTGGGGTCCTGGGAAAGAAAGAAGCTCAGAAATAGACACAAATCAGGGTAGCACAAATCAGGATAGAGATTCTGGTCACACATGCGGGATGATCTCAGCAGCTACAGGACATTTGGCTGCCAGGAAGGCACACATGAGGACAAAGGAAGTCATTCCCACAGTCAGGGCCCTGACTGAACCTCAGAAAGGGAGGGGTTGCCTGGCAACAGTGATCTTTCTGTTTTTTTCAGTCGCCCCTGTCAAGAGCATGGTAAGATGTCTTCTCTTCCCCTCCTCCCCCAACTTTCATTTTTCACTTGATTTCATCTGAAGTTGTTGGAAAGCCAGTGTGATTTGTTTGAGGCCTCATAGGGATGTAGGTGGGCTCGTTCCTCATGGGGAAACTGAGCTCTGAGGAGCTAAATCCCATCACTGAAGCGTTTGGTTGCACTTACGGGTTTGCCAACTCCTACAGGGGGCAAAATGTGATGACAAAAGCTCATAGCTAGGAGAAGGGAGGCGACATGGTCTTGCAGAATGCCTGCAGAAACAGCAAACAATTGATCTATTAATTTGCACGATCATTCCTACTGCAGGCCATCCTGATGTTTTAGCAAATCAGGCATTGGCTTCCAAAAGACTCACCTCTCGCTGTCTGCAGACCTTACATGCCCGGCGTTTGCAGGAAATGACCTCCCACCTGCCCCTGATAGGTGCTGCTCTGAGATTTGGTGCGAGGACAAAAGAAACCTCATTGGATTATAAAAGCTCTTGTGGATGGGACCATCTCTTTTTTATCTCTCTGTACCTTACAGGCACCTAGCATTGAGTTTTTTATGCACTGGTCCTCAAAAAATGTCCATTTTGTTGAGTAATAAGAAGCACCTGTATTTCTGTGGGCCTCATGGTGCCTGGTCTTTCCAATTACTTTCCAATATTACTTGGATATTAAAGGAAATGGTGACCCCCCAGGAGAGAGGCTTGGAATGTACTATCTCAACAGCAAACACTTGGATTATGTTAGAAAACATTTTCTATGAAATGGAAGAGTTGAGTCCTAGCACACGTGGACTTGTGTAGACCGAGGGGTCCAGACATGCCCACACCCCGTGCCTTCCTGCCAGGAAGAAGACTGAGGGAGTGAGAGGGCTTCAATAAACCTGGTTGCATCAGGTGTAATGGAAAAGGGAGTTCATTGTACCTTTGCGTGTCAGGCCACACCTTCTCAGGATTATTTTCCAGAGAAGAGATGTTCTTCATTTCCTTGAAGCTTTGATTTGAGGGACTGGAGAGAAGGGCAGAACTTTCCTGAGTTGAGAAGCGATGCTGCCAACTGTTGGGCATTTCCTGCCAAGATGCAAACAAATAAGGGGCAGGAGGCACTGCAGGAAGCACCCAAGATGAGACTGAGTGACTGAGTCTGTCGGATTGGCCTGGAGGTCCTAAGCTGTTGGTGGTGGACTCTTGCATTACGCCTTCTAGTCTGCATTGCTGGTAGTGTGACCTAGCAATTTTTTAAATGTCTCTCCTTTTTCCTCATTTTAAATGATAATTTCTCTCTCTTGCCAGATGCGAACCGTAAAAAAATAGCTGAGTATTCATCCTTTACCTGCACCTCTGGTTTCTGAGCCTTGTAAAGAGTCTGTCCTGAACGAACCTAGAAGCAAAGATGCCATACACTTCCTCCCCAGAGTGGTCCAGCTTCATCCCAGAACCCACGTATCCCAGAATGCCCAGCAGGGTCAGAGGTCAGCCTTGGGCATTTGAGCCCGATCCTCATCTTTGCTCGTCCTGATGAGAACAGAGGGTTTCTCTGGTTTGTTGTTTACTTTTGGGATCGCGGGGATGGTGGTGATCAATTTTGCAAGTTTGGAAATGGCCTTTTCTGAGGTTTTCTCTGATCATTCTCAGTCTTGAGCTTCAAGAAAACTTATGTAACAGTGGCTTATGTAAAGGACACTTCTTTGGTATTTTCTTCAAAAGGCTGACAGTACCAAGTCTAAATTTACGAAAGCTGAAGCTCACAAAGAACTAACTAATCTCTTTATGAAAACTCAAAGTTCATCATTTAAAATTACCTCAGAATATTCAGGTGCTTTTCCAGAGAAAATAATAGCTACGTGGAAGGCCGCTGCGTACTGGTAATCTACTGTTAGAATGGCAGCATCATTTCCAGATGTCTAGGGGGATCCGGCAGGCTCATCATCAAGCAGGTGAGTAAACCAATATATATTCAGAAGTGACACTACTAGGATGTAGCTGGGTCTCAAATAAGTACTAAAATCATGATATTGTTATTTCTACATTTTATTTTTGTTATTTCCTATCTTTTGTTAATAGACATGCTAACAGGTGTGAGGTGACATCTCATTGTGCGTTTGATTTGCATTTCCCTGATGATTAATGATGTTGAGCACATTTTCATGTACCTGTTGGCCATTTGTATGTCTTCTTTGGAAAAATGTCTATTAAGACCTTTTGCCCATTTTTTTAATTGGGCTATTCGATTTTTTGCTATTGAGTTGCATGAGCTCCTTGTATATTTTGGATATTAATCCTTTATGGGATATGCAGTTTGCAAATATTTTCCCCCATTCCATAGGTTGCCTTTTCATTTTTTTGATGGTTTCCTTTGCTGTGCAGAAGCTTTTTAGTTTGATGTAGTCCCACTTGTTTATTTTTGCTTTTGTTGCCTTTGCTTTTCATGTCGGGTCCAAAAAATCACTGCCAAGACCAATGTCAAGGAGCTTACCTGCTATGCTTTTTTCTAGGAGTTTTATGGTTTCAGGTGTTAAATTCAAGCCTTTAATCCATTTTTAGTTGCTTTTAGTATATGGTATAAGATAGGGTTCCAGGTTCTTTCTTTTGCTTGTGGATATCCAATTTTCCCAGCACCATTTATTGAAGAGACTTTCCCTTCCCCATGGTATATTCTTGGCTCTTTGGTCAAAAATTAATTGACCATATGTGCATGGGTTTATTTTTGGACTCTCTATTCTGTTTTTATGCCAATATCATACTGTTTTGCTTACAATAGCTTTGTAAAATAATTTGAAATCAGGAAGCGTGCTGCCTCCAACTTTGTTCTTCTTTCTCAATATTGCTTTGGCTGTTTGAGATCTTTTGAGGTTCCATATGAATTTTAGGATTATTTTTTCTATTTCTGTGAAAAATCCCATTGGAGTTTTGATAGGGACTGCATTGAATCTGTAGATGCTTTGGGTAGAATGGACATTTTAGCAACGTTAAATCTTCCAAACCATGAACACAGAATATCTTTCTATTTACTTGTGTCTTCAATTTCTTTCATCAATCCTTTGTAGCTTTCAGGGTACGGATCTTTCACCTCCTTGATTAAATTTATTCCTAAGTGTTGTATTCTTTTTGATGCTATTGTAAATCAGATTGTTTTCTTAATTTCTCTTTCCAATAGTTCGTTGTTAGTGTATAGAAATGAAACTGATTTTCATATATTGATTTTGTACCCTGTAACTTTACTGAACTCATTTATTCGTTCTAACAATTTCTTAGTGGAGTCCGTAGGGTTTTGTATATAATATGTTGTCATCTGCAAACAGACAATTTTACTTCTTCCTTTCTGATTTGGATGCTTTTCATTTCACTTTCTTGCCTGATTGCTCTGGCCAAGACTTCCAGTACTATATTGATTGAAGGGGTGAGAGCGGGCAAACTTAAAGCTTTCAGCTTTTTTCCACTGAGTGTGATGTTAGCGTGGGCTTGTCATAGATGGATGGCCTTTACTATGTTGAGCTATGTTCCCTCTGTACCCACTTTGTTGAGAGTTTTTATCATGAAAGGATATTGAACTTTGTCAAATGCTTTTTCTAAATCTATGGAGATGATCCTATGATTTTTTTTTCCTGCTTTATCTCCCCAACCCACCCCGTACATAGTCGTATATCTTAGTTGCAGGTCCTTCCAGTTGTGGGATGTGGGACACCACCTCAACGTGGCCTGACAAGCGGTGCCATGTCCGCACCCAGGATCCGAACCCTGGGCTGGCACAATGGAGTGTGCGAACTTAACCACTTGGCCACAGAGCCGGCCCCAGATCCTATGATTTTTGTCTTTCATTTTGTTACCGCGGTGTATCACATATATTGATTTGCAGATGTTGAACTATTTCATCCCAGGAGTAAACCCCACTTGATCATGGTGTATGATCCTTTTAACGTACTGTTGAATTTATTTGCTAATATGTTGTTGAGAATTTTCACATCTATATTCATCAGGGACATTGATTTATAATTTTCTTTTCTTGTAGTGTCCTGGTCTGGCTTTGGTATCAGGATAACGTTGGCCTCGTAAAGTGAGTTTGGAAGCGTTGCCTCCTTTTCCATTTTGGGGAAGAACTTGAGAAGGATTGGTATTAATTCTTCTTTAAATGTTTGATAGAATTCACCAGCACAGTCATCTGATCCCAGACTTTACTTTGTTGAAAGATTTTTGATTATTGATTCCATCTCTTTACTAGTTATTGGTCTGTTTCAGATTTTCTATTTCTTCGTGATTCAGTCTTGATAGGTTGTATTTTTTTAGGAAATTACCCATGTCTTCTAGGTTATCTACTTTGCTGGTGTACAATTGTCCACAGTAGTTTCTTACGATCCTTAGTATTTCCACATTATCAGTTATAATATCTCTTCATTTCTGACATTTTAATCTTCTTTTTTTCTCAGTCTGGCTAAAGGTTGTCAGTTTTGTTTGTCTTTTTAAAAAACCAGCTCTTCATTTCATTGAACTTTTCTATTGTCTTTCTAGTCTCTATCTCATTTATTTCTGTTCTGATCTTTGTTATGTCCTTCCTTCTACTAACTTTGGGCTTAGTTTGTTCTTCTTTTTCTAGTTCCTTGAGGTGTAAAGTTAGGCTGTTTATTTGAGATCTTTCTTTTTTCTTAATGTAGTAATTTGTTTATCACTATGAACACCCCCTTAGAACTGTTTTGGCAGTATCCCAGAAGTTTTGATGTTGTTTTTCCATTGTCATTTGTCTCGAGATATTTTCTGATTTCTTCTTTGACCCATTGGTTGTTCAAGAGTGTGTTGTTCAATCTCCATGTATTTGTGAATTTTTCAGTTTACTTCTTGTATTTGATTTCTAGTTTCACACCATTGTGGTTGGAAGAGGTTCTCGATATGACTTCAGTCTTCTCAATTTATTAAGACTTGTTTTGTGGCCTAAAGTATGATCTATCTTGGAGAATGTTCCATGTGTCCTTGAGAAGAATGTGTATTCTGCTGCTGTTGGATGAAATATTCTGTGTGTGTTTGTTAGGTCCATCTGGTCAAATGAAGTCCGATGTCTCCCTATTGATTTTCTGTCCGAATAATGGATCCATTGTTGAAAGTGCGACATCAAAGTCCCCCACTATATTGTATTGCTGTCTTGTTCTCTCTCAGATCTGTTAATGTTTGCTTTATATATTTAGATGCTCCAATGTTGGGTGCATAAATGTAACACTGGTAACATCCTCTTGATGAATTGACCCCTTTATTATTATATGATGACCTTTTTGTCTCTGCTTACGGTTTTTGGCTTAAAGTCTATTTTTTTCAGATATAAGCATAGCCACCACTACATTCTTTTAATTTCCACTTGCATGGAATCTTTTCTGTCTCTTCACTTTGAGCCTACATGTATCCTTAAAGCTGGAATGAGTCTCTTTTAGGCAGCGTATAGTTGGATCTTGTTTTCTTAATCCATTCAGCCACTCTATACCTTTTGATTGGAGAATTTAGTCCATTTACATTTAAAGTAGTTATTGATAGGTGTGGACTTACTATTGCCCTCTTGTTAAATGTTTCCTGACTCTTTCGTAGTTCCTTTCTTCCTTTCTCGCTCTCTTCCTTTGTGATTTGATGGTATGCTGCAGTGGATGCTCTGATTCCTTTCTCTTTGTGCAGCTTCCTTTTTGCATCCACATTAGGTTTTGCTTTGTGGTTACCATGAGGCTTATGTAAAACATCCCTTAGTTGTAGCAGTCTATTTTAGGCTGATAACAACTTAACTTCAAAAGCATACAAAAGCTCTACATTTTTACACTTCCCTTCCACATGTCATGATTTGATGTCACAATTTACATCTTTTTGTTTTGTGTCTATTAACAAATTATTGTAGTTGTAGTTATTTTTAATACTTTTGTCTTTTAATCTTTGTACTAGAGTTAAAAGTAATTTACTCACTACCATTACAATATTAAAGTATTCTGAGTTAAACTATGTATTCACCTTTACAAGTGAGTTTTATTTACTGAAGTTGAAAATATATGCACTCTGTCATCCAGAAATTCCACTCCTAGGCATATACCCTACATAAATGGTGTCTATGAACACAAAGAGATATGTAAAGAGTGTTCATAGCATCATTATATAGAAATAACCCATATGTCCATTGTGAGTAGAATGGATAAATAATGATACTCATACAGTGGACTCCTGTATAGCAGTTAAAACTAATCAATTACTGCCTTACCCAAAAAGATGAAAAAATAAATCTCACAAACATAATGTTATGCAAAAGAATTGAAATTCAAAGAAAATATAACAACTTATCATATATTTTATCCAGTTTGAAGACTGGTAAAACTCAACATTAGTATTAGAAGTCAAGACAGTGGCTGCCTCTAGGAGCAGGGAGGAACAGGGTAATACTTTGGAGGGAGCACACGGAACCTTCTGGGGCACTGACAATTTTTGATTTATTCACCTGTGTGATGTTTCATGAATGTTGAGATAATCATCTATAGTCAATGTATGTTATGTTTCACAATAGAAAGACATAAAACTATATCTTTTCATACTTCCCTAAAAGAACATCATAAAACTTGATGATAACAGATCAGAAAAGAGTGAAAATCTTGCTTCCCACTGTCCTATGCCCCCAGCAGGAAGCTTGGATAGTTTTTCAAAATTAATAATTGGAGACACATTCACAGGAATGCATTAACTACATAAAATACCATCTGATACTTTAATTTTTAGGGTAACTCAACTCAGTCTATGTAGTACTCCAAAGGAAGACACCTGCCATGTAGAGAAACTCAAGTACGCCAGGCCCCTTAGGAATCAGGCTCACATACACACTGCTACATTTAGTCTTTGGAACAGTCCTGGAAGGGAGGTGAGCATCATCTGTGTCACACACTTGGCAGGGGTGGGAGGACAGCCAGAGCCCAGGGTGTCTGAGTAACCTCTTGAGACCTCAGAGCTGGTAAGTGATGCAGTCAGAATTTGACCTCTGGGTGGCCACACTCCAGGGCCCATGCCCTATATACTGTCATACTTTGCCTTTCAATTTCTTCTTGTTAAGCTGAACTGAATGTAGCAGGTAGAAAAAAGAGGACGCCCTCCTACAAATGAAGATGAACCTTCAAATAAGATCAGATGAGCCAGTCTCTAAGATCAGACCTATTAATCGACAGATGATTTGTGAGCCCAGCCATCATCCTAAATTCTGTCTTGGATACAGTTTTATGATGAAGCTAGAATGTCTCTCCATATGACATCAAGAAGAAAGATCTCAAAACACAGACAGTGAAAGTTCAAAGTCACAGAGCTGGAAAGATGAAGGCAGAAGACTCTAGTGACCAGCTGAAGCTACCGAGAGGCAGAGTTGAACGGCTAGATGTGAGAGTGGTGGTGGCATTCAGCATTTGCGAAGGACGAATGTGCCACATCTAGCTTGGCGTGTAGCGAGTGAAGAGATTGCAGTACCTGGAGAGGTGTTCATAGTGTGGCGTGAGTGGGGTCCATTGGGCTCTGCCCAGGGCTTGGATAAAAGTTCCCCCCAAACTTTCCAATCATTAAACTATGAATGACCAGTCCAGCCTCTCCAATAACTTGAAATACAGTCTCTAGCAAACTTAATTTGTGTCATAAAATTAATAGACTAGTTTATACATCAGACTTTTATGAGATTGGGTAGTATGGATCAAATCTCCAAAACCTGAGTTCCTCTTGGAATACAAGAAATTCTGTCTCCAAAAGTACAAAATTGAGATCTCTGACTATGTTTCCCAAACAGTGGCAGAGGCACCCTGGGGTGCCTTGAAAAACTCAGGGCACTACAGAATATTTTAAAATTTTGAAGGAGACCAGTGACATCTATCAGACACCAAGTATATGACGAGCTTGAAGTAGTCCAAAATTTCAATATTAAACCATGCTTTATTTCCATCCAAGAGAGGACTTTTTCAAAACTGGGTTTTTGGTAGCAGTTGTGATAAAAAGCAAGTACTGCATGAAAATCAATGTGGAGCAGGAAACAAGGATGGTGGTATCTGCTCTGATTCCAAAGTTTGAGAAGTTGTGCAGTGCAGACACACACATCCAGGAGTTAACTGTGGGTTTATTTAAGAAGGAAATAAACATATTCTCTTTTTTTTCCATTTCTGTATTACTTTTCCAAAAGACTACTCAAGTGTTAGGACTTAAGTGTTTATTGAAGTGTTTGCACCCAACAACTGGATAAATGGAACAGTTAGGTATTTCTTTTACCCAAGGGATATTGTGAAAAAGTTACTGAGACACTAAGGGTTCCACAAGCCAAGAAAGTTTGGGAACCTTCAGACTAGGGTGCAGCTAAAGGTCCATCCATCCCAATAGACCCCACCTGAAACAGCAATGGATCCTTCCAGTGATTTTTCCAACCCTGACCTCCTCTGATTCAGCTAAAGCAGAAAGGTCTCTGGGTCTGAAGTCAGAAGACTTAGGGTTAATTTTTGTTCTGTTCCTTTCTAGCTGGATGATCTGATGAAAATCACTCATCTTTTTAAAGTCTGTTTCCTTGTGTGTTCATGAGGCTGTAATGTAAGCCCTGCCCATTTTATAGGATTATCCACGAAAATCAATACATGGAAGATTACATTGTGAATTAAGTTATTGTTATTATGACTAATAATAGTACTGGCTACAAAGGGTGCCAGTGTTTCCACTTGCTTTCCTTTGCACTGTGACTATTTTCTCTTGAGGAAGTTTTCTTCTCCATCACAGTTTATATCTATATCCATCTGAGTCCTGGAAGGAAAAGATGGCGCCCTCAACCGGTTACTGGGCCACGTTGAAGGAGGGGGTTATCTACACAGGTCTGGGCAGGATTCTCGGAACCCCCAGGAAGGGGGACCCCCAGGGAGTAGCAGAAGCAGAAAGCTTTTACCCGGGTGTGTGACCTGTGCAGTCACTCAGGGGCCGTGCTCAGAAGGTCCCCACACTTGGCTTAATGGTCTACTGACACATTCTTGAAATTCTTAGTAATTTCTTTTTAAGGTCAAAAATCATGTTTATTTACAAATACAATATTTTTTTTTAGTCTATTCACATTGTTATGCAATCATCATCTCCATTGATCTCCATCTTCCCAAACTGAAATTCCATATCTCTTAACCAATAATTCCCCATTCTCCCTTCCCTCTGCCCTTGGCAACCACTATTCTACTTTCCGTCTCTGAATGTGACAACTCTAGGGATCTCACGTAAGTGGAATCATAGAATATTTGTTGTTTTGTGTTGGTTTATTTCACAGCACAATGTCTTCAAGGCTCAGCCATGTTGAACCATGTGTCCAAATGTCATTCCTTTTTAAGGCTGAATAATATTTTATTGTGTGAATAGACCACATTTTGTTTATCCATTCTTCCATCCATGGGTTACTTTTTGAACAATGGGCTCTGCAAGTTGGTTTTGACCGGACCCCATAAATCACGTAGCCGGTCTGCTTGCACGTCCTCCAGGTCCAAAGAGACAAGAAGAGGAAGGGGTGTCATTGGAACCTGGTGAGAGCCCAGCAGTGGGAGGGGCTGCTCCACAGGGGCTGTGGCCTGGGGTGCAGTACTGTCCAAGCTGTGTCTTCTATGGAAGAGGAGGGGATAAATACCCCGTCTCTTTCTCCTCCATCCTTTCAACACCTGCCTGTGCCTCCTACTGGCTGAACTGTACCGGAGTCTGTACATTCTCTAGATTCAGCCTCCATGGCTCAGAAAAGGGGATCGAGAGGCAGTTAGAGGACATGGGGGGGGCAAGTGAAGACCGACCACACACTCTGCACGTAAAGGCTAAAATGATCTGCCTGCCAGAGGAGCCTGTATGACACCTCACCTGGGCCACATTCACCGCCCTCTGCTTCTCCAAACGCTAGCTGTCCTTTGAGGCCCAAAGCGAGTTCTACTTTCCCATCAAGCTGACCCACCTCCTCCCAAGCACTTGTATAGCATTTCCAATCTGACCCCGAAGATTCTGTTAATTAACTATAATAAATAATCAGTCATGTGGATTCATGTTAGAGTATAATTAGATTTATTCGTTCACTAAGGAGATGCTTTAGGAGCACCTGAGATGTGGAAACGAGAGACACAGTCCTGCTGGGGTAGCCTGGCTGTCGCTGAGTGGCCCCGGCTGGTTCTTGCCTCTGTATTCACACCCCTCAGTGGTTCCTTCCCAAGCGAGTCCAGGTGTAGTCAGGTAAGTTCTTTTGCCAATGAGACAATAGCAAATGTGACACAAGAAGAAGGTTAGAAAGTGCTTGCACATTGGGTCCTGCCCCGTCTTGCTGCTGGAAACTTCCACTGCCAAGTGAACGAGGCTAGAGGGTGAGACATCTCAGTTATCCCAGCCACCGCAGCTGAGGCCCCAGAAATGCAAGAGAGGCCATCAGAGACCATCCAGCACCAGCCAATAAAGCCCAGATCAGAAAAAGCCCCCTCACGGAACTTCAGGACTAGTCCTGGGATGTGGACAGGAGGTGGATCTGTGCGCCACCAACGATGCCGAGCACAGCCATTGCTTTGTGAGAGGCAGGTGCTGGGTGAACGTGTACAGAGCAGGACCTGTGAAGGTCGCCTGCGGGCGACAGGGAAGAACAGGCAGAGGCTGTCACGTGGGAACTGGGACTTGGAGAAGGAGTGGCCACTGGCGAAGTAGACCAGCAGGAGGAGGGTGGCCCAGGATGGCAGGGGAGCCTGGGCGCAGGGCAGAGATGAACAGAGTGTGGAGCTGGAGCGGGCCATGGAGATGTCATGCTGCTGGAGGTTACACGCTGGGCCAGGCGTCCTTGAAACCTGACTCTCTTAGCCTCTGTGCTGCCTGCAGCCCAGCAAGTACAGACGGGAACATCCATCCATCCACCCACCCAACCACCCATACAGGACCCTCGGGGTAAAGAGTTGTCACTAGTTGCTTTCTGAAATGTTTGCTTCACTTTTCTGGTTTTTATGACTTCACTGTTTCTCACCTTTATCTTGCGCTCACACTTTGGATGTGAGGGCAGATCTGTTAATAGACATCACTTTTGTGAGCAAGTCTGAGGCTCCAGAAAAAATTTCTTGGGGGCCAAAAAGGACATATTCATACGATATAGACCCCCCCAGACACCCTCCAGACCCCTGAGTTAGGCCATTTGTCCTGGCAACTCTCCAGTCTCCTTGGTCCCGCAGGAGAGTTAAAGTGATTTGAAATGAGAGTTTGAACTTCAAGTTGCCAGTTATTAAGCGGGCCTCTCTTTCTCTCAGCTTTTGCAGTTCCTCAAAAGCACTGGAAAGCAGAGTCTGCTGGGGAATGTCTTTTTCTCCAGCCTCTCTTGATACCAGTGACAACAAACAAGCCACACAGCACGCTCCGTGCCTCTTGGCGCAGAGCCCTGGGCACAGGGGCCAATGGGGACAGCATAACAGTGATCGAACAGGACCTTCAGCTGTCATGTCCAGAATGTCACACACCAGGCTTGGAAAAGTCTTCACTCACCCTAAACACTGCTTTTGCTGTCATGTCTCTTGACTGCTTCGCTCAAAATTCAACACAATTCACACTTTATTATTGTGTGAAAGGAGAAAAATTCTTTTCTTTTTCTCACAGAGACCCTGAAGAGAGCAATTTCCAAGCGTTCCCTCTGACACATTGAGAGAAGGCGTGTTTTGATATGACTGCGCTTTTCTTCTCCCTCTTAAATCCACATTTTGATCTGCCTGCCGGGCAGCAGACAGCGAAGCCAGGCAGAAATTCCTGTGGTCCTCGGGGCGGGGGGGTGGGGGGGGGTGGCAGTAGTGAAGGGCTGGGGCTGCTGTCTTAGACCAAGTTTCCATTTCAGTTGCGAATGTCAGGGTCAGAAATTTTCGATAGCCGATAGCAGAGACCCAGCATCTCCAGAGCAAGAACGCATCTGTCAGGGGCTCTGCGAGGTTCCTTGACACCTGCTATGGAATTTAACCTTACTAAAAAGAAGTCATAACTGGTAGAAAGTGCCAACTATACTATCCCCCCAACAAACCCTCCATGGCCCTTGCTGTGCATATTGGCCATCTCCCTAACAGAAGTATGTCACGCCCTGCTGGATTAATTGGCACCATCAGTTATGTCCATATCAACAGGCAAGAGCAAAGATCCAGGCTTTGGACTCAGTCTCTTAAAAGTTTAACTAGTGTATCTGCTATCTATTGCTGTGTAACAAATTATCCTAAAACTAAGTGGGTTAGAACAACAGGCGTTTGTTATCTCACACCCTTTCCGTGGGTCGGGAATCCAAGACTGGTTTGGCTGGGCGATTCTGGCTCAAGGTCTCTCCTGAGGTTGCAGTCAAGATGTGGGGCTGGGCTTGCTTGGGGCTGAAAGATCTGATGGCAAGATGGCTCTCTCCTTTGCCCGTTGGCAAGAGGAGGCAGTAATGGGGCTTTGATACCAAAAGAGAGCTTATAAGCCAAGGTGTCTCTCAGCAGTTCTTGTCCAGGGCCAGTGTGGTGTAGGGCTCAGCACTGTGCATCTGAGCAAAGAGGAAAGTCAGCCGGTGAATGGGGCCAGAGGGGGAGCAGGGAAAATGCAGGCAGCCATGAGAGGGAAGGTGAGATGTATCAGTTAGACTGTCCCCAAGAGCATCGTTACCGAGCCGCTGTCCACCTAGGTGCAGAGAGGTTGTGTTTAGAAGATGAGTGCACACCTGAGCAAGAGGCTTGGCAATTTGTTGGAGAGGATGTGGAATAGGATCAAAGGCTTTCAGCACCAGCGGTAAGAGCTTGAGAAAGAGCTGCTTGTCTACCCCTCACAGCTAATTATGGGACAGAGAGGAGGCTGAGCCACAAGGGAGTCCCTGCCAGAAAGAGATGTGTGAAAACTACGCGTGAGCAAAGAGCTGGATTCAACAGTGGCTTTCATTTTCTCTGGACTCCAACATATTCTCGCTTTTGAGCACCAGACATACACCTGTGAACTCTGGAGTAACATTAACAGGCAAGCACCACTCATAAAATGTTAGCAGAGTTATTCCTAGTATGGAATTTAGGGAGGATGCTCATCCAACTACACCACCTTATAAATAAGAAACCAAGGTTCTAGGAGGTTAACTGACAACCTCCAGGCCACCGACTTATGAGCAGCAGATCTGCTCCTGGACCTTCTACCTTCTGGCCCCCAGGCCAGCGCTCTTTGCACTAAATTACTAGAGAGAATCAGGCGAGGTTTTATAAGACAGTGAGCGGCCTCATTCCAGTATGCCCCGTGAAAGTGCAGGGCTCGCCCACGCAGAGCTGCTCTCCAGCTAGAAGCGTCCTTTTATTAGCAGACCTGAGGGCAAGGAGACGACAAGGATGGTTTAGGCTGCTAATGGATTTCCCCTACATATGCCCTGTGACACTCCAAACCTTACCTCGCTTTGAGACATGGGACACAGTGGAAGCTTGCTAACACTGACAAACCCTTCTGAAGGAATAAACGATTGTGTAAAAAGCCTTTGGCTCAGGGCCTTGTGCAGCTTTGTGCAGCTGTCCTGGTTTCCCAGAATCTAGCCTTCCTGTGACCTCTGAGGCTTAGAGAGCCATGAACGTTCTTCCATGCCCTGCAGGCAACCTCAGGTCACCCAGAGGGACTCTGTTGCTGCCAGGATAACCCATATTTTTACTTCCCCAGATCTTCGAAGCCTTCGCATGAGCGAAGCAGGGACTCCAGGCTATTCCCTGATGAGGCTGATTTGACGGGTGTCCCCAACATACTAGTGTCAGCTTTTCAGAATCGCATTAAGATGTGTTCATGTCAAACCCGTCTCGACAGTGAATCATGTGAATTAGTAACTTGCTCTGTGAAGGCTGAGCCGGAGGAACAGAGGCTAGACAGAAGCAAGCACTCACAAAACTAAGTCATTCAGAGCAGAACGTGCTTCTCCATGTTGTTCACGTGTTGGGGCCCAGGGTAGTTTGACAAGTCAGAATACACAGCTCCAGGAGGATGGACCCCTTGGGTGTATCTACAGGGTGGTGATGGCTTTAGATGTTGGCATTTGTCCCTGCATCCTAGCCACGATGCACTTCTCACTCTCAAGCTGACATCCCTTACGAGATAGTTCTTGAGATAATCTTCAAATGTGAGGTCCTGATGTAGTCCTCCACTCAGCTCTCTACAGGAGGGTAACTGTGAGCATTTAGTGCCCCTTTGGTGCAACAATCCATCACCATCTTCCCATACGCAGCTGTGGCAGGTGAAGCATTGGGGCCTCTCCTGAGCAGTGGGGGACTGGCGGGCATAAACCAGTGGTTTCAGCAGCTCCAGGGACAAAGATCAAAGCCAGCCACAACAGGTTTATTGCAAGTGAGAGCTTGAGTTTCACTCTGACACAGGGAAAATCAGCAGGAACCAAGCAGTTGGGAAGTGTTGCAGACTCCAATTACTGGGTGACAGTCCTGTCTGATTCGACGGGCAGGGCTGTGCTAAATTTAGCGTGTCGCCTTGACCAGTAAGATCCCAAGGAGGTAAGATGCTAAGCACAGTTTTCAGCAGCCTGGTCTTTGTGTCAGGGGGAAGACGCCAGGAGCCGTGAAGCTCACTGGGGCCGGAGAACAAGCAGAGCCAGGGGGGTGGTTAATAAGCAGGTCTCCGAGCTGCAGATGGTGATGGAGGCAGATCAACTGGAGCCCTGTGGGGGCCAACTTCCCCTTTCACTGTACCCCGGGTGACATATTTCAACAACACAGTGCATCGGGAGCCAGACTATTTCTGGAAGATTCTTATCACAATGAATTTTGGCTTAAACAATTAAAAATAGATTTCTCCTTCTAAAATTAGATAAACCAGACTGATTAAATAAATGTCAAAGATTTCCAGAACAAGACACTCTACAGAAAGGGTCAGCAAACTGCGGGCCACAGGCTGGGAGCCTGTTTTCATAAATAATGCTTTTTGGGGACACAGCCGCACTCATTAGGTTATGAATTAGCTACGGCTGCTTTTAGGCTGCAGTGGAAGGGCTGAGCAGGTGCAACAGAGATCGAGTGGCCTGTAACGGCTAACACATTTACTATCTGGCCTTTTAAGGAAGTTTTCTGACCTCTGCCCTAGAGCAATGGTCGCTGGGCCAGCTCTTTTCAATATTTCCAAAATCTAATGGAACTTGTGCATTTCCTGCTGCTATGGCGATGGAGATGACACAGCAGAGATATCAAACTGGTGGCCCAGAGTCAAATTCAGCTTGTGCATACGCGTTCTCAGGGCAGCACAGTTGTGTTTTGCAAAAATTAGCAACATTTTCAAACCAGGAGGTTTCACTAAAAAAATGTCTACTTTTTGGCTACTGTTGAAAAATTGGGCATTCTGGCCATCCTGGGCCCACATTCCTGCATGGTAACCATGCGCCAGAGCCTGGGAGCATCAGCTTTCTTTAGATGGAATGTATCCTGTTCTACTTTGCCACAGACCCCACCATTTCCTGTTGTCTACCTGACACTAAGACAGTGTCAGCTGCAAGTTATCACGATTCTTGCCCTGCTGGGTTCACACCTCTAGTGGCTTGATTATTTGTTACCTGCCAGTGAGCATGAGTTTACCACCCCAGAACTAAAATCAAGATTCCATGCTTTGGGCCTGAATTCTCTCAGGTTCCTCCAAAGTACTGATTGTGTCATGCCCATCAGAAGCTCTGTTTGACTATTGCATTAACAAACTGTCTGGAAGAAAGTAGTAAAGTAATACTTTGTAATGGAAAGATGGGGGACCATTGCTGTGAAACAACTAAGAAAATAAAATGCATTGTCTCCTGTAATTAGAGTCATTTTTCTTTACCAAACACGAGTCACTAGCAAACGGTCAACTCCAGGAGGACGAGAGGCCATTTCTGACTGCCTGGCCTCAGCCAGGTGGGGCCACTGGTCTTGCTAACATTTTCTCTGGGGGGAGTTTTACCCATAAAATGTATCCTGCGTTGCCCACACAGAATCTCTTGTGGTGCCTGTGAAAGATGTACATCGGTGGGTTCAGCCCAGGCCCACGGAATCAGGACCTGTTGTGACCATCGTCAACGTACACAAGGGCTGTCACCTATGCTACAATTTTTGACAATCTTCTTTGCTTTCTGAACTTCAAGGATGAATACGATTCACCATTTTTAGAAAATTGAAGCCTTTACCTGTCATCACTAGGATTTACTTGTTTTGCATTCTGAGAGGAGAAAAAAAGAATATTGATTTTTAAAATGATTTTAAAAATCATAATTGCATCTCCCTTCCATCTGCTTGTTTACACAGTTTAGCACAGAAGAGATTTAATTCTTTGTTCAGAACCTGCTGAAAGTTTGAAATATAAAACTCCAAATTCCGTGGCTAATTGTAGAGAAGATGTTTAAAGTTATATAACGAGCTTCTATCAAAAGGCACTTGGGTAGAGTTTTAAATTTCTTCACCACAGAAGCCAGTGCCTAAAGAAATGGAGCCAGAAACCAAGGGTCTTCAAGTAGTGGTACTGGCCCCGATAAGGCTGGGGGTTGGTGGGAAAGATGGAGCCAGCTCTGCCTTCTCTGTTTGCATATATGTCAAGCAGGACCATTAGCATCTCCTTTAAATGCAAAGCGACACGGAACATTGGAAAATATAACTCTTCTTCCAAGGGCTTGGCTATTTCTGCATGGAATTTATGAATTAAGTTATCCTTTCGTTTCTTTTCAGGAAGCTGTAGATCACTGGGGCCTCACTCTGCAGACATCATCCAAGGTATCCAGTTCAAAATCCACCCCTGGCTCGAATCCTGGCTTCTGAGTGGATCCCAGATTCTCTTTGGCTGCACACTGAATTCCGAGATCACAGAAGGGGAGGAGGGTTTGGGTGACGCCCACTTCCTGATGCTCACTTGGCGGAGTTGCCGGCAGGGCTGGGTTTCTGGCCTGTGTGAGCACTCTTATTTTATTACCCACGTGGGGCCTTTGGACCATCAGTTTTCCTCCAAAAACTCTGTCTGTTTTTCATTTGTTAATTGAAGAACTCTTTTATTTAAAGAAATTATTGAAGCCAGCAGGTGTGAACTCTGTTAGCAAGATGGGTGTGTGTTTCTCTCAGCCCAGATCTACTTTCCTCGAGGCTGTCCATGACAGTTAATTTTATGTGTCCACTTGACTAGGCTCCATGCTCAGAGAGCCGGTAAAACATTATTCCTGGGAGCGTCTGTGAGAGCGTTTCTGGAAGAGACCAGCGTTTGATTCAGCAGAGGAGTAAAGAAGATCCTCTTTCTCCAGGATGGGCAGGCAGCTCCCAATCCTTGAGGGGGCTGAAAGGAACAAAAAGGCAGAGGAAGGGGGAATTCGCTGTCTTCCTGAGCTGGGATGACCTCTTCTCCTGCCCTTGACATCGGAGCTCCTGGTTCTTGGGCCTTCAGACTCCTGACATCAGTGAGATGCGTCCCCACCAGCGAGCGGCCCCCTGGCCATCAGGCCTCTAACCTCGGACTGGGAGACAGACCAGCGGCTTCTTCGGACTCGGATGGAGCTCCGCCACCTGCTTTCGTGGGTCCCCAGCTGGGAGACAGCAGATTGTGGGACTTCTCAGCGTCCGTAACCGTGTGAACCAATTTCCATGATAAATCTCCCCTCATGTATCTCTCTGTATATCTATATCCTACTGGTTCTGTTTCTCTGGAGAACCGTGACTAACGCACTGTTGACACACATTCTCATACAGAGGAAAAGTAATTTTCCCTCTGTCTTTCTGAGTTCTTGGCTGAGATTCCTGTGATAAGGGACAGGTTAACAAGAGAAAAACAAACAGATGTTTATTAACATGTATACCTCATACACACGGGAGATACCCAGGGAAAATGAGTAACTCCCTGAGGTGGCTTAGAATTTAGACCTCAACACCATCTTAGGGATGGGAAAGGAGAGGAGGCATGTAGGCCTCTTAGGCGAGAGTAGATGATTCTTAGGGAAGATGAGCGGGCCTTTAGAAGACCAGATGGGAGGCATGAAGGTTTGTGACAAAGTGTGTCTGGAGGTGATGTGGTGTCCACTGCTAGTCTGCTCTCCTGTGACAAGATACTCCTCGCCGGTTGATGAAACTGCTGGGACAGATGGGGATCGATGACAACTGAGTTCCTTCTGGACCACTGATCCTTAGGCAGAATTCAGAGAAACCCCCTCCCCACCTTAGCTGTTTTTCAAGTGTGTAAGTTTTAAATAATCAATAGGCCAAAGTGGAATATTTGGGGTGGCATTTTCTGCCACCCTTCACTTACTTTCCTCAATCTTAACTTGGAATTTTTTAAAAATTGGGTCCCTCCATTGTTTTTCCCGATCATTTTCATCCTGTCCCTTATTAGTGGAAAATATTACTCCTAGGACGTCTTCTGGTCTCCCTCCCCCACTGTGCCCTCCTCTTTCCCACGCCCCCTCCCCATTCCCATCTGAGAATATGGGAGAATGTCTCACTGCCTGGGGTTCACTCCTTCCTGCTCTGATATGCACTGCCTTTTCCAGGTTGAATTCCAAGATTGAGACCATCCTTCTGTTCATGGCCTCTTGACTCCACAAGAACCTCCATCCACACTACCTTGGGATACAGAGCCTTGAAATCACGCAAGACTTCCTCCCCTGCTTTTTCAAACGTGAGTCTGGGCACCGCAACCTGCCGCACGATGGGATCCTCGGTAACTCGGAGCTTTGCTGCCAACATGGAGCTTTCACACAAATGTTTCCCGGCCCCCATCTGTGAATTAACAAAAAAGATGAATCCAAAGTAAAAGAAAAGCCTGATTTAGGGCTTCATTAATGAAAGGAATAGTAAGAATTTAAAAATAACAGGCCACTTTCTGAATTTATAGAGAAAATTTTTTAAAACCTTGTTTGATTAAAATTAAAGAAGTCATTTTAAAAATAAAGTTCTCTATTTGGGTTCCAACTGTGACACAGAACTCTGAGAGCTGGGGAAAGGCACACCCTCGCTGGCTCGGAGCTTCTCATCCCAGTGTGAAATGGCAGCTCGATGGTTCTAAGGGCCAAGTGGTCCAGCTGCCCCTGGAGGCAGGTGACAAGGGAATATGGTACCTCGGAGACTCTTACTGCTTGCCTGCGACATGGAAGAACCCCTCCCCTCTGAGTCAGAGTAAATAATTTCTTTTGCTTGGTTTTTACCTCTGTGGGATGGCACCTATCACATCATATTAGAGCTAGCTGTTTGCCTGCCAGCTTTCTCAACCAAGCACGACCAAGTTCTATCACTGAGTAGCAAGTAAGAAAAAATCCAGATGAAGCTCAGATAATAAAGACAATTTATTGACTCACGTTGCTGAAAGGACCTCAGCCTGGCGCGAGGTCTGGCTGGATTCAGGGCTCATGGGACGTGACTCAGCTCCAATCTCTCTCTGTCCTTCGTCTCTGCTTCTGTGATGTTGGCCCCATTCTCAGGTGGACATGAGATGGCAGTCAGCAGCTCCTGCGATTACATCAACCCCACATCACGTTAAAGGGAACCAGGGATTGTCTTCCCATGGCTCCAATGGAAGAAGACTGTTTCTTTCCCAGAAGCCCCTGTACGTCTCCTGCCATATTGACTATTTGAGTCACGTGTCTAACCCCTAGACCAATCGCTGAGGCCAAGAGGATGAGAGGTAACAATTAGCGTAGGTACTCAGGTTTCCTGCCTCCTGGGAGCTGGGGGTGGGGTCAGCTCCACCCACTTGCCTGGCTGGGGACAGGGGAGCAGCGAATCCTAAGATGTCATGTGGCGAAGAGGGTCAGAGAAAGATGCTATAACTACCTTCACACATAGCGAATGCCTCCAGCATCGCATTCACTTCTGCTTGCTTTATCTGCAGTGTCCGTCTCCCCCTTAGACACTGAACGCCTGGACGCTGGCGATTTACTTCTGCAACCCCGGGGCCTGGCATCCAACATGCGTTCAGTGGAGGTTTCTTATGGACAATTTTTTCAGATGCCTCTGCAGGGTTCACCTTCAGATGATGCCTCTTGGCTATTCCCGGGGACTTTGGGTTCCGTGTCCAGAATTGGATAGAGGTCAGTGGCACTGAGACAGAGAAAGTGTCGGGAACAGCAGCTCCCTGGGTCTCTGGAGTTGTCTTCTCCTGGCCATGTTAAGAGCATGGGGACTCCATCCATTTACCGCACCAGAAGGTTAGTACGTTCTGGCATCATGGGAACTGAGTGGTCCTTGAGTTTGGTTTTTGATATGACATTTATCACGAAAGGACATGGGTGGGTATAAAAATAAAATACCAACAGGGAGCGTGGCTTCTTTCTTCCAGTAATAAAATTGCCTCAACTGAGCTTCTAAGAGAAAGAGACAGATGAAAGACAGAAGTGAAAATTAGCTTCCCCAGCCCCGTTCTGGAGGTGCAATCTGGCATTTAGCTGGAGGCAGCTACTGGAAAAGATTTGTGGTGGCGACTGTGAAAGAGAAATAAAATGTCAGGATTTCCTCCCTGGCAGGGCCCACATCAGGTCAGTGCAGACGGTGGCCCCCACCATGTGGTAGGCTGAAAATATACTTTAAAGGGTATTTTGTTGACTCAGCAACCTATGGGACTCGAACATAATGGAATATGAGCCAGCTAATAAGACGCCGTGTTAAATGTTCATTAATGTGGGTACAGTATTTGAAATAATGCAAGTAAAAAAAAACCAAACCCAGGACTCAAAATAGCGTGAATACACTGCTTATAGCTCCATAAACCATGTGTTCATTTTTAAATATTGAAAGAGTGCTTGGAGTAGAGTAAATAGAGTTCATCGGATTGGAAGCCTTAGTTCATAACTGATTTCAAAGGATTTCTGCAGAATGGTCTTCTCTGGGCAGACGAGTGATGCATTTGCAAAAACTGAGTTCTGCATCCCGGGCCAGTTGGGTGTGGACAGGGGTTTTAGTCTAAAGATGAGAGGGCAGAGTGTGAGGAGAGGATGGAAGGGAGGCAGGGAGGGAGGAAAGGAAGAAAGAAGAAGGAGGGACTGGGGCAGCTCCTGGGTGTCCCCTGCTAAGGATATCAGAGCTCAAAATTATCAGCCTGCAGTTTTGTTAACCCAGAAACTTTCTGAACCTGTGACAGTAACTCAGAGTGACTTCAGACAGATATATGTCCCCAGTCACTGAAGCCTCCATCTCAAACAATAAGTGCACGTTTATTGAGGACCTGCTGTCAATCCTTTCGTTAACATACCGTGTCCAGCGCTGTGCTCGGGGCTATAGAGCGGACCACAAAAGTGAGTAGGACAAGGGCCCTGTCATTAGTACACTTCCCATCTCATTAGAGACACAACTATAACATATGAAGCAGCTGGAAAAAATACATAGTGAAGTACAAGATGGGAAAGTACCAAGAAAAAACAAAAGTGTACTATAAGTGAAAAGAGAGAGAAATTAGTGAATGCTGGAGCAATCAAGGAAGGCTCCTGGGAGGAGGTGGCAATTATGCTGAGTCTTAAAGTGTGGCTATGATTTGGATTATTACATTAAAAAAAAATAAAGGCACGGAGAGGCAGTGAGCAAGGGATCCCGGGGCAGCGAGTTTTGCCCAGCTGGCGTGGGGCGGGGGTAGGGCAGAGGGGAGACAAAGCCAGCCCAGTAGAGAGGAGGGAGATCCTGGAGGGTCTTGGGAGGCGGGTGCTCAGGACCTCAGGTTTGATTCAGTAGGGGAGTGGCAACCACTGAAGGCTTTGGAGGAGTTGATAGACAGGGAAGAGGTGTTATGTGGGGAAGATCGATTTGGTAGTCACGGGTTTTGGGGGATCCAGTACTGACTAGGATCACAGGAAGTAGCCAGGTGTAGCAGGGGGACAGGTTTGGAAGGCACTGCCTCCAGGGCCGTCTTGAGAATGGAGAGGAAAGAGGTGGGAAAACCTAGAGGAAAAATCAACCAATCTCTTCTCCCCATATTTGACCCAAGAAGATGCTGAGCCATGAAACGGCGTGAGCAAGTTTCCTGGGTCTGCCGCTTCTGACCACTGTGGCCTTGGATAAGCCGCTCCATCTCTCTCTCTGTTTCCTTATATATGAAAGTAGAATAACACTTGCCTTATTTCCTTGAAAATGTGGCTGAGGAAGCAGACAAAAGGATTTGGAAAACATTTTGCAAGATACGAAGTATGAGGCAAATATTTGCCGTCATTATACACAATAACTTGTCCCCAGTGTAAACCAGAGCTGCTCTGGGGGCAGGGGGCTTTCTGCCGTGTACCTAAAATGGTGCTGGATTGCCACACATGTGAGTCTCTCTCAGGGGCTTAAAGTCACCTCCTCCCTCTGAGACCCTTCCTTCTGCTGCTCGACTCCGTGGAGAACTTTCTCTAGACTTTCATGCCTCAAACACGGGGTTGTAAACCAGATAACCACGGTCGTTAGGACTGAATGCAGAGTAAGAATAAATAGGTGCTGAGCGAGACCTTGAGAAGCCTCTCCTGCGGGCAAAGTTATGAACGTAAGATCTGGACTTTTGGGGGGGCATCATTTTGACTATTAATGTCACTTAATAGGAAAAATGAATCAGACATTTGGGGCTCCCTTCCGGGCTCTCAGACGTCTCGGAGGTGGCGAGGCTGTTGGACCAGTGATGGCTCCCCAGAGGGATGTTGCAGGCCTCTGAGCTACTGGCACCGCTTCCACGCTAGTTTGAAACTGACCACACAGAACCAGACTCAACGCATTGGAATTCAATTACAACATTTCATTTATCATTTGTATTTTTGTAAAAGGACTGTATGATTGAGTGAACTGTCATATATTTGATGAAGGCGAGGAAGCTGGCTGGAGGAGCTGGTCTGCAGTGAATGTGTGTTATTCTATCTTGGATAGACTGTATTTGAGAGGCTGACGAGACACGGCTGTGGAATTATCCTACGGACAACTGGAGATTCGAGAGTAGAACTTGGGTGAGAGGAAAGGACTGGAGATAAAGGTTTAGGAATCATCTGCAAATAAATAGTAGATAAAAATGAGACTTAGACCTGAAAATTGTATAATGTTATAAACCAATGTTACCTCGATAAAAAAAAATATTGAGACTGGAAGACACATTAAGGGGATACCATAGACGGAGAAGATCAGAGGACCAAGGGTTGAGTCTTGGGCAAATCTCGAGTTAGGGAGCAGGAGACAGAAAGTGTCAAATGCCACCTCTGAACTCCAAGAACTCGCCATCTCGTCGGAGACACCGAACATGCACATCACAGAGGTGCTGGAGGGTGACGTGGGACTATAAAAACCGCCATGTGATAATTTGGGTTCTTCAGACCATGAGTGCTGTAGGCGGTCAGGAAGGGAGAGATGTCAAGAGATGGAGCTGCTGCAGAAGCTTGCTGGGAAGGGAGGCAAGCTCAGCCTGGAAAAGGCAACTCTGGGAGCTCTGAGCTAATGCTATGTATTTGGGGAGCCTTCAGCCCAGAGACAGGCAGAGAAATGTGGGAAGTCTGGTCAACCCAGTGGGAGAATCTTTCCCCTCCCCTCCAGCCAGCCTGAACCACCTCCCCATCATTGCCTCCCTCTCCTCCGTCCCACAGATCCCTCTTCCTGCAGTTCCCTGGGTCCTCATCTTGCCTCTGAAATCTGGCCTGAGCGGCCCCTCCCTGCCTGGAAGGCTTTCCTCCTTCTCTCCTGCTGTTGTACTTTCTGGAAGCCTCACAGGACCGCCCGAGTTGACTTCCTTCCTCAAAACTCTAGTAACTTGATTTTCTTCACCATGTATTTGAAAGTTCAGAGAGAGTTCTTTATACAGTTTTTCATCCTTTATATGCTTGGCCTGTCCCCCAACTAAATTGTATATAGCCTTCCTTAGAAGACTGTTACCAGAGGGGCAGAGTATCTAAGGCACCAGCACAGAGTGGGTGCTTAGGAAGAGCTGGCTGTTAATATCCATGGTATTACGGTGCCCTTGAGATCAGTAGCCATGTCTGACACCCTCTCCACCCCTAGCCGAGGGCAGGCACACAGGGAATGAATGCGTGTTCATATGACAGTACGTTCTTTCCACATTCAGTTGGCTTCTTCTGCATCTTTACCAATTTTGTTCAACCACAGGGACGATAAGAACTCATTTCTGGGAGGTCTTAAGAAGATATTTGCCCATTTAATTTTTTTGAGAAATGGCTAGAAGAAAGCCAACTCTCTTCTCCTTTATTGATGAAAGACAAGGTGCTTTTGTTAAGTACAACATCTCAAAATCTTTCAGATGGACAGTCATGCTGATGACAGACTCCACCGCAGCAAACTGCAGATAGGTGTGAACTCCTGGCTCAGAGAGAGTTTTAAATCCCCAGCTGTCCCTGGCGCTCGACGCACAAACATATTGGGTGACGCTGTTGGTCCCCTCTGTTCTACTTGGGGACTTTGCTTCATAGTTCGAGCACCTGCAGAATGAGAGGGACGAGGACGAGGAGGAGAGGCAAGTGACACAGTTTTCTCTTTTTGGAGTGACCTGTACGAGGCCCAGCCTGGATGATTTCGATGATATTATTTTTTGAAACAGCCATTTTTAGAACTTGAAGTCATTTCAAGTCAGATCAGCTCTGTTGCCTCTGATGTTGGCGGAGCCATAGAAGCTGGAAAAGAGAGGTGCCCCTGGAGAGTATTCAGAGTTCCTCTTAATGCACTCATCGTGGTTTGGCCTATTGTACCGTTTGCTGGGAGACGGTGGAGATGTGGCTTTTGGGGTTTCTGGGCCGCATCTCTTTTGCACACCGACCTTCAGACTTTGTTTTTAAAAATAGCTATCTCCAGAATCAGAACAAAAAATTCTGCCCATTTAATACTTATGAATATTTCACATCCATGTTATGAATGTATAAATAGCAGTAAAGGAAAGATGGTAGATTTGGGGTAAATGACCATGTCATGTAGCTCAAGCCCAAAGTGAAGCTATGAAATAGATGGTTTGTCTTCAGGGCCTGACACTCCCTCTAGTCAGCAGGGCCTTCCCAAGTGACCCACTGCTACCGAGCCCTAAGGGATCGGTGACTTGCACGTGGGTCCTTTCGCCCAGAGCCACTCCCGCTAATAGAATGAGACTGGACTTGGAACAGCAGAGCAGAAACGTTATTCATTGATCAACAAACAGAGGCCGAGTTCATGCCGTAAAACTCCTTCTCCCGGAAGGGAAGGTGAGCAGGGTTCTTATGGGATGTGAAGGGCAGGGGGTCTCCGCGTCATTGCTAGGGTGGGGGCATTTGGGGCATGCGCACATCTTCCCTTCTAGTGCACGGCACCTTTCGCACACACTTCCTCTTGCCCTCGCACCCCATCGCCACCTTGGACCTTTCTGGTTGGGACCAGTCCTGCAGTTTGGCTGTCTGACAATGTTCTGCCTTGGGTCCTGTAAGCAAGCACAACTTAAAAACAGAGCGTTGGCCATGGGAAACGTTCTAGGGACTTCTCTGGGTGACACCTCCAGACTGGCCAGGCCCTCAGCATGCCAGCGTACTCAGGCTCCTTCTAAGGAAACAGCTCGCTCTCCCCCGTTGCTCAGCTGTGCTTCTGGGCTCCACGAGGAACATGCCGCCATCCCCACCCATCCAGGACAACCGGATTTGGGGAGGATGCCAGCATCAAGGGCGTGCAGTCTGCACTGTCAACTTGCCAGCGGGCTTGAAATTAAAGCCTTACCAAGGGGGCAAATGATTCATCAGTCTCTCTCTTCCTGGAATTTGCGCTGAGAAATGGGTAGAAATCATGCAGTTAGTGGTGGATTCAGCTGACGAGACTTGCAGACAGACACCGGGAGGGGCCGCGAAGGAGCGACAGTGATGAGGGAGCGGAAGGCAGCAGAGCCCAGGGAGAGCCAGTGCCTGGAGCAGGAACCGGAGGGCAGAGAGGGCTGGCTCCCCTGAGGCTGGGGGTCCACACGCCCCAGCCGCCAAGGACAGGCTTCCCGGTACCAGAACAGCCTCAAATCCGGCTCCTTCCAGCTCCCAAAATGGGGTGTGCCCTCTGTGAGGCTGGCTGCCCAGTGGCTCCAGTTCGTCCCTGTGGCCAGGTGGTTGGTGGTTCCGCTTTTCTCAGATTCCCATGAGGCCTGGACAGGGTCCCCATTTTTCTTACTCCTGCGCATATCCTTAAGACGAAGTCCTCACTCCTTGAACCCAGAGAGAGTTTGGTTCCTTATGTGACAGCCTGGGGTCCTCTCATCGTCTCTGATCATTTCCCCCTTGGCTGTGATCTTTTTGGCTTTAGGAAAAGAAAATGCCAGGGCGCTGTAGGAAGAATAGTGCCTTAGAGTCACGCTGAGACTTGATAGACGTTTCTCTTAAAGAACCCAGGCCGCCTCCACGTGCTCAGGACGCACAGAGCTTCCTAGGCCTCTCCAGGTTGACACCCAGGGCCCGAGAGCCAGGACCCCTGGCAGGGCCAAGGACGAAAAAAGGAAAAACCAAAGGGGCCAGGAGGAGGACATGGGCGGGGGACTGCCTTACTCAGTTCAGGCCGCCGTAACAAAGTACCACAGACCGGAGGCTTCCAAGCAGACATTCACTCCTCACAGTTCTGGAGGCTGGAAGGCTGAGGTCAGGATGCCAGCACGGTCAGGTGAGGGCCCTTTTCCTGGCTTGTAGGCAGCTGCCATCTCATTGTATCCTCACGTGGGAGAGAGAGAGAAAGAGAGACACTGGGGGTTAGGGTTTCAATATATGAATTTTCCGGGGGTCACAATTCGGTCCACAGCCTTCTCTCAAACAGAGAAGCAACTCCTTGATGCCCAGCCAGCGGTGGACTCTGAATCAATTTATGGTTGACTTGATATTTGCCTACTAATTCCATTATTCATTTGTTCGACAAGGGTTATTGAGCACCTGTGATATAAGTACCAAGCAAAATTCCTAATTAATATTATTTATATCACATTACTAAGTATGTAAATAACGAGGTATGTGGGATGATGTGAATGCCTAGATGAAAAGTGAATCATGGATGGAGGCAAGGAGAATGTGGTGCACACTTGTAACTTCACATAGTGGGCATTTTGAGCAACAGGTGAGTAATAAGTAGAAACTCAGACGATTTTATATGATAATTGCAAGAAGTCGCTCCCGAGACCTTGTCTCTTTCTTTCTCTCCTTTCTCACTTTAAAAATCAGAACACTGGCTTGGGAGTGTTACCCTTTAGCGGACCCAGTCAGGGAGTGAAATCCAGAAGGAAGCGAGTGCTCACCGTTTCCAAGATAATCATCCGCCGAGTGACCTTCAGAGGTACAGCCACCCCTCTGCCATCACATGATCAGACAAATCCGATACCTCCAGCCAAGGCTCCTGTTGGACAGCTGTCCCCCAGGCCTCCTGGGCTTTACTCAGAGGACACGTGGCAGCTGGTGGAAACTCCTGCCCCGGGAGAGAAGCCTGGAGCCCCTGGACCCCAGCTCATTGCTGCAGGTCTGTCAGACTCAGGGTGCCCATGACCAGCTCTGGGAAAGTAAACCATTGATGTGTCCAAGTGGCTTTTGGAATAAAACCTCTAGAAGTAAATGACCCCATGGCTTAGGTAAGTTAAATATTTGAATGTCACAGATGTTTGTTTAAAGAAAACAACTTTGCCCACCGTTACTTTCATCCTTCCCAATGTGAGCCATCTCCTTTGATAAGGGTGTTGATTGGAGCTGGGTTACGTCAGAGGGCATTTGGGAACGATTCCTGTTGGA
Source organism: Equus quagga (assembly GCF_021613505.1). NCBI lineage: Eukaryota > Metazoa > Chordata > Mammalia > Perissodactyla > Equidae > Equus > Equus quagga. The sequence goes on along the minus strand of NC_060274.1, from coordinate 16,383,517 downwards.
TGGCCTGCAACTGCCTGGCAGGGCTGGAGAGCAGAAGAGCCGCCCAGGGAGGGTTATAACGTCATACAGGCCCCTGCCCAGTGACCTCCTGTTCCTTAGATTCTTGTAGCCACAAACTCCATCCCTGGCTAGCTCCGTGGCTTAGTGGTCAAGTTGGCACACTCTGCTTTGGTGGCCAGTGTTCGCAGGTTCAGATCCCAGGCACAGACCTGCACCACTTGTCAGCCATGTTGTGGTGGCGTCCCACATACAAAAAGTGGAGGAGGATTGGCGCAGATGTTACCCAGAGCTAATCTTTCCCAAGCAAAAAAGAGGAAGATTGGCAACAGATGTTAGTTTAGGGTGAATCCTCCTCAGCACAAAAAATAAATAAATAAAACACATTACAGTGACTGGACGAAAGTTGTATTCATGTACAGCCAGTACCCAAACCTGGCGCTTGAAGAGTTTATCCTTTTTGGGGACCTTCCTTCCAGAAGTGCCCAGAACTGAACTGCTCAGATCTGCAGGCTGCAAAATAACAAAGGTTACTGATCTTCCCACCAGCATGGTCCCTGCCACGTCCGGTAAGAGACCACGCAAGGAGCAGCAAACAGCAGGAGCCACAGATGACGATGCAAGTGACTTCTGAGCCCACGTGGCGGCCTGCTCTGGATTTAACCAAAACCTCGGCCCTTGAGGCTGGCAGCGAGGGATTAGAGGCCAGCCTGGTATGCTTGGCAGCTTGCTGGCTGCAAACTTAGAAAGTTGAGCGTGCTATAATTGATGGCGTGTGTGACACATCTGACGCTCCCCTCCCCCCTCCCCCCCTCCACCCAGTGAAATACTATTTCTGAAGCTTAGTTCAGCAAACAACCCCAGCTGCTTCGGGCTTTCACACGTCCAGGTAGCATTTAAACTCCAAAGGCCTTCAGCTTTCCATTCCATCCACCTCCAGGCTTGGGAACCCACAGGCTGGAGTCAGAGGTGGGGGCTGATTCTTGGGCTCACCTCCACAGCTCCCACGGCTCTGTGGGGCAGTGGCAGTGCTGTCTAGTGGTTAGGCACAGCCACCGGAGCCAGAGGCCTGTAGGCTACCTCCTGGCTGTGAATAGATTCCTTCAACTCTCTGTGCCTCAGTTTCCTCCTGGGGATAACAATGTTTCTTCTCTTATATGATTGTCGCAAGGACTAATTGAGATAAGGATTTTGTGCTTGACACAAAGCAAGTGTATAATATGGTAGATATCTGGAAAACACTGGAGGCAAATGGGTGGGAGCTTCTGGGTAGGGCTGTTTGGACCATAAGAACCCTGGTTTAGTTGTTTTGAATCCTCTGATTGTCTATCCACCAGATGTAAGAGTGACACCTCTTACACAGACGGCCGTGTTTTGACCGTTAATGTCATTTGGAAACTTCCCCCTGGAAAATCTAATTACATGTAGTTTGAAAAGTGATTTGCTGCCTGGGGAAGAGTCTCCCAAGACCGAATTTTGCTGGGTGTCTCTGTCTAGGGGAAATGGGCTCAGCAAGACCCCCTAAAGTGGAGCTGCCTCCTGGTCCTCTCACACATGCCTGTCACATAGTAGGCCCTCAATAAACGTCCATTGTGTAAAGAGAGAGATGGATGCATCCATACTGTACTTGGGCGGAGTTTTGGGTTCTGTTTTACGCAGATGCAGGCTTCACGCTGGTGTCCTTCTGGAGGCCGCACCTTCTCAAGATCGCTTCCCCTGTGCTCCATAAGAGAGATTTACAGGGATAAGCAACACCAACAGTGTGATACATGCAGCTTGCCAATCAATCAGACCCAGTGACATGACCCTGCCCCTAGTTTAAGACAAGAAGGGAGGAGCATGGTCTAATGACAGCAGCAAAGAGAACTGAATGCAGTGCGCTGTGTCCTGGCAGCAAGCTGGCCAGGCACTGGATGGCACTGCACATCCATCAAGCCTGGGTGCATTTCCAGCCCTGTCAGCAGTGGCTTCTCCGTGTCTCTCAGCCTCTCCCCTTGCAGCTTACGCAAGATAGAAGAGAATGCGGGGTACATAGTGAGCTTTATTCCCACCCACGTGTTGGTTGGGATATCTTGCAAAAGTCCTGATTTTCTAGGACAGGGAGCCACATGAGAGCTCTTCCTGGATGCAAAGTTGACATAAGTACAAAATTAAAAGTAACTTATGTTCTGAGAATTGGTGTCCAGAGAAAACACTCTTGTGCTACTTACCACGCCTGAAGTCGGTAAAGACAGGAAAAAAGAGTCGCCCATCTTCCGTATAACAGCTCTTGCTCCACAGAATTTTGAAGCTAGAATTCCAGAGATCCGTTGAGTTCATTTTTGCAGATGGGAAAACAGGCTCCAAGGAAATGAAATGACTCGTCCAGGGTCACACACTTCCCTGCCAAACCTTGACCCAGATTTCTAACTTCAGTTCAACTCCTGGACTGTCTGAACTCTACTCGCCCCTTAAATTGTGTCTCCCCTCTTACTAATGACCCATTGTTTCCAAGATGTCTAGTTAGGTGTGTTATTTTGAAGTGAGAGCCAGCTGGAACTCTTTCTCCCATGGATTTTTTTTTTAGAAAAATAATTCTAGAACATCACCATTGTCCACCCAGTTGCTGAAGCCAAAACCTTGCGAGTTTTCCTCTATCCACTCCCCAGCTCCGTCCCTGGCCCCGGCTACAGCCCATGTGGTGAGAGGTCCTGTTTGCTCTACTTGTGAAATACGTTTCAGATCCTTCCACTTCTCCCCACCTCCTCCTCTGTTCCAAGCCCCACCATCTCCAGCCACATCTGTTGCAGAGCCCCCCCACCCAGTCTCCACACTGGAATGATCTTTTTTTAAAACACTTTTTATTTTGAAATGATTATGCATTCACAGGAAGTTGCAAAAGAATGTACGGGGAGATCCCGTGAGCTCATCACCCAGAGTTTCCCAATGGTGATGTGCCAAAAGCAGAAGCTGACTCTGGTACGATCCACAGAGTGGATTTCATCACGTTTACATGCACTTGTGTGTGTGTGTGTGTGTGTGTGTCTGTGCAATCATATCACTATGTAGATTCGTGTGACCACCACCACAATCAAGAGAATGATCTTCAAAAACTGGAAATCCGTCATGTTCTCTCCCTGCTGAAACCTCTCTGTGGCTTCTCATCCTTCTAGAATATACTCAGGCACCAGCTGGAGCGACTTCCTGGCTTTCTCCCAGGCCTGAGCTATCTCGCCCTGGTGCCTGGCTGGGCCTCCGTGAGCCCTCAGTTTTGAACCTGCTGCTGCCTCCATCTGGTTTGCTTCGTTCCTGGCTGTTCTCTTGGCTGGCCTTGTCCTCTCCATCAGGTCTCACCTCCCGGGCTGCCTTCTCTGACCACTTACTCTCCATCATAGCACCCTGGTCTCTGCCCTGTAGTGTTTTTCACTGTCTGAACTGTTTCATACGCTTGCTCACTTGTTTCTTTGTTCCTCGGGGAGTTAAATGCCGCGAGGACAGACAGCTTGTCAACAGTCACCCCTCAGAATTGACTCGTGGGCCTGGCACCAAGCAAACATGTCGAATGATGAAGGTCAGGGCGGATCTACGTCCTAATGCCCAGAATCAGTCAGGGCAACTCAGGCGCTGAATATGTGATGGGAAAGGACTACATAGTTATACATGTAGAGAGACATCTTTTATTTTAAAAAGAATTACCAGATTTCTCAAAAAATTAAAAATAGAAGTACCATAAGACCCAGCTATCCCACTACTGGATATTCATCGAAAGAACATGAAATCAACAATTCAAAGAGATTTATGCACCCCTATGTTCATTACAGCATTATTCACAGTAGCCGAGACATGGAAGCAACCAAAGTGCCCATCAACTGCTGAATGAGTAAAGAAGATATGGTATATATACAATGGAATACTACTCAGTCATGAAAAAGACAAAAATCGTGCCATTTGCCACAGCATGGATGGACCATGAGGGTATCATGTTGAGTGAAATAAACCAGATGGAAAGACAAACACTGAATGATTTCACTTGTATATGGAAGATAAACTAACACATGGATAAAGAGAACAGATTAACAGTTACCAGAGGGGAAGGAGGAGGGGTGGGTGAAAGGGGTACAGGGGCACACGTATATGATGATGAATAAAAACTAGACTATTGGTGGTGAGCACGATGCAGTCTATACAGAAACTGATAAATAATAATATACACGTGAAATTACACAATGTTATAAGCCAATAGGACCTCAATAAAATAATTAAATAAAAAAAGAAGAATTGCCTTATACTGAGTCTAAATGATACTTTAAGACTACACAGGTATAAACGTATGCAACTTTTTTAAAAGTCTGTATCCGATACTTTTTGAGATACTAAAAGGAAGCTTGAACTTTCTGTTCTTTATCAGATTGCTTTTCTGGTCAATGTTTAAGGTCCTTCTGTTTCTTTTTCTGCATTATATTTTTATATCCTTAAGAAAGCAGCAAACCCGTCTCTGTATATACAGTAGAGTAAACATCCCAAAGAAGACAATGTTGGGGGATACAAAAGTGTGCACTTGTGTTAAAGCTTATGCAGCCTGGGGGTGTTTGCGTCCGTGTCCTCAGACACTTCCACACAGGGGGCTTCCTGACTGGTGATGATTTTTAGGTTTGTCCCAAACATGTGGCTGCAGAGCTCTCCTGAGTTAGGCAAACACACTTCCTGCCAGCTGGCCAGCAACGCGACCTTTAGTGCTTTGTAGTTATCAAATCCTTTACAAAAATTGTCCTCTTCATCAGACGCCTTCAAGATGAACTCATATCACTTAAAATATGGAGGTAAATTCTAGAAATGTTGCTGCCTCAGAAGGCAACGGGGCCTCCATTGTTGGGATGAGGGGAGCTTTCTTTTTCCCTTTGAATTGAGGGAATCAGCTGATGTCCACAGGCCACTGGACGCACAGGTTGTTCTGTAAGGTGTCTTGGTCATGTCTCTCATGGGGCAATGCCCTCCGGTGTAAGAGCCGCTAAGGACAAGACTGAGAAGCAGGAGAAACTTGCTTTTCCGTGTCTCCACATGGTCCCCACGTCCCGTCTCGTCTTGTCCCTCTGCCTTCCCCGCCTCCTCTCTGTCAGAAGCGCACAGACAGGGATGGGCTCTGGGCACTTGCTCCAGTTTCCTCAGGCCGTCTAGACTTCAGTGCTAATCCCCTATTTCATTAAACACCCATTAACTCGCGCTACTGTGGATCAGGCATCGTGCCAGCGGCACACGGATAAAAGATATGTCAGTTTGGGCCGTCTAGAAACTTCCGGGGCCAGCAAGGAAGGCAGATCAATCGTCGGGCCGTCACAGGAAAACATGAAGGCTAGCGCTAGCTTCTGTGAATCAGGCAAGAAGCCTCGAGATTCTGGTCCTGGTAAAGCCAGCGGAGAGGAAAGGGAACGAGTCGTGATCTCTGAGGGAGGCCGCTTCCTCCAAGATGTCCTTTGTGCAAAAATCAAGCCTGGCAGTTGAGACCTCCTGCTGACGAGCTCTGGGACAAGTGGGTTCTCCTTAGATTGTCCTGGGAGGGGTGACCTCGCCTTTCCTGACCCTGCAGCCCAGGAGTGACCGGGGGGTGACGGGTGATTTCTCTCTCATCTCCTGGGTTTTTCTACTGCTCATGGCAACCCCAGGGTTAAAGTCCAGTAGATGGGGAGCGAAGGGCTGGAAGCTCAGCGCAGCCTTGGCGCTGCCAACTGGTCAGAGAGGGTGGCCCTGGCAGAGGGCCCAGCTTGACGTCTGCAGGTCACCACTGTCTCCACTTGACCGAGTTCCACCTGACCAGGGGGTTTCTCTGCGATGTCTGGGTTGTCCCAGACTCATCAAGAGATATTTCACACTGCTGATGTGTCTCTGTACTACTTAAAAATGTTTTCTTCAGGGGCTGGCCCCGTGGCTGAGTGGTTAAGTTCGCGCGCTCCGCTGCAGGCGGCCCAGTGTTTCATTGGTTTGAATCCTGGGCACGGACACAGCACTGCTCATCAAACCACGCTGAGGCAGCATCCCACATGCCACAACTAGAAGGACCCACAACGAAGAATATACAACTATGTACCGGGGGGCTTTGGGGAGAAAAAGGAAAAAATAAAATCTTTAAAAAAAAATGTTTTCTTCATTGCTTTTTAAAAATTAGGAAAATAGTACCTATTTGTCCTGCTCGCTTTCCCCTGAAAGGGCGCTAGTGGTGAAAGAGTGCAAGTTTCTTCCCGTGATTGCTGCTGCTCTGTCCTCACCGTCTGCGACTGGGTCAAGGACACAAAATCATTTCTTGAAGCGAATCCGCTCGGGGGCCGGAGCTGCCTCTTGTCTCCCCTTCAGGTCACCGAGCTGCAGATCCGCCCAGGGCTGCCCCTGACTGAGGTGGCTGTTTATTGTCCCCTGAGCATTCCAGAAGGACTAGAAGATGCCAGGGGCACTGAGAGTGCCCACCCACAGGGTGGTGGGACCACAGCCAGGCATCGTCTCGCCCAGAGCCTGGCATGGGAAACCTCAACGATGTCAGCGACAGTAACAATTATTCAACCCATTGATCTCAAATGGGGACAAGGCACAAAGTGGAGACAAAGAGATGCTAAGACCGTATGTCATGCTTTCTGTGGTCACCTCTAAACCTGCAACCAGGAGCCATCACAGGACAGTGGAGCTGGCGGCCTCGCCAGGCTTCTGTTAGCCAAGCTCCCTCTCCAGAGCCGTCACAGGCTCTCGGGGTTCTGTTTATGCCCTGTTATGGTGTCCTGCAGTCTTGGGCATAATTGTCCCTTTGCATCATCTCCAAACCTGGCCGCTGCCCTGCCGTCTGCTGCTGGCAGGTGGCAGCAGCTTCTGCAGGTGTAGAGCATGCTGAATGACCTCAGAAGAAGTGCGTTCATTCGAGTGAATGAATGAAAGACTGAGAACAAGAGGGACCAATCTCCTCCACATCTCGGCTTCCTTGAGGTGGGTCTCCTTTTAATCTAGCCATGGAGACCCTCTGAATGGAAATGGGGAACAACGCTGCTCAGTGGTATTCCTAGTGCATGCGGGTCATGTTCCTGTTGTGGAGCCATCCATACGGTACAACCAAGAAACTCAGAACAGAGGGGACCGGAGGTGGACAGGAGACAAGCCTGCCCGCTGGTGAGCAGAGCTGGGCAGACAGGAAGGGAGCTGGGGAGAAGGAGAGAGCAGACAGGCTGGGAGCCCCCAGAGCCACACAGACCTCACCGAGCTGCCTGCTTAGCTGCAGACACAGCCCCCTCCCAGGCCTCGTGGCCTCATGATGGCCGGTTCCTGCCACAGGAGGACAAGCCAGTGATGGCCAAACTCAGACTTTCACAGGCGAACCCACGTGATGCTTTGTTCAATAGCTTTCCTCTGAGATTGCAAAGAACGGAAACAGCTTGCCACGCCCAGCCTCTGTTTTAAGGACCCCCTCACTGCTAAATTGCTTCTTGTCACATTTGAAGTGTCCAGAGGAGCAGAGCGTGGCAGCCCCCTCTTCTCCTCCCCCTGCTTGCTGCAGGCCGGGGGCATCCAGGACAGCACAGTGCACGCTGGCCTTCCAGTGGGAAAGCAAAGCAACTCGAAATGTAGGTATTGTTGTGTTTTGAACTCCTTCCAATCTCAAAAATGTATTCACCTTTTCCCACCTACACCGTCTGGTTCCAAGGAACCAGGAACTGTCCCAGGGGGACATGAAAAAAAAGAGTTGACAAAATGCAGAAACATTTCTTGCCCTCATAGAGCTGATGACTTGATGGGAGAGACCAACAATAATGTCACATGGTGACGCGTGCTACGAAAAAGTAAAATACAGCAGGGCTGGCCCAGGGGAGTAGTGGTTAAGTTCAGCACACTCTGCTTTGGCGGCCTAGGCTTGGTTCCCAGGCACAGACCTACACCACTTATCAGCCACGCTGTGCTGGTGACTCAAATACAAAATAGAGGAAGATTGGCCACAGATGTTAGCTCAGGGTGAATCTTCCTCAGCAAAGAAATAAAATACAGCAGAGAAAGGGGTAAAGAATTTAAAGAGGTTTGGGGTTGCAGTTCTAAGTAGAGTGGTCAGGCAGGACCTCAGTGAACAGGTGACAATTGGGCAAAGACCTGAGAGTGGTGAGGGAGTGAGCCTGCAGCTGTCTGTGGCAGGGAAAGGTAAACTTCCAGTCAGAGGAAACAGCACGTGCAAAGGCCCTGAGGTAGGAGGGGGTCTGGCATTTTCAGGGAAACCCCAAGGAGGCCCAAGCACTGGAGCCAAGTGAGGAGGGGAGAGGAGGAAAGAAGGCAGGTCAGGTGGTGAATGGCCCAGGAAAGAAAGTGGGGCCTGTAGGATGCTGGCTTTTGCACCGGGCAAGGTGGGAGGCCATCCAACAGCTGACAGAGTGTCATGATCTAAATGATGTTTTAAAGGGTCATGCTGGCCGGGGTAGTGAGACTAGACTAAGGGCAAGGACAGAAGAAAGAAGAACACCTAGGAGGCTACTGCCTGTGGATGGTGACTTGGCAAGTTTTGGGAAAAAAACAGGAGTTCAGCATGATCAGGGTTGAAGATGTCGAGCAGGCCCTGGCAGCGTCTTAGAATATCCTTCCTCTTGATCTGCTAGGAATTGGGGCAAATAGGATTGAAAGACACTCAGAACCAGCACGGAATTCGAGTCCTGCTGTCTTCGCGTAGATTAAGCATAACGATTTCAGCCTGTGTATGTGGAGGTCCAGGAGGAAACCAAAAAAAATGCTCTCTGAGGCTCCCTCTGGCTTCTCTCCACCTACCACACCCGGAGTCCAGACGACCCCAGAGGTTCCTCTCCTGGAAGCTTGGATCAGAGTCTGAACCTACGGTAACTCTGGCGTCTCTGTAGTTAAAGAGCTGTCGTGGGGAGGGGCCCCTGGTGGACAAAAGGAAGAGGAGAGAAGTGGCTACTGGAGAAGGGCTGCAATTGGACCAAGAAGTTACTGTGAAATGGGCTAACAGTCCAGTCCATCCTCATCACTCACGGGCTCCATGTTTGCGAGTTTGCCTACTTGCTAAGGTTCATTTGTAGCCCCCAAATCCTTCCTCACGGCACCTTTGCCACGTAAGGGCTTCTGCAGAGCAGTGAAAGCCTTAAGTCCCTGATGCGCACATTCCCGAACAACGTCAGACAAGGCAACCTCTGCCTTCACGTTCCTGCTCCGGTTCTGAAAACTTGTGTCCTTTTTTGCAATATTTCCTGACTGCTACACTTTTCGAATTTTGCATGTTTTTTGGTGATTTCGCTTTTTAAAATGGCCCCAAGCCTGGTGCTGGAGTGCTGTCTGGTGTTCCTAAGTACAAGGAGGCTCCGATGTGCCTTACGGAGAAAACACACGTCTTAGATCAGTTTCATCCAGATCTGAGTCATAGAGCTGCTGGCCAAGGGTTCAGTGTTAATAAACCAACAGCACACATTCAATGAGGTGTCTTCACACAGAAGCGGGCATGAAACATGGCTACATCATGAGTGGCTGATGGAAATGTGAGCAGGACCCACAGGAACCTCCGCCAGCGTGTCCTCCAGGAGCAGTGGCTCAGGATCCGCTAACTCAGCATTCGCGGAGCTTAACACGACGCAGCTCCCACAGAGAATGAGAACAGACTGTGGTTGTCCTCCCCAACTCCAAAGGTGGTTGTCGAGATCCAAAGAGCCGCTAAATGCACAACCACTTTCTAAAGCATAAGCACCAAACAGTGCGAGGCAGTCACGCTTGTTAGCAGTTGACTGCATACAAAGTACTTCGACATTCACGATCAGTCGAACGCCACACATCCCTGTGCTGCAGGGTCCTTTGTGCTTGCTGCTGCGCATGTTCCTAAGACAAGGAAACAGCCGAGAGAAGCCGGGTGCCCACCAGCGGGAGGCGGTGAGCATCAACTACGCGTGAGGCTCCGCGTGAGCCAGGTAAAATAAGGGATGTGGTGTCTTCCTGAACACCTGCGCGTGGCCCTCGTCTCCCTGGAGCATCCACCTCCATCTCATCTGATGCATTTCTTCCAGCCTGGGAGGGTTCGACCGCAAAGAGGAAGCTTTCTGTGTGCGTCTCCAGATGTCCCTCCACTCAGCAGTGGCCGCGGGGATTATACTTGAGATGAGCTGAGAAGCACACGGAAGTCACGTGATCCTGCCCTCTGACTAATTTGGGCGCCTGAGAGAGGCTGATGGTAGGCTGCCCTCCCCCAGGCGAGGGGAAGCCGAAGAAAGATAGCCAGGTGTAGTCAAGGGGACGAAGGCTCCCAGGAATGGTTTTACCAGGCTGCCCTGAGTTTCTGAAGTGGCCTCGGAAGGACCCATAAGCAGCTTGAGTCACCCGTAGTTCCTGCCAGAGGAGAGTCTGCACCCGGGGGCGAGGCAGCCTGTGTTAGGTGTGGGGAGTGGCCGCCCTCTGGACCAGCTGGGAGTCTCGCCAGGCCTTGAGGGGTCTCGTGCACTGGGAAGTGGGCTGAGGCCTGGCAGGCTGAGGCAGCGGGTGACAGACCTCATTCCAAAGACCTCATGGCCAGATGCCCCCAGGGCAAGAGGAGAGAGGCAGTGGAGGGGACGGCCACCTAAGAGGCCAGCATTTTTATCTCAGAGAGGCTGAACGCTGCCCCCACACGGCCTGTCGCAGAGCCTGTCAAAGGTTAAGGTGCATGGAGGTCACCTCGGGATGTTATAAAATGGGGATTCTGATTCAATAGGCCCAGGTGGGGCCTGAGACTTGAAGGCGCTCCCAGTTGAGGCCAGTGTCACTGGGCTCAGACCACACTCTGGGGAGCACAGCTCTACGTCAATGGATCAGATTACCCTTTTCTTTTTTTTTTAATTATTTTATTAAGGTCATATTGGCTCATAAAACTATATAAATTTCAGGTGTACGTCATTATATTTCAGTTTCTGTATAGACTGCGTGTTCGCCACCCACAGGCTAGTTTCCATCAGTCGCCGTACACATGTGCCCCTTTACCCGTTTCGCCCTCCCCACACCGTCTTCCCCTGTGGTAACCACCAATCTGTTCTGTTTGTCCGTGTGTTTGTTTATCTTCCACATAGGAATGAAGTCATATGGTGTTTGTCTTTCTCAGTCTGGCTTATTTCACTGAGCATAATACCCTCAAGGTCCATCCATGTTGATGCAAATGGGATGGTTTTATCTTTGTTATGGCTGAGTAGTATTCCGTCGTATATATACCACATCTTCTTTAGCCGCTCATCAGTCGATGGGCAGTTACCCTGGAACTGAGCTGGAGTCTTAGCTGTTTCTTCTTCTTCTGAATAAGGACTAAAGGAGATTCAGGAGGAGAGCGAGAGCGTCGCAGAACACACTAACATTTTCTCCTGCGTGTCTGAGCGGCAGAAGGCCCATCTTCACACTGAAAGCCACAGGGGCCCACACATCGCCCCTGCCTCCAGCTGCCTCTGCGTCACACACCTCAGAGCCCAGCGCAGCCCTCAACTCCGGGTCCTCTCACGGCCAAGTTCATGTGCCTCTCACTCCCCAAGGGTCCCCAGGGGCCCAGATTCCAAAGTCTGGAGGAATACCCCACTCCAGTCCTTCCAGAAGGACACGGCCGGAGGGAAGGACCCAGGGAGAAGTTAGACAGGTGGGCGGTGATGGAGGCAGGATTTGACAGCTGGGACCTGCTTCCTCGTGATGATGAAGACCTCAATTCAAAAAGCTTTCGCCAGCCCCTTTCGGGGCAGGCAAAGTCCCTTCAGTGTCATTGACGCCATCGGGAACACAAGGACGACAAACACAGTCCTGCCCCAGGGCTTCCTGTCTAGCTGGGAGGATGGGCGCACGAGTATTCACGCTAGCAAGGTTCTTCTTTTTTTATTTAATTTAATTAAACTTTACTTTATGTAAAACTTTGGGATAGGAAGGGTCGTGGTTTAGGTAGCATCTAATCAGACGACGTAAGATCAACTGCCTTGGTAGTCACTGCATTTTAACATTTCAGGAAACGTCCCTGCAGCGTCGGTTCGGTCCCGATGGCACTGCTCCTGCCCCATCTAGTGGCCGTTTCCCTGAATTGCAAGGTCAGCGCCTCGCGCCTCTTTGAAATTGAATCTGCAAATCTTCGCGTCATGAAACGTTGCTCGTTCCTTCGTGTCTGAGAATTCTCTGTTCGCTGTTGAACGGAAAACCTTTCCCGCTGTGGAACCCTGGAGACTCGTCACTGGCATCGTGCGCCCAGCTGTTATTGCATTTGTGAAAAATATGGCCTTTTGGCTCCTGAGGTTTTAGTGAGCTGATTTCTAAAGAGCAGAGGAGAATCTTTCAAAAATGTTTTTCAATCATGTTTTGATGCACGGAAATAGCCAGAGAGAGGGAGACCTAATGAAATGTAAACAATGAAAGAATTCTTTCTGAAAGTGCTAAGTCTTAAATAGCACCGAAGTGAAATATATTGCTCATAAGCATGAAAATGTATATGAGCCCTCATTTCTTAACCATCATATATTACTATACATTTTCATGATCAAGATAGATTTATTAGGCGCCTTTTGTCTCTGGCGCTAGGCACTGTAAAGTGAGTTAAGCCGATTGTCGTAACACCGAAGGTTCCAAGTAGCCATACTATTATTAAAAGTTACTGCTATTCCAGAAGGTGGGGAGGACACAGAAAAAATCAGGAGTTTGTTTTTCGGCATAAGTAGAGACAACAAAAGTTCAGATGCGGTTGGTGCCAAGAGGCGGGGAAAGGGGCCCATGGCCTTCCGTGTCATAATCTTCACCAGCCCACTTCTCCATTATATGATGTGGACATTTGACGTTTTCTGCACAAAAGCAGCTTCCAACCAGATTGCTATTTCTCTGCTATATAGAATTCTATACAGAATAAGCTTCTTCCACATAGAATAACCCCCTAACTCTCTTCCGTATAGAATTTGGGGCCACTACCTCTGAACAGCCAGCCTGCCGCTTCCACAGGTCAGCCGAAGGTCTCCTGCATCTGGGTTCATTGATGTCATTCTGGTCTCTGCAGAGTGCTGAGGTTTATGGGCCAGTCATCCGGGTGGAGGACTGCAGAACTTTCCAGCAGGTGGCTGTGGGCACCACTCGACAAGGTGCACATCAGCTGGGCGAGTGAACTGGCTAATGTCACCAGTGTGACTCAAGGGCCTGCGGGTCAGGAAACAAAGCAAGCCACTCAACGTGTTTAACCACGTGAGCTGCCAGACTCAACCCCGAGGTTAGTTTCCTGCGGCTGAAAATTGCTTGCAATTCAGACTTCTCATTCCCATGACCCTTAAGACTGCAGGCTAAAGCGAGGTCAAAAAGTATTCCAGATTTCAGGTGGGAATGCCCAATTTTCACTTAGAGTAAGACTCAACAAAAAGAAAAGAAGGAAATTATTCAAATGAGGTGGGCTGACTGTAACACCCACAAATGAATTCAGTGGGAAATTCACAATTTAGCAAGAGGCCCCTGAGTACAAGCCCTCAAGACTGGCGAAGATTGGGAGGGTTAGAGAAACATGATCCAGAAGGTCACTTCACCACTTAACAGAAAATATGTGTCTCATTGATAGACAATAGATATAAAAGCTAATTCATATGGGCTCGCAGAGAGCTGAAGAGAAAGGAAGCAATGTAGCTTATTCATTCATTCTTTCAGCATTTATTTATTGAGTTTATTTATTGACTTCCTTCTCCAATTTATTTACTTATTCATTCAGTTCAGCATTTATTTGAGTGCCAGATTCTATGCTCCAGGAGAGTCATCAAGCCAGATAGTCTCTGTGTCTACGGAGCTTACAGCCTAGAGGGGGAGGTAGGCGCATGACTATTAAGTTTCAAGTGGGACAATGGCTACCAGGAGGGGTATACTGTGCCATGAAATATTTTAAAAAGGAACAAACTGGCTCAGAAAGGCTCGTGAGGAAGGGACACTTGAGCTGAAAAGGGTTAATTACTAGAGAAGAGGGTAACAGTCTTCCAGGTAGAGTAAACAGCATGTGCAAAGGCCCTGTGGTATGAGGAGCCCAATGAGTACAAAGGACTGTGGAGAGACCAGCGTGACTGCAGTGCAGGGAGGAGGCAGGTGGTGCAGGCCAGCAGAGGTGGGTAAGAGCTGAGGAATGCAAGGCTCTGGAGGCGATGTTGGGGAGTGGATGGGTAATATGCTATGCTCCCCTGCCCACTTTCAGATGCCTAGAAGACCTCATGCTCATCCCCCAGGAGAGGAATGTGACAAGGCAGAAAGCAGAAAACAACTGGTAAGACTCTTCCTGCCTTTGGTTTCCATAAAAATGTTGGGGGAATGCAAAGGACTCTGAACTCAGGCAAAATGTTTAGAGAAATATGAGATGAAGAAAATCGCCTTCCCTCAAACTATAAAAAAATTCCCTGGGTCCAAGGAAGGAAGAGAGATGAAGGAAGGCGGCAGGATGACGGGTGCTAAGGATTCTGCCTCGAGGGACTCAGTTTCCCTGCAGAACCCAGGGGTGGGAGCAAGCGAGCACCCATGGGACGGGCGGGCAGGTGGGGCTTCGGACCGTCTCAAAGCATGGCCGGGGAGCAGTGGAAGGAGGATGCTGGGCCGGGCAGACCAGGTGGTCCTGCATGGGCAAGATGAGGGACGGCTCAGCCTGGGAGCACCAGTGGCAGGATCGGTGGCCCAGCATCTGTCAGGACCTGTCCCGCACGCACTGTGGGAGGCCCCTGGACTCTAGACCCAGTTCCAGGGAAGGCAGAGTGGGGTGTGGGAAACCTGCAGATTAACTGGCATTCGGTTGCTGCAAATACAAAATAAGATGGAGAGGACAGGAGCGGGGGCGAGGGGAGCTCTACAGTCATGCTTAGGGAATCACAGAACCCTCTGGAACACCAGGCGAAACTGGTTGGCTGTGGTTGTCTTTGGGGAGAGGACATTCTTCACTTTGTCCTGTTGAATTTTGTGTCATGTGCATCTCTTACCTATTTTAAAACACGTGAATATGTAAAACCCCAGCTCTAGATGGAAATCAATTTGTATATTTTTGTGGGCTGCTCTATTTGCTTCACCAGATAAGAAAACTTACAGCCCAGTCTTCATATCAAGGGGCACCAAGTGGCCTTATTCTGGGGTCTGCTAGTGCAGATTACTTTAGGTCCAATCTGGCCTTTTCTCTCCCTTTGTTTAGTATCTTGTATCTTTGTACTTACGTTGATCTGTAAATTGTCTCACATTCTTTTAGTAGAACATGTAGTACAAAACTGCTATCAAATAAATAACAATATTATTTAAACATTTTATTTAAAAAGTTCCATAAGAGGGGCTGGCCCCGTGGCCGAGTGGTTAAGTTCGCGCGCTCCGCTGCAGGCGGCCCAGTGTTTCGTCAGTTCGAATCCTGGGCACGGACATGGCACCGCTCATCAAACCACGCTGAGGCAGCGTCCCACATGCCACAACTAGAAGGACCCACAACGAAGAATATGCAACTATGTACCGGGGGGCTTTGGGGAGAAAAAAGAAAAAAAATAATAATAATAAAAAAATATATATATATATATATATATATCTAAAAAAAAAAAAAAAAAAAGTTCCATAAGAGTTCTTGAGCCATTCCAGGTAAGTGAAGACATTTATATTCCTGGTAATGATGGGAGTATTGGAGGATTTTTTTGGCTCTCCTATAATTCCGACTCCAATTATGGTGGTATTTTCTCATTCTATGCCAGAGTTTGCCTCAAATCCTTAGAAAGTGGTGGAGGATTGTCATTTATATTCATTCATTCTCATTTCTAAATTGAAACCTCCATATCTATGGCATATGCTTTTAAAAAAATATGTGTTCATTTTATTTTTATTGTCATTTAAGTATACGGTTTCCAAATTTTCCAGTTAAATTAGAATACAAGAAAGCAAATATTGATGGAAAATGCTAGCAAACATCTGTGACATCAGGAGGAGAATTTTGTGGCATTGACCTTTAAAGAAGGTTCTGGAACTTTGGCTGCTTATTCTGGGAGGGACACTTTACCTGCTCTGGAATTAGCAACAGTGATGTTGGAGTGGCTCAATAGATAGTTACTGACTGACTGATGGATGGTGTCTTAGGATGAGATTAGTAGGACTGACTGCCCTTGGGTGGGTCTCAGATGATTTTTTTAGTTGATAGAATGGACCTTTATCTCAGAAGTGACCTCCAGAGTTTAAGTCATTTGCAAGTGATCTGAAAAGCCCGTGATATGTAGCAACATTTAAACCGGCTGAGGCTAGGAATTGGTGTGCTTTACAGCTGGTGGGCAGGAGCAAATCTCTGAGCTAGTGAGCGAGCCTAGTCAACTGCCGGCATCTCCATCTCCCGGGGACCTAACCATTCTCTCTATGTTGCCTCATTTGCCTATTACGGCAAGCCTTGTGCTAGATGATCCCCACTCTCTGCCTTTTTAAAGTATTGGAATAAAAGATAACACACACAATAATACTTCCTTATTATTTTGAAACATGTTTTGAAAATGGAAACTACTATTGGAACTATTTTACAGAGAGGAAACTGAAATCGAGGGAAGATAATATGTTACAGTAACTGTCCTTTCTCTTCCGTTTTAGGGGAAGATGCAAGCCTGGCTAGAAGGATACGCTGCAGAAACAATGAAGCAGGAGAGCCTGTGAGTGTCCCCCCTCTTTTCTCTTGTATCCTTTGGCAGGTGCTGACTGACCAGAAGAGGCCATGGAGCTTGAAGGAAGTGGTAAAAGGGAAGTGGCGCCATGTTTCTTTTTAGGAGATTTGACAACAAATCTAATGGAACCAATTCTGATGTGTCTACTGTCCCAGCAGCCTGACAGTCCTAACCCATGTCAAACTCTGCTCATTAAGATATTTAAAGAAAAAGAAAAAAGGCCCCAAGGTTTTTGCGTATTTTTATTAGCATCTTCCTGACGGAGCTCCGGAGCCCTGGAGCCTACCATCCTGTCATTCATCAGGAACAGAGGGAAGTCCCGCCCACAGAGGGCAAGTCCTAATAATATCTTCCCTTTGTCAATGTGTCTGCCCATCAGGAACACTTTCTTTACAGATCTCTCTTGAGCTTCACGACCATCCTGAGGCAGGAAGAGAGAAAAGATGTTGTTGTCCTCATTTTACAGATAAGAAAAACAAGAATGGAGAGTTTCAGTGACCTGCCCAAGGTCAAACAGCCTGTAAGTGGTTGAGCAGGAACTGAATCCCAGGTCTTCTGATTCCCAGGCTGAATGGGGAGAACATTCCAGAAAGCTAGTTAATGTTTTAGATCTACAGGTAACTAGTGGTGCAACCCTTGTAAGCCACTTGTCAACTGGAGAGCGAGAGGCTGGGTTACCTGTCGGTTGCCTAAGGTTTGCCATTCTTCATGCTGGTGGGAAGTGGGGCCGTCCACTTTTCTTTTCCACTGATCCCCAATAAATAATTCTCAGGTATGGAAATTAGGAATACAGGATAATACTTTTCAGTGAGATTTCATGTCTTTCCTACAAGTACAGATATGCTGAAAAATTAGTGGGAATTCAGCAAAATCCCTAAGTATCCCCAAACGTCCTTAAGTAATTTGTGCTGCCTTAATCAACAGTTAAGCTCTGGCTTTGTCGTGAGCTGCTGGCAGGCTGCCTGTGTATTTGCAACACGGCAGGAAACTCTGATGTGTCTTGCAGAACGACAATTAACTTGACCTGTAATTTTGTCTTAGGATAGCTGTCATTTTACGGTGAGAGCAATGAGAGGGGTTTCAGAGCTTGAATTCTGGATGTTGTGGTTCCTTTGGACTTTGTGTCACAATTCCTTCCATAACCTTCCTGCTGGTGTTTCTGACCCTAAAAACCAATCTTTTTCCTGTCGGTAATGAGATTCAGCTTTCTGAGTATTGTCTTGATTTCTATGCTAACCACTCCCCTCCCCCAGAAGGGAGACACACAGAAGTATGTTCACATCCTGTAAGCTCCATCTCAAACACATGTGAGCAAATGGATTTGTTTGGTGGAGGCAGCCCCCACCATCACTCCTGGGATGCCCTGGATCTGCACTTGTGCTCAGCAACACTCCTCTCCTCTCCAGGGGCGATCCTGCTTTTAGCATCTCTCTGTTCTTCCTCGTTTTACCAAGGAGCAGACGTAGTTGATGTTGGTGCTCTAGTAAACAGATGAAGCGATGAGCCAGAGCTTCTTAGTTAAAAGACCGTTCAATTCTATCAGGCTTGTTGAAACACTTTATCCTCTGATTTAATTTTATTCTACTGGGATCCGGGTGGCGGCTCCCGCTTCTCACTCTGTTGTCATTCACACAGGCACACTCTCTAGAAAATAGGCAAGATCGCTCCCTTGCCCTTCTTCCCACTCAGATGAAGGATGTGAGGTGGAGACACAAACAGCATCCATTGAGGGGCCTTGTCTTGTGAGTTCTCTGCTGCCCACAGGCAGATGGGGTGAGCAGCCTTGCTGGCAGGCTACAAGAGAGAAAAGAAATCATTACTGCCTAGTGAACCTTGAAATGGTGTTGGAAGCTCGGTCTGAGGCTGTGAATCCAAACTTGAGCTTTCTGGGGTTTTCTCTGAAATGCGATCTGAGCATTTAACCTCTTCCTTTCTGGTCAGACACCTGAATGTAGAATGATAGACACTTATCATATACCAAATACAGTATCCAGACTAAAAAGAAGACGAAGATTACGGTTGGAACAAGTTTTTTTAGAATAGTTTCTTTTAAGTAACACTCAAGGGGAGTGTGTCTCACACCATGGGCCTGGGCCCTCAGGACGCCCTATGTAGACTGTGGCTCTGCAGAGGTCTAGTCGTTTCTGGAAGGCATTGGTTGCTGGCATGGAAGGAGCTGCCTGATTTGTCCATTTCCTAGGGCTGCCTTAACAAAGTACCACAAACTGGGTGGCTTCAAACAACAGAAATTTGTTGTCTCACCTTTCTGGTGACCAGAAGTCTGAAATCAAGTTGTCGGCAGGGCCGTGCTCCCCTGAGACTTGTAGCGGAGGACCTTTCCCTGCCTCATCCAGCTTCTGGTTGATCCACAGCAGTCCTTGGCTGGCAGACACATCACTCTAATCTCTCCCTCCATCTTCACAGGCGTGTCACCCTGTGTGTCTATGTCTCTGTGTCTCTCCTCGTATAAGGACACCGGTCATATTGGATTTGGGGTCCACCCTACCCCAGCATCACCTCATCTTAATTTAATTACTTACATCTACGATGACCCTATTTCAAAATAAGGTCACATCCTGAGGTACTGGAGTTAGACTTCAGCATATCTTTGGGGGGTGGTCGTGCACAATGTAACCCATAACATTAGAGGGTGCAGAATCCAGGGTTTCCCCGACTTAAACACCCAGAGAACTTCTTGATTGAATGGAACACTGCGGAACTCATGACCTGGGGGACATGTTTGTAAAATGATGCCCTGAGCCCTGTGGGGTGCCTGCTTGTGGAGGTCTCCAATTTACCCTGAATATTACCGTCAACGCCGCTTCCATGTCCTTCAGGCTCCGACACCACATTTCTTCCACTTCAGTTTCCCGGAGAAACATGAAACTTGCTGCCACGAGAGGAACTGCTCCTGCATTGGCGTGAACCTGCACAGCGGGTCTGGCCCTGCCAAGTTCGTGTATGGCTCTCCCAAACTGATACTGGACCCTCTCCAAGGGCATGCCTGCCATCTTGTGGTTGGGTCTGCCTCCCCTGGCAGACTTTTATTAAATACGACGAGCATTTTGCCTCGGTGGAGATTGATCTGCTTCAAAACCCAAACCATCTGAAGCAGCCACTCACTCCAGCTGCTCTCTGCCCTCCTGGGCCAACCCCGGCAGGCTCTGCTCTTGACGCTGGTCTTCGTAAGACTAGACCATGTGGTCTTTTGCCTCTTCTGTCCCTACTGTTTCTCACAGGTGTCTCTGACCCCACTGACGTCTGAAGGGCATCACAGCCCCTTGTCCCTTCTGCCCTACTCTGAGTTCCTCCTTAAGTCATCTTTTCTGGTCTTGGTTAATTCACCCAATTTGTAAATATCAACCCACGAGATCAGTGGCTTTAGAACTTCTTTGACCAAGATCCACAGTAAGAAGTTTGCTTTTAATCTTGAACCAATGCACACATACAAAACCATGTTTAGCTCCATTAAGTATCGTGAAACAGTATTTACTCTTACAGAAAGCCACACACTCAGTTTTCTGTTCCATTTTATTCCATTCAAGCCCAGCTTAGCCTATTTCATTTTAAAATGTGGTTCACAACTATTGAATTGGTTTCACTAGTCACGAATTGGCTCCAACTTGTGTTTTGAGAGGCAGTGACCTACGTTAGGCAAAAATCTCTTGAATATTCTCGCTGCTTCTGCAGTCGTGTTCCTCATGACAACACTGCAGTCGATGAAGGACCGCACGTATGACAGTGGTCCCCTAAGATCAGTACCACAGAGCCTAGGTGTGTGGTAGGCTCTGCCATCTAGCTCTGTGGAAGTACACTCTGTGACGTTCGCACAACGACGAAATCGCCTAACGACGCATTTCTCAGAACATGTCTCCATCATGAAGTGATGCGTGACTGCAGTCTTACTTCTCTCTAATCTACTTCCCACCCAGCAGCAAGAATAATCTTTCACAAACCTAACTTAGACCAGGTCTCTCTAGTACTTAAAACCCTCCAGGGTCTTTTCATTCACTTGGGATAAAACTCAAACTTCTTGTCACCTAAGTTCCAGTGTGGAAAGGCCCATCTCAACTTCATCTCCTCCCACACTCAACCGGGATCAGCCACTCCAGCTGCGTGGGCTTCTTTCTGTTTTGCAAACACCCACTAATCCTGGCCTTTGACTTCTTGGATGTTTTTTGTCTCAGTCCCAGCGTTATCTCCTCGGAGGCCTTTTGTGACCACCTGCCCCTGTCCTGTCACTACATATCAATTTTCTCTCTTTTATGTTCCTCCTAGTACTATCATCTTCTGAAGGTACTGACTGGTTTGCTTGCTGGTCTGCTTTCTGGCTGTCCCACTAGGATATGAGCTCTCGGGAGTGGCACTGTCGTGATTCTGAGGCGGAGGTTACCAAACAGGCCTTTACCAGGGAGCCCTTGGCGTCAACGCTGCGGAAGGGGAGGAGACACACAGGACTGGACAGAGGGAGACCTTGGACCTCGATGCCATCACGACAGGCAGCTCCGCACACCTGACAGGAAGTTCTGAAGATGGGTGACCCTTCAGAACTAACCAGATTTGGACTGGAGGCCCAGGCCTTTGGATCTCTGGGCTATTGATAATTGGATGTGCGCTGTCCCAGGAAGGAGGCGTGATGTTGGGCAAGACCCACTCGGAGTGACGGCTGGACTGAGTGCTGGCATCACCCCAGACTCCGAAAGGGGAGCTCGGTACATCGTCCGTGATGGGTGCCATCAGCCTTTTCACGGCCACAGCCCAGCACAGGGGACAGTACGGTGCTTAGTCGTCTGTGTTTGGGTGGCTCTTGTTCTCTGATCCCACTCCTACTAGGTTCCCATTACCAACCTCAAAGTCACTTTGCTCTGATTACGTGATTGTCTCCTCGAACGTGATCTTCCCTTGAATGTGATCCTGCTCCAGAACTTGTGGGATCAGGAGCAGACCTCCCACCGCCTTCTTTGGACACATTTCAGCATTCCCTGCCTGGCAGCCCACGTAGAACAACCCTTCTCCACTCGCGACAGTGAGGAGAGGCCGTCGACACCCAGATCCTTGTGTTGCCAGCAGATGTCATCCTCGATCTAAGGGCAAAATGAATCAGAGCATTTCGATAAAAAGCAAAGTGGCTGATTTGGGATCTGCTCTCATTAACACCTCCTCGCCCGTGGTGTTGAATGATAATACTGTGTCGTGATAATATGATGACGATGATGACAGAATGTTCACAGACTGACTGATATGTTCACAGGCTGGGCAGTCACTTGTGACATTTGCAATACTCAAGGAAAAGCAGCGAGAGGAAGCCTTCCTTTATGGGAACGTCACTATTGAGGTTTTTGGGGGGGTGGAGGATATTAAAGATGTCAAAGAACTAGAGAAACAGGCCTTGCTTTCAAGGAGTGTGCAATCTAATCAAGGAGAACTCTTTCTTCTTTTTCTATGTAATAATAGCTATTTTTCATAGGGCCTGCTCTATGCACTTTACATATATTAAATCAGGTAATCCTCACAACAACCCCAGGGGTGGGGACCATTATTGCCCCCGTTTTACAGAGGAGGAGACTGAGGCACAAAGAGGTTAGGTAACTTGCTCAAGGTCACACTGCTGGTATATGGCAATCCAGGACTGGAATCCTGGCAGTCTGGCCCAGAGTATGTGTACTGGCCACTAGCTGACACTACTTCTCTTTAAATCATTCTAGACCCTAGAACACCACAAAAGGAATTCTTATGGATTCAAGAGTATCTTTTTAGCCTTTAAAATTTATAGCAAGGGGCCAGCCTGATGGCGGTGTAGTGGTTCAGTTCATGTGCTCTGCTTCGGCGGCCCTGGGTTCACGGACCGAGCACTGCTGGTCAAGCCATGCTGTGGCTGCGTCCCACGTAAGATAGGGGAAGACTGGCACAGATGTTAGCTCAGGGCCAATCTTCCTCACACACACACACACACACACACAAATTTATAGCAATATTACATGCTGGTTCTTGAAAATATGGAAAATGTTGAAAATATAAATAAGAACATTAAAAACCAAGTACCAGAGATCATCAGTTTTACTATTCTGATGCATGTCCTAAATTTTTTCTATGCATATTTCTACTATTAACATGCAGTGTACTTTAAAATTTGATATTATGCTATAGCTTCTATTTAAAGTTTTGTAATATAATTTTTTCACTTAACTTTATTTTCAATTTAATGTTATTTTATTTATATATTTTTAATTCATTTCCCCATATTATTAAATATTCTTAAAACATAATTTTAATTTGTTTTTTAATAGTCTATCACAATTTGTTTAATCACTTGTATATCTTTGCTGTTTATTGTTTTCAATTTTCTCTTATAAATAGTAGTGAAATGAACCTTTTTGTGCAATTCCTTTTGTATTTCAGATTCTTTGAGGTTGATTCTTAAAAGAGAAATTCCTGGTTAGAATCATTCTTCAAAAGGTATTTAACGAATATTGGAACTTTTCTTTTTATATGCCTATTTTGCCATTAAATTATATGAATCTTCATGATTTTCTTGTATCAATTTGTACACACTTTTAATATGTAAAGACTATTTTCTCTTGGTCGTATTTATTATAACTGTGTTCTGATTTGATTGTCTTTTAATTTGCTATTTTGATATATAGATGTTTTAAATTTCCATATAATGCATTTATCAAACTTTCTTCTCTTGATTTCTTCTGTTACTCTTATAAGTAAAAAGAGCTTCTTGGTCCTCTTCTCCGAGGAGAGGCGTGCCCACAGCGTGATCATGAAGTGGAACACAGCTCCGACTTCCCCCCTCCAGCCCCCTTCAGGCCTGCCCTCAGTGGTACCCTCAGCAGCCTGTGACTGCTGGGGTTCACCCCCGGACAGGACAGCTTGTTGATCAGGAGCAAGATAGTGCCAGTCCAACTACCTTCTGAGGTTTCTACTTGACTCAGAGGAAACCCACTCACCCCAGCAAGTGTAGGCTGCTCCATGGGTGTCCCCTAGGAGGACAATGTGGCATGCTGATGAAGATGTGGATCAAAAGAATCTCTTACCAACAAAGACTCTCTTTTTTTGTTTTTTGTGGGGTTGTTTTTTTTTTTTTTTGGTGAGGAAGATTGGCCCTGAGCTAACATCTGTTGCCAATCTTCCTCTTTTTCTTTTCTCCTGAAATCGCCAGTATATCCTAGTTGTTAGTCATTCTAGTTCTTCTATGTGGGATGCCACCACAGCATGGCTTGACAAGTGGTGCATAGGTCTGTGCCCAGGATCCAAACTAGCGAATCCTGGGCTGCCAAAGTGGAGCATGCGAACTTAACCACTCAGCCATGGGGTTGGCCCCCAAAGACTCTTCTTGCCCACCCTTGAGTCAGGCTCCTCTGAGCCCTCTCTAGACTAGGTCCAGACCTTGAGTTGTGTCCTTAGCCCTCTTAGTCCAGTAAGAATCTTGATGAGTCAGTTTAGCGAAAATCCCCCACCCTTGCTATCTTCTCCAATTCCTGATCAAATTATTTTATTCCTCAGTAAGTTTCCCTCTGTTGACCTCACCCTTCTCTTTGTTATCAATCCACACTTGTCCCTGTATTCAGAGTTGAGCTTGATCTCTCTGTCTTAGTGCAAACTCCCATTGCAATGGTCTCTTGAATAAAGTCTTCTTTACCATCTTTAACAAGTGTCAGAATAAGTTTTTCTTTAGCATTGTACTCTACTAATAAGACTGTAGACTGACAAATGCTCTGGAAGCCTGTCTGGCTTTATTTTGTAAAGCTGGGTGTTTGCCTACCCCATGGCCCAGCAATTCCCTTCCTAGGATACTCTTTCTAAGAGGCACCAGAACCGTTGCAGCCACAGTGTGGAACAGGAGGTTGTGCACTGTGCAATTTCAGGAAGGCGCTGTTCACATCACACATGCCCAGCAGGTACGAACACGGAGACCTGTCTTGGAGACATAGCCAAGTGTGCTCCCTTATGTTGCTTAATCTCACCAAGCCTCAATTTCTTCTATAAAATAAGGATAATAAAAACGTCTACTGTTGGGGTTTGAGTGTAATCACTAATGGCTTCTCTCTGCTGCTTGGAGTTGAGAGATAGATCCAGGATTTCGATAGATAGGAACAAAAATGTTCGTTTATTACTGGTAAAACTCAGCTGGAGAATGTGGCACCCATGTTCTGATGACCTAGTGGGTATGTTAAGATGTCTCTTTCTTAATATCTTGACCAGAGTTTCCAGAGCAAGAATACTAAAGAGTAAGCTCTCTTTGTCCCCCTCCCTTTCTCCCTCTGTCCTTCCTTCCTTCCGTCTTTAGTATGTTGATTTCTAGTTTTAATGAAGTCGCCTCTAGTGTTTATCATAAAAAACGTTGTTGATCCAGTTTAAGATAGATTTTTTTGACCATGTTAAAGAAATGTTCTCAAATTGCTGGCTTCTAAAAAAGTTCCTAAAAATCAGCTTGGGTATTAAATAATGTCAGATAGTTTTGGGAAATCTTTAAAGATTATGATATAATTTAAAAATTTGACCAAGTATTGTAATATAATGTATTTATAGATTTTTCTCATATTTAATTATCCTTCATCCCTTGGATAAACCTTATTTGAATATAAAAGCTACATTTAAAATATGTTGATAAATTTATTTATTTTTTAATTGCAGTAACATTGGTTTATAACATTATATAAATTTCAGGTGTACATCATTATATTTCAATTCCTGTGTAGATTACATCATGTTCACCACCCAAAGACTAATTACAAATGTTGATATTACAAATGTTGATAAATTTAAATTGCTAACTCTTTCTGTAAAATTTACAGGTCAGATTTATAAGTGAGATTGATTTTTTTTCTCTGCTATCTTTGTTGAACTTTGTTGATAACATTATACTACTTTTGCTCAATAAGTTGGGCAGTTTTTCATGCTTACATATATTTTGAAACTTTTTATTTGGCCTAGGTAATATTGTTCTTTGAATGTTTGAAAAGTTCACCATCTGAGCTAGGATAAATTTTTCTTTAAACATAAAATTCTTTGATAATATTTTAACTTTTTATCAGTCACTGATTGTCACTTTTGGAATCTTGCTTGTTTTTCCCCCAGAAAATTGCCACTGAACTGTGCCTTTAAAGATGGTTAAAATGGTGAATTTCCCATTATGTATATTTTATCACAATAAAGAAAAAAAGAATAGTATGCAATCAGATTTAGGCTTAGTTTAGACTAATTATTTGTAAAAAAAACTGTATCACAACTCACTTAATATATTAAGGGGTGGATGCTGGGTATTTATCCAAAGAACTTGAAAACATGAATGCGTAAAGATACATGCACCCCTATGTTCATCGCAGCATTATTCACAACAGCCAAGACTTGGAAGCAACCTAGGTGCCCATCAAGGGACGAATGGATGAAGAAGATGTGGTGTATATACACAATGGACTACTACTCAGCCATAAGAAATGATGAAATCCGGCCATTTGTGACAACATGGATGGACCTTGAGGGTATTATGCTAAGTGAAATAAGTCAGAGGGAGAAAGTCAAATACGATCAAATATGATCTCACTCATAGGTAGAAGATAAAAACAACGACAAACAAACACATAGCAACAGAGATTGGATTGGGGGTTACCAGAGGGGAAGGAGGGAGGGAGGAGGTAAAAAGGGGTGATTAGGTACATATGTGTAGTGATGGACTGTAATTAGTCTTTGGGTGTTGAACATGGTGTAATCTACACAGAATTAAAAATGTATTATGATGTACACCTGAAAGTTAGATAATGTTATAATCCAATGTTACTGCAATAAAAAAAATAGTAATAATAATAAAATTAAAAAGAAAAAAATTTAGAAAATATGTATATATATATTAAGGAGTGGAGTAACAGCCCACGCTGATGCTTAACATGAAGTGTTAGAAAGATTTTAAAGGCCGTCATTTTCTAAACAAACACTAGCTAGCTTCCTTTGTCTACAGAAATACTCTTAATATGTTACTATTTCCAAGGAAATATTAAAATGGGGAGATTATCCCAGATTATCTGGGTGGGCCCAGTGTAATCAGAGGAGCCTGCTTCCCCTCTCCCAGTGGGTCTCCCAGTGGAAGAGGGAGGCGGAGGTGGAGGTCAGAGTCATGTGATACGAGGAGGACTTGACCAGCTGTTGCTTGTGACTGTAGTCACATCACCTAACTAACCACATTTTAAAATATAAGAAATATTAGAATACATAACCTTTGGACCTCTGGCCTTTCCAGAGCCCAAGGTTGAATCTAGACATACAAAAACTGGGGTGTGGTCTTCTCACATTTGTACTGAGCACTCTAAGTCCCAGCTGGGCAGGCTAGTCATCGACGAGCCTTCATCCCCAGCAGGGAACTGATTCCAAACAAGTCGGCTGAGTGAACACTTTTGTCCTCAAGGAGAGAGAAATGAGTGCAATTTCTTCTGCTCCCCTCGCTTTGCAGTCAGAAAGACTAAAATCCTGGAGACTCTCTATGATTTGATTAATGTCACACGATTAACTTATCCTCATAGGAAATAGGCTGAAGTATCTTTACTTCCGTTTGACCAGGTGTTATGGGTTGAAATGTGTCCCCAGAGAGATGTGTTCATGTCCAACTGGAACCCATGAATGTGACCTTATTTGGAGATAGGTCTTTACAGATGTAATCATGTTAAGATGAGGTCAAAGTGTCAACGGAAATAACCCATAACCAATCTATAAATGAAAATTGGGGTGAGTTTGTTTTGAGCCAGATCAGAGGACTAGTTTAGCCCAAGGCCTTCCTTCCCCAAGGAAGGAAGGGCACCAAAGAAGTGCGGTGCACAGAGTGGTTATATACCCTCAAAGAGCACGTATCACATATGCTTGGAATGTTCTTTTATGATAGTCACAAGATTGCCCTGTCGGCACAGCGATCGATGGACACAGCAGGGTGGCAGGTCTGTTGTCTCGAGCTGGGTGGTCACAGCATGGGTGCAGCAATCACTTCCTAGCTAGGGAGAGATGCTTATCCTTAAGGAAATGCCAATGTTGGGGAAGTTACACCTTTATCTTACGGGCCTTTGTTCTCATCTTTGGGACATAGCGAATGCTGAAAGTAGATAGATAATGCATGCTCAACAGCCATGGCAGACCCTTTTGGAAAAACAAGGTCAGGCTAAATTAGGTTTACACTAAATAGCTTCCTCATATACTCCAGTATATCCTATTGCTTGCCATTTGTTTGTCATTAGGATGGGCCCTAATCCAAAATAACCAGCGTCCTCATCAGAAGAGGAGAGAACACAGAGACTGAGACCCACAGAGGGAGGTAAAGTGAAGGGAGAACACGGTGCGCCTGGAGGCAGAGGCTGGAGTGCTGTGTCTACAAGCCAAGGAGCATCCAGGACTGGCGGCATCCACCTGGAGCCAAGAAAAGGGCCTGGAGCAGATGCTCCCTACAGCTGTCAGAGGCAGCGCGGCCCTCACAGCACCTTGATTTAGGACCTCCAGCCTCCAGACCTGTAAGACGATACATTTCTCTTGTTTGAAGCCACCCAGTTTGTGGCACTTTCTCACAGCAGCTGCAGGAAACTAGCACCAGGCATCACCTTAAAGGCCAAGCAACCATTGCCTTTCTCAAGAGTGTTCTGTCAAAATCGTGCCTCGTCATTTATTCTTAGAGGAGAAATAAGATTGAGAAACAATCACTAGTTTCGATGATCTTTCTTTATTTTGCAGAAAAGCAATAATGAATCTCTATACGAAGCAAATATAGTATTGGTAAATGCTACATAATATTGCTCTGGAAAATGTCATTTTTCTGTTAAAAATATTTTTGATAATATCATCGTAGAGTTTTCATCCTCTTGTCTAGAATGCATGTCATTCTGTTTGTGGCTAAGCTCCTACATATAAAGGCACGGCTTACAAAAGATAACATGATGCAGGGGTTGGAGAATTCTTGTCATTTTTCTCCTGTGGGCCCCAATCCCTGACCTGGCTGTGCCACTTGGATATTGCTTGGGTGAGGAAAAGAAACGTTTGGGAAACCGTCAATCTTAGAAGTCCTGTTTTGATAGAGGCAGAGACCGAGACCGTCTCACTTGGCAAATCACATTCCAGAACAATCCCCAGCTTAGTGAGACCCATATTTTCTTTCCAGCTTTTTTTCTGGGAGCTCTTTCTAGCCAAGAGCCCTCCAGGGAACCCATCGATGGCCCCACTCAAATGCTCATTGAGTTACATAACACATGAAGCGAAGCTGTGAAATCCCAAACTCTTTCTCCAGGGCAAGCAGGGAGTGAGACAAAATACAGACTGGAGTACGTGATTGGCTTGGAGAAAGGATGTAATTTGCAATGTCCGCTCTACAACCTCCCGTGTCTGACCTTCTCACTTCCACCACCTCCAAATTGTATGCAAACATTTCCTCTTCCCCATCCCACAATTTTCTCCCCAGATAAGGCTCTGTTAACTCTCACCTGAACTGCCCGATGGTTCTTTGACTGACCTCCCCAGCCGCAGCCTTCATCATTGACACCTGACTCTGTGGCCAGAGGAATCTTCCTTAATGAAGTTTTTAAAAGCATCACTTCCATTCTTAAAAATTGGAATTTATATTTACTGGGAGTTTATTACATGTGAGTTACTGTGCTTTATTGAGACACCATGCAGGAAAGAGTTTCGATGAGCATTTGATGCTTACAAGACTTTGCTCTTCTGGATGGAGTAGAGGGTTTCGGCTTGAATCTGAATTTGATTAAATTAGGGAATGTGAGGAGAGAGCCTTCTTCCAGTCCCCTGGTTCTCAAACCTTAGCAAGCACCAGAATCCCCTGGAGAGGTTGTTGAAACACACATTGTGAGGTCCACCCCCACTGTCTCTGATTCAGTGGGTCTGGGGTAGGGCCTGAGAATTTGCATTTCTAACCAGTTCCCTGGGGATGCTGGTGGTGGGGATCCACGACCACACTTTGAGGACCCTGTTTTCACTCCTTCACTGTGCCTTAGCCATGGTGTATCAGCTCTTCATTTTCTTTCTTTTCAGGATGCTGGAGTTTGGTTTTTTTTTTTAATTAAAAAAAATTACAGTAAAACACAACATAAAATTTACTATCTAGCTATTTTTAGGTGTACAGTCCAGTGGCATTAAATGCATCCACACTGTAGTGCAACCATCACCACCACCCATCTTCAGAACTCTTTCCATCTTGCAAAACTGAAACTCTGCACCCATTGGACAATAACTCTTCTTCTCCCCCTCCCCTAGCCCCAGTCAACAACCATTCTACTTTCTATCTTTATGAATTTTGACTACATTAGGTAGCTCATATATGTGGAATTACGCAATGTTTTTCTTTTTGTGACTGGCTTATTTCACTTAGCATAATGTCTTCAAAATTCATCTATACTGTACCATATGTCAGAATTTCCTTCCTTTTTAAGGCTGAATAATATTCCAGTGTTTGTTATACCACATTTTTTTGTTTATCCATTCATCGGTTCACAGACTTGGGTTGCTTCCATTTCTTGCCTATGATGAAAATGCTGCTATGAACATGGGTGTGCAAATATCTCTTTGAGACCCAGCTTTCAATTCTTTTGTGTACAAACCCAGGAGTGGAATTGATACCAACTCTGATATTAGTTTCCCTGTATTAAACCCAGCATATATGGGGTTAAAACCAAAACACTCATTCCCTGCTTACTCCCTCACTTCCTGGCTCCAGAATCCACTGTCCTCTGTGGAGAGAGACACCACCAAGGACAAGCACCTGGATTCATTATCTCCTCCCCACAAAGAGATACAGGCTGGTGGGAAAGCTGCTGACCAGCAAGGTCACAGGCTTCCTCCTCTCTGCAAATAGTCTCAAGGCCAAAGACAGGCTGATAGGAAAGCTCCAACCAGCAAGGCCATATGCTCCCTCACCCCTCCCTAAAACCCCAAATAAAAACCCTCCCTTTTAGCTTTTCAGGGAGTTTGGGATTTCAGCGTGAGCTGCCCTCTCTCCTTCCTCAGCATTGTGCAATAATAAAATTCCTGCTTTCTTCCACTACCCCTGGTGTCAAAGATTGGCTTGCTGTGCAACAGGTAAGCAAACTTACTTCAGGCTCGATATCAGAATTGCTGGAGCAGTCAAGTTTCTTATACAGTGCCTCATCCTGTGGATTAAATGGGGTAATGTAGATAAAGGGTGACACAGTGCTAGCACATAGTAACATAAATGTCTGCATCATACAGTCCTCTGAGCAACTAAGTATGTAGGTAATAAACACTCTCGGATGGTGTTGACGTTGTTACGGAGCACGGACTATGTGTAGGTGAGGCCAATTAACTTTAAAAACATTTTTGAATCCTTCTTTTTTCCAACTTCCAACTTGAACCGAACTAAGGTCATGGAGTGCACACGGGCACATCCTATCTAAAGACTTTCACTTGAACACTCTATGTAACACTTGCTCAATGAGCACTTGATGGAAAGGCTTGATACTGTTTGCTTGTGTGAACCATTAGAACTGTTACCTCACTCGAGGCCCAAGAAGAATCTTTCCTGGAAAGTTCTCCTTCACATCATTTGGCTTCCCTGCCAATACACTGGCGGGATGTTAGGAAATCAGGAAGGAGGTGGGGAGAGGGCTAATCAGATTTAACATCAGCATTGAAAGCTAAAGATCATACCTGTGTCTGCAGAAAATGCATTTTCTAGAATAGTGTTGTTCACGGCGTGGCCTGCAGACTGGCCAGTCCATCCCACTTGATTACCAGTCTCAAAATGACACATGGAGCCTGCACTAGAATATAAATTCAGGTCAATCAACCATGTCACCACCCTAGGTCAGCTGACTTTTTTTTGGTCACAAGGCTTTCTAGAGGAAGGGACCAGCCGCATTGATCCCACTCTGGCACAAGCCCCTTGGGTAGCACTGTCACAGAGGACGTTTAGTTTGCAGTGACTCAGCAAAAGCTTTATATCCTGGTGGAGTCTTGTCCTGTCTCAGACTTAATGGGGGACCCTATGTGCACATCTCATTGCTCTGTTTTGTAATGGTCTTTTAAAAACATCACAAAGTATCTATTTTTTAGTTATAAAAATAGCACACTCTAACCAGTAAAAAGAAATTCTGATACATGCTAAAACACAGAGGAACCTTGAAGACATGATGCCGAGTGAAATAAGCCATCACAAAAGGCAAGCACCGCATGATACCACTTGTATGAGGCATCCAGCAGAGTCAGAACCATAGAGACAGGAAGCAGAATCGAGGTCACCAGGGCGGGGGAGGGGAAGAGGGCAGCTGTGTGTCACAGTGACAGAGTTCCAGCTGGGGAGGATGAAACCGCTGTGCGAATAGTGGTGATGGGTGTACAACATTGTGAATGGACTCGATGCCACTGAACGGTACACTTAAAAGGGCTAAAATGGTAAATTCTATGTTATATTTTATCACAATTAAGAAATACAAAAAAATAGTACATGCTCATTGAAAAATATTCAGATAATATAGACTTATATAGGGCAAAAAGTGAGGGACCTGAGATTGTCAATTCTCCCCCCGTCTCCAAATCCACAGGAGAATATCCCAACAGCTCCAAAGGGGCGTGGAGATTGGTTGAGAATGAGCCAATCAGGAGGCCCTGTGATCTCACTTGGAGGAGACAGAGAAGTGGGGAGACTGAGGAGGTCTCATGGGAGGCAGCTGGCGCGGTGCCTGTCGCCTAAGACTGTGCCCTGCATCAGAATCTAGCAAGAAAGGGGCCCACACCAAGGCCCAGAAGCTTCTCCTGGGACATGCCGGGGGTACCGAGGGAAAGGAACGGCAAGAGAGAGATTTCTAGTTGTCTCCATTGTAAAATCGAAGGGGTCGCATTGTCTTGGTAGCAAAATTAAGTTTTCTGCCATCAGTGGAAATGAATACGATTAAAATGAACAATGAATCTACAGTAACACAAAGTTATAAAGACAAATGATGTAGGAGTATCTCCTACCATCCCTGACAGCATCTACCCTCAGCACGCGTTTCCCTCTCCTAACGTGCTGAGGAAAGAGTGTTGGGACAACCATTACCCCAGGATGCTTCAGAACTACTCAGACTAGAGAGGGGTATTTGGGCCCTTCAAAAATCAGCAATATGGCATCTCTCTGTCCCCACACCACAAGCTCTGTCTCTAAAGTAAAACTGATGAGAAACCATGGCATGATCAGGAGCCTTTACTAGAACGTTTGGTGGCGACCATGAAGAATTTTGCTGTCTTGACTCTATCATGAGAGGGCGGCCTGGCCCTGGAGTTTGTGTTGTTTGGAGAAAACTATGAAGACCCACTCGGTCGAGCTCAGATGAGTATAGCAGGAATTCACACGGAGTGAAAGGGGGTGGGCTCATGGAAATCTAATAACAAGAGCCCCGGGAAGGCTGCTCTGTGCTGAGACCAGCACTGCAAGGTGCTTTGGGATCAAAGGCCCTTGGGTCCCGAAGCTTGGGAACTGCATCTTCCTCCAGGCATCGCCGTTAACTGACTTGGTTCCTCCCCACTGTTTTCTCCTCTCACTATTGACATGATAACAACTGCTAATTTCTTTTTCTCTGGGCTGAACAGGTTTTGAATCCTCTGGTCCACATCCCTCCTAAGCTGAGCATGAGCCATGGGAAGATATGTCTTAGCTCAGGCTGCTATAACAAAAACGCCAGGCTGGGTAGCTTAGAAAACAAAATTTGTTTCTCACAGTTCTGGAGGCTGGGAAGTCCAAGATCAAAGTGCTGGTAGATTCAATGTCTGGTGAGAGCCTGACTCCCGGTTCATAGGTGGCCACCTTCACGTGGTGGAGAGAGAGCTAGCTAGCTCTCTGGCCTCTTCTTATAACGGCCCGAATCCCTTTCATGAGGGCTCCACTCTCGTGACCTGAGTACCCCCCAAAGCCCCCACCCCCAAATACACATTAGAATCAGAGCTTCAACATATGAATTTGGAGGACACAAACATTCAGTGCATAGCATCCCACCTTCCACTCCCCGATCAAGCCAGTTTGGCTCCAGTGGGTTTTGAGCTAATGGTTCCAGCTTGCTATGAAGAAGTAAACGACATGGGGCCACTTTAGGCTGGCACTCAGGGGTTATTTCTGGCCTGTTCATATAACTCTGACTTGGCATATTACTTAACCTCCATGTGCTTCATTTTCTTCATTTGTAAAATGAGGATAATTATGGATTATTGTGAGGTATATACCAGTTAACATGTATCAAGTTCTAAGAAGAAAACCTGGCACCACATGGTAAGCACTCAATAAGTGTAGGCTATACTGACCTGTCATCTGCTCCCCACATTCCATTTAGGGTAAAGAAAATAATTTATTAATGTGACATACAAAGACTAGCTTCACTAGCATTTACTTATCTCTTGGCGTCAGCCGGCTCCCCGCATCCCCTGGATCTGTCCTCCTCCCAAAGCGCAGGCCTTGCCCACACCTTCCCCTCTGCCTCTAAGGGGCTTTTCTCCTCTCCCTTCTTTTTTTTTCTCTCTTCTTCTTCTCTCCAAAGGTCCCCAGTACATAATTGTATATTCTAGTTGTAGGTCCTTCTGGTTGTGCTATATCCTCTCTCTTCTTAACTGACTCCCACTCATAGTTCCAACCTCAGCTCAAGCATTTTTCCCCCTGGGAAACCTCCAATCTCACCGACTAGCTCAAATCATGCTCTATTCTCCCTAACTGTTCTTATGGACCTTGAAATGTGATATTAATTTGTGAGATTTGATTCTGTCTGTCTCCTCCTTTAGCCCAAGGCTCCAGGAGGTCATGTGCCATCTGTTCTGCCCACCATTTTATTTCTAGCACCTAATGCAATGCCTTCCACATTGATCCTCAAAAATATATGTTAAATGAATGAGTGAATGAATGAATGAATGAGGGAACAAATGATCACTTTACTTTTCTTCTCGTCCTTGAGCCAAACAATTCAGGATAAGAGTCTTTTCTTTTCCCATTGCAAGTTGCCAAATATGATGAAAAGCATCCATCCAGCATGGTGGTCCTTATATTTCTTACCCTCTAGGGTTATTGGTGGTTTCAGAACTCCCCTAAAGACTCATTTTGCTGGACACACGGTCTGAAAACAGGAGATTCAAGCAACACCTTAATCAGCCAACCAACTACTGCACACCATAGACTATTGGTATTCCATCCCGAGATGGAGGGGCTGCCCACACCCAGTGCCCACCAGTGCACTATAATCCGTTCCCATCCCCTCAGTTCCTCTGGGTTTAATCCCATTCGTGGCACTGACTTGAGTTGGGCTCTGTGTTTACAGGACGGAAGATCACTCTGATCCTTTGAGAATAAGGAGCCACGTGGTCTGACACAGAACCAGACCTGGGACCTCCAGGGACTGCAGCGTTCGCAGCCAATGGCCCCTCGCTCTGTCTTTCCTCATGGCTTTTAAGGTGCTTCCTCCCAGGTCTCGCCTCTCTTGCTACTGAGTGCCTTATTTATTCTGTACTTTGGTGCGATGAAACGATGAGCTGGACATAGCATGAGCTGCTGCCTGAAATATGGACTGGCTGTCTTGGGTCAGGTGTGGAGATGGGTCAAATGGGACCAGACATGGCCACCTCTGATGTCGTTTCAGGGGATGATGAGAGGACGCTTCCCTTAGCAGAACTGTGGTCACGGCAGGCAGTGCCAACACAATTACACTGTCTCCTCCGGACTCCAGTTTTTCCATAATAAACTTTGCCTATGATCTTATACAGTTCTCTGCAGTTAGAACCAGTATGACATACATTAAAAGAAATAGTCACCTATCAGAAAGAGAAATGTTAAAATATATAATAAAACAAAAACATAAAAAGGATTATTAAAATAAATAACATTTATTTAATTTTTTGAATAGGCAATATATTGGTAATAGTTAAAAATTAAAAAGTTATGGAATGGTATACAGTAAAATTCTTCCTCCCACCTTGTCCCCCGTGTATCCAGTTACCACATGCCCTCCAAATCAAGTAACCACAGTTGTTTTTTAACTTTTTATTTTGAAATAAATATAGACTCACAAGAAGTTGCAAAACTAGTACAGAGAAGTCTCAATATAACCACTGTTTTAAATTTATAGTATAATCTTTCAGGAAATGTTATGAATATAGAAGCACATGTAAATATATGGTCTTTTCCACTCTGTTTTACTCAAATGGTATCATATCATACATAATTTGGTACCTGGCTGCTATGGACTGGACATTTGTGTCCCCCCAAATTAAGATACTGATGCCCTAACCCCCAATGTGATGGTGTTAGAAGGTGGGGGCCTCTGGGAGGTGATTAGGTCATGAGGGTGGGGCCCTCATGAGTGAAATTAGGGACCTAGAGAGAGAAATACTCTTTCTCTTTCTCCGCCATGTGAGGACACAGCAATCCTCACCAGGAACGAAATCAGCCAGCACTTTGAACTTGGACTTCCCAGCCTCCAGAACTGTGAGAAATAAATTTCTACTATTTAAGCCACCTAGCCTATGACATTCCTCTTATAGCAGCCCAAACTAAGACATTTGGGGGTTAAAAAAAAAAGAGTCCTACTTAAGTTTTTATACAATTAATCAAACTGTCATTTTAAGGTTTTTTGTATCACTTTTCCTAGATCAAAATTTTTCTCTAATGCAAAATATGATCATTTCTTAATGTGTTGGCTCAGCCTTCATTTTTTTAAAAAATCAAAACCTCAGGGTAGTGTTTCACAAACAAGCTGTTTGAAAATGCAGATTACCAGGGCTCTTTCCTGGAAATTCTCTTTCAGCAGATCTGAGTTGCTGTCTGGAAATCTGTTCTTTTAAAAACAAGTATTGTCTAAGAATATATTGACTGAGGACACAATTTAAAAAAGTGAATGCACCTGTGCATTACCAGACCCACAACACTCAGCGAACACACATGGCTTTGATCTTTGCTCCTTTGCAAAGTCCTCGCAGAGTGAGAGAGGTCACTTTGCTCCCTCCTCCCTGCACACCTCTCTCTTCCTACCTCCCATCCCCCGGCATTCCCCACTCCTGTCTCTGTCTGTTTAAATATCGGGCTGGGAAGTGTGTGTACAGTTCAGGGTCAGTCTCATGACCATGTTTCTCCTGACTCCAGTCTTGGCAGCAGTTGCCTGCATTTTGATTGTGTGGCTCTTTAAAAATGCTGGTAGAAGCATCGAGAGAAGAAAGGGGGAGCCTACAGGCAGGGCCGAGGCTCGTCCCTGGATGGATGAAGACTTCAAAGACAGCACTGACCTCTGCCAGGTGGAAGAAGGTAAAGGCACTAGGAATGCTGCATAGCTTCCACCTTTGCTTTTTTATGATGAGTGCAACTTATCGGCGGGGCTTATGGAGAGGAAGAAACATACACAGGTCAGTTTCATCATCAGCCTCTATGGTGCAAGCAAATTGGTGAGTGACAGAGACAGATCGTTTCTCTCCGGTGGTCAGTTTGTCACCCGCTGGCACCAACCTCCCTTTATTCCTGGATACTCTGTAAAAAGCTCTGGAGGGGCTAACGTTTTCTCTGGCTCCAATCCTGTTCTGGCTGCTAAAATCTTTCTGAAGGGGCGCATCACAGGCTGGTGGTGACTGTGGGGTAAGTGGTCAGGTTCTGATCAAGCACTTTGAAATTAAACACTGCCATCTTTCTGGGGACTTGCTGCCTTTCATTGTGCCAGGCCCTATGGGTTAGAGACAGGAGTGGCCACTGTCCTCAAAGCTGAGTGTCCAATTCAGTAGACAAGACAATAAACAGGTAGCCAAAAGAGAGAGCAACAAAGAGACGAACCAAGGGGAACTGATCATAAGGAGTTTTGAGAAGGCATCAGGGCATGGCAGGGCACTTAGGAAAGAGCAGACCAGGCCTGGCAGATTAATAGGATAAGAACGGCAAGGGTAGGAGGCATCTCCGGTGAGAGGAGCTGGAAGGGTGTAAGCGCAGAGACAGAACCCGTTGGAAAGATGCTGAGAAGATGGGAGGACTGCACTGACCAGGGAAGGGGTGAAAGGAAATGGGGTACCAATGGCGGGCCAGGTCACGGTAGCCTGGGAAAGCAGAGGTGACAAAGGAGGCAGGCAGGAAGGGCAGGTTCTGGAGGAGCCTTGAGTAATCTGTGTTTGAGGTTTGTCTCAGGTGGGTTTGTGGGGTGGGTTTGATTTGCAAGGAGCTCAGTGATGCTCAGCTGGGCTCGTGACGGCCCACCCTCCAACAGAGGCCGCCTGGAAGTATGTGTGCATGCATGTGGGCATGGATGTGTACGTGTGCGCATATGCTTGTGTGTGCACACGTGTCTGCATGTGTGCATGTGTGCGTGTGTGTGTTCTGAGTTGTCCTAATCTCAAGACTGAGGGGTTGGGGACACAGCTGGCATTCAGTGCTGGGAACCGGCAATGCCGAATGTACCACAGAGGAGTCCAGCCCAGGCGGCCTCGGAGCAGGGCTGCCTCTTACTCTCATACGTAGAAGGACATGCCCCCTGAGTGCCCATTATGCCCAGCTGAGAAGCACTTCCCTTGAACACAGAGATGTCCATTATGAAGCGGGGTGATGACGTGTTCTGATAAGGGTGGCCTGGATGGTGGTGGAAGGGGAATGCAGAGGAAGGAGTGAATCAGGGTGAAGTTAAAGATAGAGTAACAGGCTTGGTAATAAATTGGTTATTGGAAGAAGAAGGAGAGGGCAAGATCTGGGGGCTGGAAAAGGCAGAATGGCACTATCATAAATGGGGGAGGGAAGAGGAACCAGTCAAGGGAGAAGATGTTGAGTGTCATGAAGGACATGTTAGATTTGAGAGGATGGTCACACACCCAAGCAGAAAGGGAGAGAAGAGTCTAGGTGAGTGATCCCGGCCACAGAGACTGAGTGGAGAGTTACCAGCATAGGGGTGACACTTAGAACTTGGAAAACTAATGAAGTCACTAAGGGAGTATTACTAGAAAGGCGGCTCAGGAGAGAACTCGGGTGGCACCTCCAGGTCAGAGGAACTGTGGTGGGAGAAATGGACTACAGAAAAGAAGACGTGGGGAAAGGAGCTCCAGGATCATCATAGTAACAACTCCTTATGTAGCACTTACTGTATGCAGTGTCATGTTTTACATATAGCGAGTCATTTAGTCTTCATAACAATACAGCGAGGTAGCCACTATAATCATCCCCATGTTACAGATAAGGAAACCGAGGCTGGAATAGGCTAAGTCATCTGTCCTGGCAGGTCCTGGTAGAGCCAGGACCCAGGCAGTCTGGCTCCAGAGTCCAGACAGATAGCCCGTTTACTAGGCTGCCTTTCCAGTAGGAGAATGACCTAGAACCGAGGAGGCAGGAGATGGCCGGCAGGATTAAAAATTCCCTGACAGATCAGAGGTAGTGTGCATTGAGGAAAGGCCATGAATTTGAAGACCCAAGGGTTTGGGGGATACGAGAGGGATTGATAAGGCTGGTGGGGAATCAGAGACCTGGGGACAGGCCTGAAGGCTGGGGACAGAGAACAAAGCTGTATGGCCCTGTTCTGGTTCTCTGCCTGATGGTTCATTTTTCAAAATCCTGTGCGTTCCTCACACAGAGGAATGAATTGAACACACGGTGGCCTCCTCAGCAGCCATGAGCACATCTTCCTAAATATAAAGTTCTCGGTCTCCTGTTGGAATTTTTGTGTCTACATAAGCGATACCTGCTGAGGTCACACAGGTGGTAGGTGAGAATCAACCTTTAAACTCAGGGTCCTCTGCCACCCAAGTCCCAGCTCCCAACCCTGGACGGGTGGACATGATCCAAGGGCGGATCCGCTGCTGGTATTGCAGGTTCCAAAGGGGGTGTAATTGGAGAAGAAAAAGGATTCCGTTACCAAAGAAACGTGGAGATGGTTTTGATGACAGCAAGTGGATACTGGATTCAAACCGTTTTGAAAATTGACACTAAGAGACAAAACAGTAACATAAGTGTTGTAGGCCATTCTAGCGTGAGTTAAGGAAAATATGGGTTCCAATCCAGCCTCCTGCAGCTCTGATTCACAAAGAATTCCTACTGCACGTTCACAGATCAGGGGATCAGCATGCGTGAGGTCGAGTGGGGGGATGGTGGGGAGCGCAGAGAGGCCATTCTTATCAGATGTCAGACACTGACTTCCTTCCGACCAAACGTGGTGTCCTATTAATATTTTCAGTTCCTTGTCTGTAGCAGAGGTCTAAGGAAGAGAAGTTGCTGGTGTTTACCCCAAAGTGGAAACCTCAGAGTGTCCCCCTAAAATGAACCAAAAATCCTGCACAAACATTTTCTAGTCAGGTCCAGATTCACGGAAGCTCATGGAAATGGAAACAGGAGGCAAAGATATAAGGAACACATCTCATCAAGATGTGTCTGTTTCAATGTTGGCAGGAATTTTTCTTCACTTAGCTTCACTGGCCGTCCGAAAGCTATTATTCTAACTGAAAGCTTGATTGTCCCGGGTTGTCCAATCCCTGCTAAGAAAGGCCTGTGTTAAAATTTTTATCTAATGTGGGTAATGCTTGAGAATAAAAATGTTCTCAAAAACTTGGGAAAGGACAGATTTTTATGTACCCGTGGTAACAAGCAGCTGTCAGAACTGGTTTCAAATCCATTGTCTAATGGATCAATGACAACTCACCTGAGTAAAAGCTCCTGAAAGCCGACCAATCAGTGGCAGCCTCTTGTTTCTGAAAACCAGCCAATCAGGGAGGGACTCACTCCTGTCCCCGCCCCTCTGAGTGCCAACCGATCAACAACAGTCTCAACCAAGTACCGCTGTGCCTGCAGATGACGTCAATCTGCCTGCACCCCTGGAAGTACACCAATCCCTGAGCTCCATGCTTCCCAACCACGTGGTGTGCCAGGGCCAGCCTCTGGGGCCCGGAAGAGCCAACTGTTAAATATTCTGGCATTCCGTGGGCCTTTTTTTCAATCATCGGTAGCTTGAAGTCAGGCCATGATGGAAATTGGCAAGTGCTATTAGCCAGGTCTCTTTTCTTCTGCCTCAGAGAGCTAGTTAGCCAGCACATCATTGCCAAAAACACTACATAAGGTCTGCATTCTACTGTGTTCACAGAGACTGAGCTCAACCAGCACGTGGCTCTCCTTTGCTGTAGGAAGCAATAAATTCTGCTTTGTCTTTTCATTTCATCATCCTTTGACACACTCACCCATTAATTAATAGGTTTGCATGGCTAATTTTATTTGTTTTTAAGATTGCCACCTGAGCTAACATCTGTTGCCAATCTTTGTTTTTCTTCTTCTTCTCCCCAAAGGCCCCCAGTACATAGTTGTGTATTCTAGTTGTATGGCCTTCTGGTTGTGCTGTGTGGGATGCCACCTCAGTATGGCTGGATGAGTAGGGCTAGGTCTGCGCCCAGAATCCAAACTGGCGAAACCCTGGGCCGCCAAAGTGGAGCACACAAACTTAACCACTCAGCCACAGGGCCGACCCCTGCAAGGCTAATTTTAAAAGGTTGGCTGACCAAGACTCTCATAAGACCTTTAGGTTTTAGGACAAAGGACAGGTAAGGTCAGATGAGAGAAGATTAGGAAAGGGAAAAGACGCGGATGGAGACACTGTCCTTGAGAGTGGGTCTGGGCAGATCCTACTAGGCGAGAGTGAAAGTCAGCTTGGGGACACTGGGGATGTCACAAGAGATGAAGGGGCTCAGAAACAAGTTCTGTCAACTTCACTCAGGATAGCATTAGTCTATCCAAGTTCTCTCCATCTGGACTCCCTCAGATTCTCCAGCCCCCACCCACCTCGGGAGCTGCTAGTGAAGCAGTCAATCTATACCAGGGCTAGGAGTTCAATGACTGAGAGGCCCACAGAGAAGTAGAGCCATGGCCGAGGGAGTTGAGAAGGAGGCGTTCTCCGGCAGGTGCTGGGCCCTGAAATTGCTCCCGTCCCCACCTTCAGACTCCGTCTACTGCAAGAGCTGCATTCCCCTCAGCCTTATTAATAGTGCTCCTCAAGCCTCTCCCAAAATTGCAGGGAGGGAACAAGGATGACATGACACAAATTGGCCTTTCAGTTTCATAGCTAGAAAATATTTGAAAAGATTTTGAAGTGGAACTGCAAAACACAGAAGCAGTTTACGTAGAGATGTAGCCAGAAAAATACCTTTGTGTTCAACATTAAAGCAAAGATGTGGCCTAGAATTACTTGGCTGTTAAACCTAATTATGGTGCAATTTAAGATTCCTTGGCATTAAAGCAAGGATAAAAGGCAAGTTGTTCTTGGTGTTAATAGCAAACCCCAAGTGTGGCAGCACAATTTTTTTATATATGTGTTACAAAGCAGACCATAGTAGCATGCATTTGTTTTGGAATACATGGGCTTTAGAGCTTGAATGAATTCCCCAAAGTGGCTGGGCTGGTCTAGGGTGGAGACAGGACAACTATGGAGTGCACAGAGGCTGTTCTCTTCCCTCTCGGTGTGGGCCGCATTCCTCCGGGCAGTCAGAAGCTCAAGGGCAAGGAGAGAAGTGGTACCTTTTGAATTGGTTCACTGCCCTGTGCTTCCCTTGGTGTTTTCTCTCCAAGTCTGGCTCTGCCTACTCCTTTCCCAAGTAGGATGTACACCTTCTGCCCTGGGAAGACTCCAGGATCAGCAGCCCCCAGTGCGCACAGCTTGGAGAGCGCTCAGGACAATCCAGCCCAGCAGAGATTCGGACCATTTGTCTGCCCAGCTCACAGATAATGGTTTCACTGATAAGGCTCAGGCAGCAGCCCCTCATTCTGCTGGATTAAGAGTGCTTATCCTGGCCTTTAGAAGCTGCAGAGATTGCTAGGTCATGCACCTACACTGCCTTCGTTTAGGCAAATGCTGAGTGGATCTGAAGAGTTGGTAACTTCCTTTTCAAAAAGTCAAGGAGGCATTTCATGCATTGGCTCATTTACCACATACTGACTACAGAAGGTGCCAGACTTCTTAACAAACGATGCAGAAAGTATCACTAGAGGTGAAAGTCTTTATTGACACGTTTGATAAAGTTCAGGGTTGATAGTGATGACGTCTGGGGTTGGTTCAGAATTGATTGCTAGAAAGGTGAGAGTGTTTGTTGCCACTGTTACCGAACCACGTTTGGTTTTGCTTGTCTCCCAGAGAGCCAAACACCCAGACGACGAGATTGCAGCAGAGAGAAGGTTTTATCACAAGGCAGCCAAGTGAGGAGGCGAGAGAATGAGTCTCAAATCTGCCTCCCCAAAAGTGGGATCTCAGGGATATTTATGGGATGGGGGCAAGGTAGTCTGAAGTGTGGAAATAGATGA
The DNA here is from genome assembly GCF_021613505.1 of Equus quagga. Taxonomy (NCBI): domain Eukaryota; kingdom Metazoa; phylum Chordata; class Mammalia; order Perissodactyla; family Equidae; genus Equus; species Equus quagga. Next base: position 16,340,692 of record NC_060274.1, on the reverse strand, counting down.
TTGGAGGTGAGGAGAGGTGAGGTAATTGATGATCTGCGCAAGCACAGTCAGACGCTATGCCTCTTCATAGGACCCATGTTCACAAGATGGTGGCATGAGCATGATCTGAGGGTGGAGTTTTTAGTCTCTTGACATCAAAAGGTTGCTTCTCAGACATCCGCATGGGCCCAGTTGATGAATTGGTGGTTTCAACCAGACTGAACTGGACAAGGGATTCTAATTCCTGAAAAACAGCTCAAACACCCAATACCATGGTGACTCTTTAAGATTTTCTTGTAAGTTTTTATCTTCTTCTTCACACCAAGTTGCCTGTGGAAGTGATTCTTTTCTTTCAGTGATTTCCCTACTTCCCAACCAGTCACTCACCGCATTAGCATTGGGGGCAGCCCTTCCTTCCTTCTAAAGGTCCTTTGATTCTCTGTTGTGTAGGCCTGGCTCTGGGCTTTCCTCCCAAATTCTATTCCCCTCACTTCATCAACAGGGCAACCTAGCTCCTCTTCCAAAGGTTCACTCCTACGCTCTGAAAAACAGGAGCCATCTACTCCAGGAACTCGGCCACGCAGAAAAACCATTAGGGGGTTAAAAGTGTGCATCCTCTCTTCTTCCCTCCTCAGTCTTGTGAGGAAAAGTGGAGATTTATTTCCCACTGATATGAATTACTTTACTTTTCTCAGAAGGCAATATTTTTGCTTTCAAGTTCTCATTCATTGTTTCAACTCGAAATCTTTCTTGAAGGCATTGATATTTTAAATATGAAACAGGAATATTTTAAAAATTGGTTCTGCTGTTGTACTTTGAAAAATGGCTCACATGGGAAGAAATCCACTACTTGAACTTTCGCTGCACTGGGAAAGTCCAAGTGTCTTTCTTTTTCAGATATTCTTACCTAACAGTTCTGGTCAGTTGATCTGCTTTTGATTTCTTTGGTAATGAATTTCTATGGTCTTCTCATTAAAAAAAATTGTGAAATGTAATATACTTGCTAGAAAAGTGTATGATATACGCCTTCCCCATTAACAAGAGTTTCTTGTGGTTTAAAAGCATCCTTCTCTTCCTGGTGCAGAGAGGGACACTCACGAATGGAGATTTCCTTTATAAAAGTAAATGTCACTAACAAAAGGGTGACTTCTACTCAGGTTTTTAGAGCCTCTCCTGTGTCTGCTGTTTCTTAAAAATAGTGAACTCAAAGTAATCCTCATACCAAAGAGGCGTATTTTGGGATGGCATATTCTGCTCCCCTTCATAACCAAGAGACATCATTTAATTTGCTGCCTTTCTTATTCTTATTTGGAGATGCTGACGAATCGCAAGAGTCAGAGGAAAACGTTGAACACATCGCGTTCTCTCACACCCGGTACCCAGAGAAGGAAATGGTTAAGAGATCCCAGGAATTTTATGAACTTCTCAACAAGAGACGGTCTATCAGATTCATAAGTAACGAGCAAATCCCAATGGAAGTGATTGATAATGTCATCAGAGCAGCAGGTCTGTAATTGCACACTGGGTCTTGGAGAATGTCAGCTGCAAGTGACGATATTGGAGCAACGTCGAAGTTCAAACACAGTGAATAAAGCCTGGAGTGATAGATTTATCTATAAAGTCTTACCCAGGTGTTCATTGACTGCCAGAAACATAATGATTTCCACTTTCTGCAAACTTCTGACTATTACAAACTTCTTGGGAGCAGATGTAACAACAGTTCAAACTTCTGACATTATTTAATATAATACATTTTTATTGAAAATAAAAATTTCTGAACATAGTATTACACATTGCAAAAGAAACCTTCTCTTACTTTTGTCTCTCCTTAAAACACATGCATATGCACACATTCACTTGCTCATATTTACACATTTCTCTTTTTGGAACCAAATTTCTTATACACACCATGCTGCTCTAGTACCATATTCTAATGCACCAGCTAAATTTACCCATATGAATTTGCAAAGTAAACCAAAGCAAAGCAAATCCATTTCAATGCAATGTAGTATCTCCACGGAGAGAAAAAATGAGAATGACAGAAAAACAGGGAGGAGACAGAAGAATGTCTATCAGAGAGTCTCCTCTGATGGGAGTCTTCTTTTTGTTTTTTTAGGAGAATCCAATATCATGTTCTTTTTTTTTTTTACTAAAGATTGGCACCTGAGCTAACATCTGCTGCCAATCTTCGTTGGTTTTGTTTGTTTGTTTTGCTTCTTCTTCTCCCCAAAGCCCCCCAGGACATAGTTGTATATTCTACTTGTAGGTACTTCTAGTTGTGCTGTGTGGGATGCCACCTCAGCATGGCTTGGTGAGCGGTGCCACATCCGCACCCAGGATCCCAACTGGCAAAACCCTGGGCCACTGAAGCAGAGCGCATGAACTTAACCACTTAGCCACGGGGCTGGCCCCTGGAGTCTTATTCCTATATAAGTCACATTTAAGTTCATTTGCAGAAATTATTGCATAACCATTGTGAATCCATTGCCCAAGTTAAAAGGAAGCAAGAATAAAACATTTCCTTTCAGTTAAGAATGCAAATGTAGGGGCCAGCCCAGTGGCATAGTGGTTAACTTCATGTGCTCTGCTTTGGCAGCCCAGGGTTCACGGGTTCAGATCCTGGGCACAAACCTACACACCATTCACCAAGCCATGCTGCGATGGCATCCCACATACAAAATAAAGGAAGATTGGCACAGGTGTTAGCTCAGGGCCAATCTTCCTCACCAAAAAAAAAAAAAAAAAAAAAACAAGATTACAAATGTGCTAGATTGTCTTTTATCTAACTAATAGCAGTAACTTCTGTGTATATACAGTCATGTGCCCTCTAATGACATTTGGGTCAACAACAGACCGCACATACAGCAATGGTCCCATAAGACCAGCACCACATAGTCTAGGTGTGTAGTAGGCTATACCATCTAGGTTTGTGTAAGTACACTCTATGATGTTCGCACAAAAACAAAATCACCTAACGATGCATTTCTCAGAACATATCCCCATCGTTAAGCGACACGTGACTGTGTCTGTATCTACATGTGTGTGTGTGCATAGGACATTCAGATAAACTTTGCGTAATTGAAAACATTAGGGAACAATTTATTTCTCATGTTTAGTGACACTCAAAGAGTGAGCAAACAGTGACATGAATTGGAATCACTCTGTTCAGAAATTTGGTCTATATGTTTAGCTTTTGACTTGAATTTCACAATCCAATCTTGCCTTCTCCACCGTGGGGCGTGGTGGGTGGAAACAGGAAGCCCATCAAGGCTGACAGGCCTGACCCCCCCCCCCCCCACCCCAGCAGGTAGAATTCCTGCCATTAAATTACTAGGAGGAAAGCGATGGTTGCTTCTGAAATGTCCCACCAGTGGGTCACTGTGGCCCACTGCTAGGAACAGTGGGCCATCTCTAGGACAGAGGGGTGACACCTGATCAGAAGCTGGCCCAGGCCCTGGATGGAATCTTAAAGGCAATGCAAGATCCTTGGGCACTGTGATGCTCTGTGAAGCACTGTCCCCAGACACTGGGACCCATCCAGGTGTGGGCAGAGGGTTCCCAGAGTCCGCAAGACCGGAAAGACACGCTGTCATGTGGATTGAGCGCCCGGGGCCAAGAGTTCTTGTGCGTCCCCAAGACCACAGCCCCCACCGTGCCACACTCAGAGCTTTGACAGAGGTGCTAAACCATTTATAGTTTAGTTATCTTTTGAGGAGCATTTTAAAAACCATTTCACCATTTAAGTTTTACCATTTTCAATAAGCTTCATGACTTTATCCTTTTGCAAGAATATCAAAACAAAAGATGTTTTGGAGAATTTTGGCTGCCAGAATTTCCCCTCAGTTCTCTCACTGGTCGTGGTAGTTAATTAGGGAGCTTTTCTCCTCCATAATTAAAGAAGCACTGATAAATTCCCGCAGCCCTGGAACTACTGGCCTTGATATCAGTTAGCTGGTTTGGAGACCCCCAAAACTGATGCTGAGGGAAACGGAGTCGACAGCAGCAGGCTTGTCTCCTGCCAAGCCCCTGGTTTGCTGGACGATCTAACTTCATTTGGAGCAAGTGCTGGTTATTACATTTATTCTTAATTAACATTCTCACTTTTCCCTGCAGTTTTAATTTCTGATTTTAATTTAATGGATGATAGGAACAGCCCCAAGTGGGGCCCACACTGAGCCCTGGACCTTTGTGGTCGTGAAGGACCCGGACACGAAGCATAAGATTCGGGAGATCATTGAGGAAGAAGAGGAAATAAACTACTTGAAAAGAATGGGCCACCGATGGGTTACAGACCTGAAGAAACTGAGGTACAAAGTTGGTGCAATTAGGGACGTTTGGTTTGGCCTCTTGAAATGAAGTAACTATGACTTCAGTTTCCTGGTTTTGTTTTGGGTGTTAAAAAGTTTGATTCTGCCTCTGGGAGGAATTCTGGAAGTCAAGTCCGGCTTCACCACATCCGGTGGAGTGGTTGGGAATGCCAGCTAGAATCAGATCTGGCTTCAAACCTTAGCTTTGGTTTTTCAATTGTAAGGCCTGAGGCATTTATTTACTCTCTCTAAGCATATTAGTCTGGATTCTCCATAGAAACAGAATCAGTGGAGAGGGAGAGAGAGAGAGAGAAAAGACATAAAGAGACAGAGAGAAACAGAGATGAGAGATTTATTTTTTTTTAACCCCCCCCCCCCCCCCCCCCGTACACAGTCATATATCTTAGTTGCAGGTCCTTCTAGTTGTGGGATGTGGGACGCCACCTCAACATGGCCTGACGAGCAGTGCCATGTCTGCGCCCAGGATCCGAACCCTGGGCCGCCACAGTGGAGTGCGCTAACACAATCACTCGGCCACGGAGCTGGCCCCGAGAGATTTATTATAAGTAATTGGTCCACATGATCATGGAGGCTGAGCAGTCCTAAGATCTGCAGTAGGCAAGCGGCAGACCCAGGAGGGTTGATGGTGCAGTTCTAGTCTGACTCCGAAGGCCTGTGAAGCGGGAGAGCCAATGGTATAAATTCCACTCCCGGGCCGAGACGAAAGGCGGGAGAAGACGGATGTCCCAGCTCGAAGACAGTCAGGCAGAGAGAGAGCACGCCCCTTCCTCCACATTTTTATTCTATTCAGGGCTTCAGCAGACTGGATGAGACCCGCCCACAGCGAGAAGGGCAACCTGCTTTCCTCAGTCTACCCATTCACACGTTAGTCTGGTCCAGAAGCACCCTCACGGACACACCCAGAATATTGTTTAACCAAATCTATGAGCACCCGGTGGCCCAGTCATGTTGACACATAAAATTAACCATCATGCTAAGCTCCTGTTTTCTACCCAAAATGATATTGTTAAAAGCTTGGTGTCAGGATTAAATGAGATCGAGACTAAGAGTAGGTCCTCCAAAGCTAGACGGCTATGGCTCAAATGTGAGGTCTACCGCTTACCAGCCTCTCTGTACCTCAGTTTCCTCATCTGTCAAATGAGAATAAGTCTAGCATCTACTTCATTATGAAAATTAAATGAGTTTTTAAGTGTGTAGAATGATAATGCCACATAGTGAGAATCATAAGGATCTTTGGTAAAGAAATAGACTCTGACCCACATAATTATTAGTAAATAAAACTTTAAGGACTTACTTCACTCTTCTCCCACCTTGGAACATAAGATTGTGAAATATTTCTCAGGATCTTGAGTGAAGTATATTACAGCTTGCTACAGAGATCGCATCTTCCACATGATGGCAGAGCAGGCTTTAATTTTAGTACATGTTTAGTAAAAGTACAAGTTGAGTACAAGTGTAATATCCATTAGGCGTTAGTAACTTTGTGGGCTTCCTTATCTCAAGAAAGAAGTGGATTGGAATTCCGTGTGACTAGTTATACTGTGGTGCCCCAGTGTGTTAGGGGACGTAAATACAAGGTTTCATTTTTTCCAGTGGCTACAGCTAGCTATGCCTTGCTGAACCCTCTTTCCCACTGAGAGGCAGTCGCCCTTCCTAATATCTCAGAGAGATTCCGGAACTTCTCAGTCACTTTTATAATCAAAACAGTCCCCTTCCACTTTCTAGACAGCCTTGTCATTTTAGAACTCTAGTCACAGGGTGCTCTGTACAAATACTCACTCCCCACAAAAGCCATTTCCTTTGCCTCCAATCTCTTCTCAGGCTGAGCATGAGGCGGGTTGGGGCAGAGATATTGGTCCTGACCACTCAGGAGGGAGGCTATCTCGACTCGTTGGCACTTACAGTGTAGAAGGACTCACGTGTCTGGCTGTCAGCTGTGGGCCTTGAGTGGCCAGTTCTGACACGGGCCATCCAACACTCCACTGTGATGCAGGCTAAGAAAGGGCGACTGCGTGGCAATCTTGGAGGGTGGCGTGCGACTTCTCATCGAACAGTCAGGACTGGGGTGAGGAGAAGTCGGCCTCTTGGCCCTGCTGCTCTTTCGTTTATTTGGCCCCAGAGAATAATTTTTTCCTCAGATATTTAAACCCTATCGAAATTGATATCTATGGAGTTATCACAGTGCTCTGGAAGAAGCGCCGGACATTAATAACGAATATCTAAATCTTACTGCATATTCATGGCAAAAAAGTGGGATGAGTAAAAGCAGAGTTGAGTTTCTAGCTTTAGAGAGATGTGCTCCGGGAGGGGGCAGTACCGACAAAACACTGCCAGCCCCGTCACTGTCCCCTCCGAAGACAGAATTAATTGCTCTCTCAGCTCTGTGCCCAAAGCACCTAACATACACCTCCCATGCATCAAAAATAGCCATTAGCACATAGTATTTTAATAATTGGTTTCCTTTCCTTTTCGTTTTATAGGCCATATTCTAGAAACCTTTGTTGTACACCAAGATACTCTTGAGAATCCAATTAAAGCTACAGACTTTCTCTGCAGACAGTATGGACACACGCACATATATATAAACTCTAGGGGTCGAGGGAGCTCCAGTTTAAGAAAGTCTTATACCATCTAGCAGAGTGCTGATGCACTGTGGGTAAACGAATAAATGTTTGTTAAATTGAATTGCAAATGAGCATGTGTCCTGACATCCTGTTTGAGTCAACTCTGAAGCCCACAGCTGTCATTAAAGGCTCAATGATATGGAATCTGGGCCCAATCTACCTGCCAAACTGTGTCTCTTCCTGCTTGAGCCCTCCACCAGGCAGAAGGCGCTACTTGTCCTTGTTTAACAGGCCTTGCGCCACGTTGCTCTCTTTTAGTTAGCTCCACTGTGATGGCATAATAAATTCTTCTAAAATTGAACAAGCCCAGAATATTAGATACCAGTGTACACCTAGGCAAAATAAATAAGTACAAAAAAATCTGTAAAAATTACTAACTTGCCTTTGAACGTAGGTAAATTAGTTATTCTTCATCTCGTATTTTAGACATTTTTTTGTTATTCACTGTAAAATAATATGAGTAATAATCATAACACTAGCTGACACATACACGGCACTATGGACTAGGTACTACTTTAAGCACTTTTTATATTTTAGCTGATTACACCCTCACAATAATCATATGCGGTGAGTAATGTGGGGCTCCTAATGCACTTGGCTTCTATTTCTTTCATAGCACTTTCCAAGGTTTATTTTGCCAAATTTGGCTTATCGCCCTCTTGATTATAGGATCCATCTTTGCATCTTTCAGCGTTTCATGTGCCTTGCCATACTAGGCCCTTATTAATGCATTTATTGAATTGAATGACCCTGGATAGAAAAAGATGAACAAGACACAAACAAACAAATATCCTGCTCCTTTTCAATTTAAACGCAAGACAAGTAAATGGTTTTATTTTCAACGTAAATACGCTAAGGTAGTATAAAGATAAAAATCATTAAAAGCAAATATTCTCTGGAATATTTTTTTTCCCTTCAGAACCAATTGGATTAAAGAGTACCTGGACACAGCACCTGTTTTGATTCTCATTTTTAAACAAGTGCATGGTTTTGCTGCAAATGGCCAAAGAAAGGTCCATTACTACAGCGAGATCAGTGTTTCCATCGCTTGCGGCATCCTCCTGGCTGCCCTGCAGGTACGTTACCCTCCCACCCTGGCCAAGAGAGAGAAGTGATCCTTGGGGGCCAAATGGTGGCCTTATTCGCAAATCCCAGCTGAGTTTCTAGCTCAGGAACCTGTGGAAATTGTTTATCTAAAGTTAAATTCCTAAGTAAGGTAACTCAGTGAAAAATGACTCTGGAAGCCAGGATTGGTGAGTTTGATGGTTCAACAAGCTGGCACTCTTCCTGAAAATTCACTTACAACGTCATTTCAGGGTCAGAAAAATGGTTGTTGTATTCTCCTTCACCTGTAACGACATGGAGCTTCAAGGGTTTGGGCCGACACGGGAAAGGGCATCAGAGCTCAAAGTTCCAGGGACTGGTTTCCTAGCTGTGTTTTCCGTTGTTGTCTGAGCCGATGGAATGATTAAAAAGCTCTAAGGAGGACTCTCCTTTCCTGAGAAGTTGAGTTTACATTGCACTAGAAAGATGTCCACGTGCTTAAAAAAATTCCACCTACACAGTAGCTAGAGCAACGCGAAGCATGAAACGGAGCAGCACTGAGGGACGCCTCTCATGGGGTTCAATTCGTTCCCTCAACAAATATTTCCCTGGGAGGCACCAGGAATGGTGGCTTCATGAACTGGTGGGGACTGGAGTCCTGGGATGGAGAGTGACAGTAAACAAGCAAAATAAAGATTATAAGAGGGAGTGATCCCACTTTCAAGGGACAATCAATTCCAAAAACACATGTGCTTCTTCACTAAAAGAAAAATTTGGATGCTGAAAACATCGTACAAAATATAGTCATTGTTACACAAAAGAGGAATGTGTTTTTTTAGATTGCTTGAAAAATTGTCCTAAAGGAGCTGGCATCTTATTACCTTCCTAATTCTGTAAGCGGATAAATAAAGGAATCACTGCGCAACATCGAACCACGGGGCGCCCCCATCCATCTTAGGGTCCCTGAAGAAGCTGTTTAGACCTTCAGAGAGCTCAATTCACAAGGTAGCTTCTGCACCTTCAAATCTGCAGCCTTTTTCACTTTAGTGTTGACTTTGCTGCCCTCTAGCTTTCCATAAGGCTGAGTGTAGCCCATTTGTGAGGGAGGAAAGAAATCTTCCTGAAGCCTCCATCGGAACAGACAGCGTGATGACTGGACCAAATGAGCTTGTGCAAGACTGTCCGAGGCAGCTCCAGAATTTCATTCCAGCTCAGGCTTAGCAGTGACTGCCGATTGGGAAGGGTAGGGGATGAAGAGGGTCGGCTCCAGAAGTGTCTTGAAGCTACACAAGATTTTCATTAGATGTTTATTAGCCAGAGGGGCTGGGGGAGAGGTTGATGAAGTATTTCCTCCCCCTCCAGCGTATCCCTCGGCACTGGGTTCTCTATCATGGAACGTAAGTATTTTCAGCTGGGGACGATGCTGTGCCGCCATTGCTGGTTCTATAATCATAGGACCTCCCATTGTTTGCGCCGTTCCCTTGGTGTAAGCAGATTCTCCAAGTTTCTTCCCATGAAATAACCATGTCCGTTTCTTAAGCATCAGTGAAAAACAAGACTAGTATTTTTCTTCTTCGAGAAGCTTCTCATTGGTTAAAAGAATGTGAGGACTGGGGAGGTTGAAGAGAGCAGGTAAGATTCAAGATACCCATTGCCCCAGCTGGCAGCCTCTTTGGTGCCCGACTTCATGGAAATAATGGGACGAGCAGGTCCAATAGGGAGTAGAATGTCCCCAGGCCAGAAGCAGAGCCGTGACTTTGCCTGCTGACTTCAAAACGTGCGTATTCTTTTCCTCTCCTGTTTTAGAATGCAGGACTGGTGACTGTCACTACCACTCCTCTCAACTGTGGCCCCCGTCTGAGGGTGCTCCTGGGCCGGCCCACGAATGAAAAGCTGTTGATGCTGCTCCCCGTGGGGTACCCCAGCCAAGAGGCCACGGTGCCCGACCTAAAACGCAAATGTCTGGATCAGATCATGGTGACTGTGTGACCAGCAGGGAGAGGCTGGAAGATGATGCCCCTACTGGCTCTCCTCTTCCTCTCGGGTCTGCGGGATGCTCTTTGTCTGCGTGTTAGCTCTCCCTCGCCTCCACCTCACAGGGGTGGCCACTGTGTCACGACACCTTTCCCCGTTCTCCATCACTTTGAGTCTGATAGACAGCGTGACGAGGCGAATACATAGAATAACAGGTCAGCAGATACATTCTCTTCGATTTCTCATCCGCTTTGGAAATGCATTAAAATTTTTCTAAGAACGTGCCCTGGTTTTTGCGTTTTTAAAATTGTTCCAGAAAAACCACTGGGTGATTTTTTTCTTTGACTTTTTAAAAACTCACATGAAGGAAAATATCGTCAGAAAATTTAACATGGTCCCAAGAATTCAGCAATCTGATGATTCTTGAATTTAAATTTAGACTAATCAAACTGCCTTCTGCCCTCTGATTTCTCGTGGCTTTTAGGCAAAGGATGTGCTTTTGAGACATCCTCTTTTACGGAACTCCATGGATATTCTGCAGATTTTGAATAAGTAACCATCAAAGTAATTAAGATGTCACACTCACAGAATGGAAGAGCTACGCTTGTGTGGGTGGGTCTGACTGGCAGCCATGTGGACATATAAATGGTTAGCCGCCCTGCCCAGTGGTGTGTTGGAGGTGGCTCTGACCAGCTCGTGGAAGCTGATTGTTACATATTCAGGAATGTTGCGAGCCAGTTAGTAAACCATTTGTAGCTTGAAATTGCCAGTAGTGGGATTATTTACACCAACGCAGTTGGCAGACACTACAAATGGGGACTTGTTCTCTTTTTCTTAAAGGGAACTATTCTCCACGCACAGCACGAACCATGTCTCCCTTCTTTTGTACTCCCTTCTTTTCTACTCCCCCCCATGAAACACATTATCCTTTTTCTCCTGGTGGCAGTCAAGCTGTTTGGAACTGATGGGGTCACAAGGTGCCAGGTTGGGAATGGCAGACCTAGTCTTTCCCCGGGAACCTTCTGTCTTCCCATCCAGGGGCACTGGACACACAGCGCACTCATGGCTCACATCATTGGCCACCAGGCAACCCTACTCACCTCTTTATCCCTTCCACTGACTTTTCTCTGCTATTTTATTACTTAGTTCCCTCAAGAAAAATTTCTCTTGCTTCTTTTCATTCCATTTCTAAGTCATACAGCTCAAAAAAAGTCCTTAGTATCATGGATAAGCATCAGAGCTGGTGACGAATCTGCATCAGAGAAAAGGAAGATTTTTTTCCCTTTAAAATACAATTAGACCTTAGAAGAACCCACGCCCTCAACTTCCAAAGGCCTCTGAAGTACCTACAAGTCTTTTTTTAGAGTCTCCAAAAATCTTCCATCTGTATTTTCTTATTTCCCTAAACATACTTTTCCCTGTCCACACTTTTTGATAAATACAAACTTTTTACATTTTGTTTCTATTCCCTTTTTAAAGGAAAAAAAAATCATGAGTATTAGGTCCTGCACTCTTTATTGGAAAAGAGCATTGTTTTAACTACATTGTGGCTTTCTTAGGCTTCTGTGGGCTGGAATGGGAACCCAACCTCTGTACTTCATATTGTTTTTAGTAAGAAAAAGATACCCTGAGTGCAAATGTCAGAATAATACACACACCTTGGCATCACAGTGCAAAGAAATTGGAATTATCTTCCTAAACTTCTCTTCTGTTTCTTATGTTTTGAAACTGTTTGAGCCCGGGGACTACTTTGCTGATTTTAGTCCACCCTGCTGAGGAGGGCTGAGGTGTCAAAAGAAGCTTGCCTCCTGGGCGTGGGGAGGATAGGGAATCCGGCCAGTCGGGGGGAGGTGGGGGGTCTGGGTACAGAGTACTGTCCTTCAGGTATGGAGCCACTTGAGAGCAAAGAGGAAATCCAGACCACTCATGAGTTAGGGGCCCTGGAGCAGGAGATTTCAAAGGCCTGGTCACCCCCCAGGTCACCACACCCAGAAACACAGCCCTGATTTTTCACAGATGCTGAATAAAGGTGCAAAGACATGGATTTGGGAAGTGCTCCAGCCAGCTCTCTCTTTGGGGGATGGAATTTTTAGTAATTCTTACTCTCAACAGAACAGCATAGACGGGCCCGGATTCGAGTTTCTCTTCTGGTCTCACCAGCTGGGAGGCCGTGGAAAACAGACTGCAAGCCTCGTTTTCTTCGTCTGTAGAATGAGGATACATGTAGCACTTCCCTCAGGGCTGTGACGGTGACTGAGTGTGATGGCTCCTGTACAGTTCCTCGCATACGGTGGGGGACAGGGTTAGCTTTCATTGTTGACTCTTAATGTTATTATTATTACTATTAATACTATGTGCTGTGTACATTTGGCCAAAAAAATAAAATGACACCCTTGAAGAACCTTGTCCTTCATGGAGTGAAAATCGTATTAAAATGTAGAAGAAATGCCATCTCACGTGAGCCAGAGCTGTTTTTTGGATTTAGGGATGACTTCAGCTGTGTCTGGTTGGGTTCTGGGAGCCTCTGGATGGGGCCTCCACAGCAATCTACTTAATGAGAAAGAAAAAGGCTCCTTAGAAAACCTATTTTCAGGGCAGAGAGAGTGGGGACCTAAAGTCAGACCCATGACAACCGATCAAGGTCAGAAAGAGGGGCAAATTGAAATGTGGTCCAGAGTCCGGCCCTCAGATGCCAACCCACAGACTCTCGATAAAGGCTCTGCTGGAGAAGCAGCTGGGAGCGAGCAACGTAGCTGCTCCTTGACGATCTCATGATGCGTACACAGCCCGGCCGTTTAATCCAGTTACGTGCAGGGCCGCATTCAAAGAGAGAGCGGCTGGTTTTCCTTCTCCAGTAATCCTGGTAAGCAGTCAATATATTTACTGCCTTCTTTTGAGAAGGCAGCAAAGGCAGATTACAAAACTTAAACCGTCTTTCCCATCTTTTTCTCTTTCTAAATATGTCTAACCAATGTATGACAGCTGCTCCCAAGGTATAGATTTGTCCTCATTTGTTAAATGTCCCCAAATTTTGTCACCAATTTGCCCTATGCAGGCTCTCTTGTGTCGTTTGCTCCTTTCCGCTTTCTGTATTTATTTTTTCTCTCTCACTTTTTACCATTATGAATCCAGCTGGTCTCCCTGGCTTCTTTAGTCCTCGCCACACACCCACTCCACCATGCATTATTCTGATCCTGGTAATAAAGGCCTAGGAGTGGCAGGTCAGGGTAGACCTCTCTTAGCAGGTCAGGGAGAGGAGAGGAGACAGTTAAGCCTCATATGGCAATGTCATCTTCAAGGTCATGTCCATGAGATAGTGGTGGCAGGGAAGTATAATGGTTAAACACATAAGCTAAGGAGTCACATAGACTGGGTTTAACTCCCTGCTCTGCCAGAGATCTAAAGGGATAAATTCTTATTTCCTTGGTGACCTTGAGCTAGTTGCTTAACTGAAGCTCTTATCTGAGGTGTAAAAATGGGACTAAATTCAAATTTCCACGTATTTGTGAATTTTCCAGTTTTCCTCGTGTTACTGGTTTCTGGTTTTATACCATTGTGGTCAAGAAAAGTTGTGTGGCATGACTTCAATCTTCTTAAACTTGATAAGACTTTTTTGGTGACTTATCATGTGATCTACCCTGAAGAATGTGCCATGTGTCCTTGAGAAGAATGTTTATTCTGCTGCTGTTGGATGGAGTGTTCTGTAAGCATCTGTTAAGTCCATCTGGTCTAACATGTAGTTTACGTCCAGTGTTTCCTCACTGACTTTCCGTCTATGCATTGTTGAAAGAGGAGTTTTGAAGTTTCCTGCTATTTATTGTGTTGTTGTCTGTTTCTCTCTTCAGATCTGTCAGCATTTGCTCACTTTATTTGGGTGCTCCAATGTTGGGTACATGTATATTTACAATTGTCCTATCCCCCTGGTGAATTGACCCCTTTATCATATATAATGACCTTTTCTATATCTCTTGTTCCAGCTTTTGAGTTTAAGCCTATTCATCTGGTACAAGGATAGCTAGCCCTGCTCTCTTTTGGTTTCCACTTGCATGGAATATCTTTTTTCCATTCTCTCACTTTCAGTCTTTGTCCTTAAAGCTAAAGTGAGTCTCTGGTAGGCAGCATATAGTTGGGCCTTTGCCTGGAGAATTTAATCCATTTATGTTGGGAGTAATTATTGATAGGTAAGGACTTACTAATACCATCGTATTAATTATCTTTCGGCTGTTTTGTAGTTCTCTCGTTCCTTTCTTCCCTTGTAAGTTACAAGCTTCTTTTCTCTTGCTACTTTTAACATTCTCTCTTCATCTTTGATTTTTGATAGTTTTATTATAATGCGTCTTGGAAAAGATCTGTTTAGGTTGAGTTTGTTCGGGGGCCTACGAACTTCATGAACTTGGATGTCCAGATCTCTCCCCAGATTTGGGAAGCTCTCAGTCATTATTTCTTTAAATAAGATTTCTGACTCCTTCTCATTCTCTTCTCCTTCTGGGACTACAATAATTCATGGATTATTTCTTTTGATGGTATCCCGTAGATCACGTAGGCTTTATTCACTCTTTTTTCTTCTCCTCTGACTGGATAACTTCAAAGGTCTTGTCTTTTTTTTTTAATGTATGCTTTTTTGGTGAGGAAGATTGGCCCTGAGCTAACATCTGTGTTGCCAATCTTCCTCTTTTTTTTTTCTCCCCAAAGGCCCAGTACATAGCTGCATATCCTAGTTGCAAGTGATCCTAGTTCTTCTATGTGGGATGCCTCCACAGCATGGCTTGATGAGCAGTGCTAGGTCCGCGTCCAGGACCCCAACCAGTGAACCCTGGGCCGCTGAAGTGGAGCACGTGATCTTAACTACTCAGCCATGGGGACAGCTCCTAAAGGTCTTGTCTTCTAATTCACAAATTCTTTCTCCTGTTTAATTTATTCTGATGTTGGTGTTCTCTATTGCACTTTCTGTTTCGTTCATTGTATTCTTCAGCTCCAGAATTTCTGTTTGAATCTTTTTTACAATTTCTATCTCTTTGTTAAACTTCTCACTTTGTGTATTTTTTTTCTGATTTGACTGAAATTGTCTTTCTGCGTTTTCTTGTAGCTCATTGAACTTCCTCCAAACCACTATTTTGAATTCCTCACTGGGTAAATTGCAGAGCCCTGTATCTTTGGTGTCTGATACTAGAGAATTATGGTGATCCTTTGGTGGTGTCATGTTTCCTTGATTTTCACATTCTTTGAAGTTTTGCATTGCTGTCTTTGCATTTGAAGTAGCAGTCACCTCCTCTGATTTTTAGTAACTGACCCCTCTGATGCATCCTAACTCATATTTCTTTGCTTCAGTGTTGTGCTGGAACTTCTCTGCTGGACTGCCGAACTTCCACAGTGGTTCACTCATCTGTGGGTGATTGTCTAAGACAATGTTTTCCAAGGGCTCCTGGACCACAGCTGAGAGGGCCTGGAGCTGGTTCATGGACCATTGAAGGTTCCATAGCTGGGACCAAGGCCTGTATGCTTATTACCTGATGTGTGAGTGGGTGCTTCATGTATGGTGCTGGATCCCACAAAGGCACTTTTGTCCATATATGGATGCAAAATTGTCATTGTTCAGGAGGGGTATGAATGAGAGACAGGTATTCAGCCGTCTTGCTGATGTCACTTCCCTCATTGTACTTTTGGTTCAACTTTTCTGTGTGTTTTTCAAAGTAAAAAGCTGAAGGAACAAAAAAATCACTTAGAATCAAATCTGATGTAAATGGGTATTTCCTGAAGCAATTTGTCTAAAAATGCTCCCTAAGTTCATCATTAGCTGGCCCTGGTGGTCTCGTGGCCACTCTCACTGCTGTGGGCTTGGTTCATCTCCCGGTCAGGGAACCACACCACCCACCTATCAGTTGTCATAATGTGGCAACTGAGTGTAGCTGTGATGCTCAGAGTTCTGCCACTTGTATTTCAGACACCAGCAGGGTCACCCACAGTGGACAGGTTTCAGCAGAGCTTCCGTAATAAGACAGACTAGGAAAAAGGACCTGGCCACCCACTCCAAAAAAATCTGGCCATGAAAACCCTGTGAACGCAGTGGAGCTTTCTGATAGAGCACCGGAAGGCGAGAGGATGGTGCAAAAAGACTGGCAAGGGTTCCCTCTGCTGTCCACAGGGTTGCTAGGTGTCGGAGTTGACTCCATAGCACTAATGACAGTGTTAGTTCATCGTTAGGTTTAGAGATTTACTGGAGGCACCGGAGAGCTAGTTTATTTCACTGGGTTATCTTGGAATGTCCCCAAGTGGACACATTCAAGACGTGAGGATGGGAACCTCAGGCAAATAAGACCTGAGATTCAACTTACTTGCAGGAGCTTATTGCGTAGTGAAGGAAGGGAAGGGATCTGTGGGAAAGAAATGTGAGAAAACATTTCAGCCCGCCCGCGCCTCGCATGGGCGCCTTCCGGGGAAACCAGGAACATTCAACTCTCCCACTGCCCTGAGCAGACCTCACACTAATCTCTGATGCTGCGTCACGATCGGGGCAGATCAGCCCGGCCCCCAGCCAGCAGCTGTGCCTGGAAAGGGAAGGATAAGGATAAGTTTCTTTCTTCTCACTGCAGCTTCAAGTTCTTCTTAACTTCCTTTGATGTGTTCATAAAAGTCATGTACCAACTGCATTCAGAGTAGAAAGAGTGGTCCGGCAGGCTTATAGATCCTCTTGCAGTTTTGAGATCCCCAAACAAAGAGGTAATTGAATGATTTCATCACTGTGAGGAAGAATAATTAATTAAGAAACCTGAAAATGATTTTTGGCTCACAGATGGAGCTCCCTTGAAGACTCGTGCTTTGAGGAAAACTGTAATTGAGAGCTGTGTCATCCGGGATGGCTAGAGCAGTGGTCCTCAAATGTCAGCCTGCATCACAGCCACCAGGAGGGGTTGGTCAGGCGCTGACTGCTGGATGTCATCTCCAGAGTGTCTGATTCAGCAGGGCTGGTTGGTGTCCAAGCCTCTGCATTTCTAACAGGTTTCCAGGAGAAGTTGATGCTGCCGCTTAGGTACCACACCTTGAGAACCATGAGGCTGGGGCAATCAACAACTCCAACACTTTAATGACTTAAAATTTAAACTTTTTATACTTAAAAATTTGCTAACAGGGTAAATCTTATGTCAAGGGTTCTTATCAATAATAACAACAACCATAAACAAAGAGGGCAAGAGGAAACTTTTGGAGGTGATAGATATGTCTATGGCATAGACTGCGGTGATGGTTTCATGGGTGTATACTCATCTCCAAACTTATCAAGTTGTATACATTAAACATGCACATGCTTCCGTTTGTCAATCATACCTTGATAAAGTGGTTTTAAAACAGTAAAAAAAAAAAAGTGACCACGCTTCTGACAAAAATCACAATTCTAAATTCAGCACGAATGATAAATTTCCTTCAAAGCAAATCCACAGAGATAAAGCACTGCCTGGAGGAGAGCCTTCTTATATATGCTTCGATTGGGTGTATTTTTTTCCCAATATATTCTACTTTTTAATAAAAATGTTGCCCTACAGGGGCCGGCCCCATGACTGAGTGGTTAAGTTTGCGCACTCTGCTTTGGCGGCCCAGGGTTTCGTCAGTTCAGATCCTGGGTGCGGACATGGCACCGCTCATCAAGCCACACTGAGGCGGATTCCACACAGCACAACCAGAAGGACCTACAACTAGAATATAGAACTATAGTACATAGGGGGGCTTTGGGGAGAAGAAGAAGAAAAAGAAAAGATTAGTAACAGATGTTAGCTCAGGTGCCAATCTTTACCAAAAAAATGTTGCCCTACAAAAACATGCTAATTTTTGATAAAAGTTTATTTCTTAGGCTGGCAAAGTCCCCTGCAGCCCCCAGCAACCTTGTAAGACTGTCGTTCTCCATGGGGTGACTCAGCTAGCCTGTGGCTGCACCATTCAGAGCACATCTCCTCCTCAGGGGAAGGAATCATTGGAGACACTCACCCCAGCAAGGACGTCGCTTGGCCCAGGAGTGACATCCTCACTCACACAACCCAGAACTGGTCACATGGCCTCACCAGGAGGATGGGGAAATGTCATCCTCCTGTACCTGGAAGGAGAGGAGACCCAGATGTGGGTAGGCATTAGAAGTCCCTTTCCCTAAAAGCAGTAACTTTGAACTTGGGAAATAAAACTGTATATAACAGAAAAAACAGGGAGAGGAAGGAAGGTTGAAGAAATTGGTGAAATTAGAATAGAATGGTGAAAGGCATAAAGATTCTCTTCTAAAAGGTTAACATTAAGATTCGTTGATATTTGTTTGATACCGCTTTTAAATATAGCATCGATTTTGGCCAACAAAATCAACACAAATACACACACAAGGGAATTACAATTCCCTTCTTCCTAAACATTCATGCGTTTGCCCACAAAATAGAAATTGCTATCTTAGAAGGACTGAGGGAAAGTCCCTGTTTCCACTTCTTACTTGCTCGTTCTGATGAAAGGAAGAGAGACTTCTCCGGCTGGTGAAATGGAAAAAAAAAAGGATTATTGCACCATGTTCAAACCCAACAAAAGGCACTCCATTTTAAGCCAAATGTACAAATTAGGGGTGATTATTCACCTCAGAAAGATGATCCACCAGTGGATTTTTGTATATTGGAGTTTTCAAAGACTATTTGAACTGATATGACACTAAAAAGAAAATGAGTAAACATCTTTTAGGACTATCTATAACCTGAAGAAAAATGTAGTTATCGACGAATATTTTGCCTGAGAGCCATGAGAAATATAACTGTCGCTTTGCCAGGTAGCAGCTGAGTGCTGATAATTTGGTGAAATGGGAACAATTGTAATGTTTCAATTCACAAGAATCTACAAATAACAAAAAGTCTGAAACAAATGTTGTTCTGCTCTGCTGCTGCGACGCCCTCACGCTCACCGGAGAAAGCAGGCCAGACACTCAAACAAGACGCACTTATCTGCCTTTTAGAGAGAGATGAACAAAGAGAACGGGAGGTGGGGATGGGAAGGAGTTTCCTCACACTGGAGTGGAGAGACGGGCCAATGCACCTGAGGTTGAGACCAGACCAGCGCCCCCTTTGTGCGGGCTCAGCTGATGTACAGGATGTCCAGGCGCTGGCTCGAGGGAGAATGGCACTCAAAGCAGACATCCAGCTGAGTTAAATACAGTAGTTCTGATGACACGTGAGATGCTATAATCCCATTTTGGGAATTTCTAAAAAGTCACAAGGAAGGGAAATGGTTTGTGTTACTATCATGACTTAAGAGTCATGGCGCAGAGCCAAACGTTCAGGATTCAGTTCAACAGCATTAAAATGTCCTTACAGCAACGTGGAAATATGTTAGCAACGCCTGCAGAGGGCCAAGTAAACATAGAAGGCAACGAATTAATAAGAGAAGTTAGCCAGCTTGGGTGGAGGTGGAGCGGCCGACTTCCTTCTACGCTAATTATTAAAAATAAAGAATAAAAATAAAATAATTAAAAATAAAGAATTGTAACAAGAGGTAACTGAATGAAGGTTCTAAAATTAACATCCTCTGAAGGGTGTCCCCTGCTGTCATAGTAACTACGGAAAGGATCAGGGTGCTCACTTCCCTTCTGACTGGCTCCTAAGCAACCTTGGCTTGTCTGCCATGTCCACCATATTGCTGTCATGAGTTCTTGACCCGGGAACTCTGACTCCCTTGAGATAGAAAATCTGCTCCCTTGTTGAGTAAGTGACTTTCCAAGTCTGGGAATGTTTAGAATTAAATATGGAGATGATGAAATAAATCAAACCCATAATACTGATACTTTCATGTTACGTTTAGGAATAATCTTGTCTGTGCTTCTTATTTAAGTGATTAAATGTTTTTTAAAAACTTACAATTCCAATTTAGAATGTGAAATTGATTTTAGGCTTGTGATTTTTATGTTGAAAGGTGTAAGAAAACTTGACTTAGCTCATTAACACTATTAGAATAAATTCACTATATTTATAAGTTTAATTTATTAGGCTTAGAAGAGATGTTCAAATATATGAGATTTTGTCTTAATTGATTGTAAACCTGCCAGGTCAATTACTTGAAGTCCTAAAACAGAAAATCAACTATGATAAGCCTATATAAGGAGTTTCAAATGTTTAAGAGATTTTGATAAACGACGGGTACCACACTTTGAGGACCGTGGGTCTGTGACAGTCAACAACTCCAACACTTCAGTGGCTTAAAATTTAAATTTTTATACTTAAAAATTAGCTGTAAATGAGACCAATGGCCTAAGGGAATTTAGCTTATTCAACTTGAGTTAATTAAGCATTAATTAAAGCCCCTCTTCCCAAAAGTGATTCGTTTTATTTTATTTAAGTGTACTAGACTTAGAAATATAGTCATAAAATGTGTGTATCAGGTTAGAATATTTTTGGCAAAAAGTAACAAACCAACAAAAAAAATCCCAATTATTGTGGCTTAAATAAATAGGGTTATTTTTTCCTTATAACGACAAGTTGGGATGCGGGTCCATTGGTTCAATGAAATCAGTGCCAAGATCTCAGTGGCCTTCCTGGCCTTTCTTCATGACCAGAGGATGCTGCTCTAACTTCACCCATCTCAACCAAGCACAGTGCTTGAAATGTGAGTTGACATTTAAATTCTTTAATGTTCATTCTTTCTCCTTTTGTAAATGTTTAAGAATTTCTCTAAGGTATGTGCTCTGGAGTAGAGTGGCTGGGTCAAAGCGCATTCATATTTCCACTTTTCTAGATACTACCAAATTGTTTCCTAAGGTTTTTCTTCTCCCCTGATTTTAAGACTTATTTATTGAGTATCTCCCATGACCAGATTGTAAATTCTAAGAGATCTTATCAGTCATGCTCACTTTTAAATCCCCAATGCCTAGAAGAGTGGCTGCTGCATGAATATTTGTTGAGTGGCTGAAGAACTGGAGGTCCAGCGGGGTGCACTGACTTGTCCAGGGTTGCAAAATCATCTCTGTGACAAAGCTGAGGTTTGAACCCAAGCTGCTGAGTCCCTAAAGCATGACTAAGTGGACGTGGTTATTGTGAGTACACTCCCCTGGGCTAAGAGTCCAAAGGTCCTGTCCCAGGAAGACAGTCTGGAATGAGTTGACACTGACTCTCCAGGGGACCTTCCCATGGTGTCTGAGCTGGTGTGGGCCAGACACACACTCCCAGTGGAGGTGGGATTGGATTTCCCAAAGATTCTTCAGAAGGTGAGGATCTGAACCCAAGAGTAGAGGAACAGAGCTGCTGGGGCAACAGAGGCTGCAGTGGCCGGAGATCCTGGCAGAGGAGGGAGTGTGAGAAGACAGTCCATTGCGCTGGCAGAGGGAATGCTGACCCAGCAGAAGCTCATTGTGGAAGCCCTGAGATCACTTCAATCTTTAAGAGGCAAAGAAGGAATGCCAAGAGACCTTCTTCCCAACTCCCGGGATGTACTTGTGAGGACGACCCTGGAGACTGCTTTGGCCTGAGCTGGAGAGCCCCAGAAGGACAGCTCAGATGGATGCACAGCCTTGGCAGCTGTTAGTCTGAGGTCTTTAAGTTTGTGTTTATTTTGGCCTTTCTTTCTAGCCAATTTGTGTTTGGTTTCCATCCCACACAGTCTTGGATCCAGTTTGGAATATATGTATCACTCAGGAAGCAAGCTAACAGCAGGGCCACCAAAGGGATGGAAAATAAATCCCCCAAAGTGGGGTTGAGGAAGGGCAAATGGAGAAAGGGGAGGGAGAAGAATGGGCTGGAAGTGGAGAGGAGCTGGGGATATGAGTCACAGAGGCCGTAATAGTGTCTCCTAGTGAGGACCAGCCCGCTAGACTCAGATAGCTGGAGGGAGGGAGAGAAAGAGAGAGTGAGGGAGAGAGAGCGAGTGCTAGACTGCGCGTGTCCACAGAGTATGTGGAAGAAACCAAGCCCAAGAATCCAGCATCAGGGTGTCTGACCATCACTCGGGTGGTCTGCTCCCCACCCCATAGGGTCCTGCTTAGTGAAATTGGACCATTTTCTGTGCCCTTCCATTCCCCATGGTTGCCCTCCCTGATCAGACCTAGAATATTTTTCCATGTGACTTCTCTCGGCTTTATCTTCCCATCCTTCAGCGCCCAACCTCCTGTTGCTTTGTTGAAGAAGTCTCCCCGGATTCTCCAATCAGACGTCCACGGGGAGAGACCAAGGCCGGGCTCATCTCTCTCCTGAGCATCCAGTGTCTTTTCCAAGCGCTCTTGCCATCCTCTTCCTTGGGTTGAGCCCCCCACTGGACTCTCAGCTCTCAGAGAGTGGGGACCAAGTCTAGCTCAGCTCGGCGTCTTCTTGGCACCTAGCCCATGGCCTGGCCCATTGCGGGCCCTTGGTAAGTACTGGCTGATAGAATTCACGTGGCAGAGAGTCCCTGCGAGGTGGATGTTATCACTGGATGGTCAGGAGATTTCACCAACACCTTTTCTGCCTTTTTGGTGGGAAACTCTTGGCAAAAAGAATAGCCTGAGTCTCTCAGATTTAGTGGCTAGATAAACCAGCTACAAGAGAGGCCACATCATCACGGGAGGAGCTGGGGGGTGTTTGGAGGGTAAGCTGGCAGGATGGGTTAAGCCAAGTGCGACTTCTGCAGTCTTTGCCACTCTGAGTTTATAACTTAATTTCTAGTCACAAACTGAGAGTGTTGGGCTGATTAAACACCATGTTTCTGCAAAGTTTTGGACTGAAAAAAGAATTGAAAGGCTGTTTCTGGGGCCGGCCCCGTGGCTGAGTGGTTAAGTTCACACGCTCCACTTCCATGGCCCAGAGTTTCGCCAGTTCGGATCCCGGGCACGGACATGGCACCGCTCATTAAGCCATGCCGAGGCAGTGTCCCACAGAGCACAGCCAGAGGCACTCACAACTGGGATATACAACTACGTACCAGGTGGCTTTGGGGATAAGAAGAAAAGAGAAGATTGGCTACAGATGTTAGCTCAGGTGCCAATAAAAAAAAAGAAAGGCTGTTCCTAAGCCTGTTCTCTGCTCTTGGAAGGGATGGGTGCTGCCCGTCTTGCCACAATCTAAGAAAGGTATTACAGGGCGTATTAGACAGGTCTGGCTAGGTAAACAGATACCATTCTAGGTATTTCCATAAAGGGAATTTAGAAAAAGGAATAGGTTGCACAGGTGATGGGACCCCTGGAAAACCAAAGGAGACGTCAGGCAATGGATGATAAGCCATTCGCCTCCCAACTCCCAGTGCTGGAGAGGTAAGGGGTCGGGGTTGGGGGACCCCCTGGAGGGACCACATGGAGGAAGCTGGGGGCATGGATTACTGCCCAGGAGAAGCTCTTGCCACAGGGCAATGAGGCAACAGCCAGGGACATGGCGTGAGACAGAGATGAGGAGAAATACTCTGACTTTCTCCTTCCTCCCATCCTCCCAGCTCTCACCAGTGCTTCCCATTGCCGAGCCTTCCTTCCTTTCTCCCTCCCTCCTTCTCTTCTTCCTTCCCTATTTGTAAGATAATTTTTTTTCCTAAGAACAGCGAAAACATTTCCAGAGCTTACTGACATATCTAGAAAAGAAAAGAGCACATTTAAAATTAAAAAGTAAAACCCATAGTGCCCTCGGTAGCCCTGAGAACAGCAAGGAGCTGGCGCCCTTCCCTTCCTGACCTCAGTGCCCACATGAACCGCATGTGGCCGTCCCCGTCTTACTAGGGCAGGCATGGGGCCTGGTGAGCAGGAGCGGGGGGCTGGAGCCAGGCAGCCTGCATCCGACTTCCAGCTTCACTTCCTAACCGCGTGCTCCCGGGCAAGGGTCGAGCTCTCCATCGAGTGTTCTCATTTTGGAAAGGGGAAAATGATCAGAGCGGTCCCTACCTCGCAGGACCATTGTAAGGATTATGGAGTTGACACACTGAAGGGCCTTTGAACCGTGCCTGACCAACAATACAGAAGATTCCTAAGTGGTCCCGTGGTCCTCGACTGTTCTCTGACAAAGCTCCAGAAAATAGAAAACCTCCTCCAGCAATCCTCCTTTGGAACTATCTGGACTTGGAGATCAGACATCATGAATTTTCAGCCCTTAAGCAAACACACTATTTCCCCCCAGTGGGAGTCAAGAGCTGTCTTGGCATCCTGCCAGGTGTCATCTGGGTGGGACCCAATTAAACCAGCAGCAGGAAGGAGGAAAGACAAAATAAGCCCCTCTTTTGTCTCACAATGGCATTTCGAGCCTGCCAAGCTCAGCTGCTGCCCCCGCACAAATCTGGGTTAATGTGCTGCACCTGTGGAATTAGGGCCCTGCACATCGGCTGGCTTGTGAGGCGGCCACCCAGCCCAGGGTCAGAGGGCCTTTGAGTCCCGCCTGCAGGGGCACAACCGAGGGACATGTGGCTGCCTCACTGCTCAGCAGGTTGAACCTGTTCATCCAGCCTGTGCCTCTGCAAATCGGTTTCTCACATCAGCTGCCCCCTCTAGTTTCTGTACGGGCTTTCTTCTTTCCCTTCTATAGTGTTAATTTCAGAAAGAATCCAAATTGGGCTAGTGATCCCACAAGGCTGTATGGCCTTGGACTCAGCATTTTAACCACTGAAAACAAAAACGACCATGTCAAACCTATGAGACCCCCCCAAGCATCAATGATTCAGTTCCTAAAACTGAAACGGAGCCTTGTGAAATTTTTAGGACCAACTGTGCACCTAGAAGCTAGTGGACTTCTGGTTTTCAATTAGGTGTTTAAATGTAATTAAATTAACACTTTTGCAATTCCCTTAATTAAGGTCTAAGGGAATGAAGTGATTTAACTTATGCCAGTCTGCATCCAGGCATAAATTTTTTCCACGTTGAAAGTAAAACTCAGAGTTTCCTAGCTTAGGGGCAGAAACTAAGCCAGAGCAGGCGTGAACTCGGGCAGTGACCTGCCTGAAAAGGGAAATTGTAGGGGAGAAGCTGGAGAGAAAATAAAGCTTAAAAGAGGCAGATGTCCACTAATTAAAACTCACACGGCGCATGAAAATCAAAGCTAGTAGACGGGAAATTTAATTCTTTAAAAAGACTTCAAATCCAAAACTAGTTTTTGTAGCCAAGTCCACACTTGATGCAATATGAGTGTTTGTTACATGCATGAATCTCTTTTACTTATTTTTTAAATATGTCTTCTTTGTTTTCTATGTGTCGCTATTTTATTTCTTTTGTTTTTATTGGGGTAACATTGGTTTGTAACATTATGTAAATTTCAAGTGTACATCATTATATTCAATTTCGGTGTAGATTACATTGTGTTCATCACCCAAAGACTAATTACCATCCATCACCACACACGTGTGCCCAGTCCCCCCTTTCACTCTCCTCCCTCCCCCCTTCCCCTCTGGTAACCACCAATCTAATCTGTATCTATGTTGTTGTTTTGATCTTCTATTTATGAATGAGATCGTACGGTATTTGACTTTCTCTGTCTGACTTATTTCACTTAGCATAATACCCTGAAGGTCCATCCGTGGTGTGACAAACGGCAAGATTTCATCTTCTTTATGAGTAGTATTGCATTGTGTACATACACCATATCTTCTTTATCCATTCGTCCCTTGATGGGCACCTAGGTTGCTTCCAAGTCTTGGCTATTGTGAATAATGCTGCAATGAACTCAGAGGTGCATATATCTTCACGCATTTGTGTTTTCATGTTCTTTGGATAAATACTCAGCAGTGGAATACCTGGATCGTATAGTAGCTCTATTCTTAATTTTTTGAGGAATCTCCATACTGTTTTCCATAGTAGCTACACCTGTTTGCACTCCCACCTTATACCAGTGTATGAGGGTTCCCTTCTCTCCACACCCTCTCCAACACTTGTTATTTCTTGTCCTGTTAATTACAGCCATTCTGATGGGCATGAGATGATATCTCATTGTACTTTTGATTTGCATTTCCCTGATGGTTAATTATGTTGAACATCTTTTCATGTGCCTGTTGGCCATCTGTATATCTTCTTTGGAAAAATGTCTATTCAGATCTTTTGCCCATTTTTTGATTGGGTTGTTGGTTTTTTTGTTGTTGAGATGTATGAGTTCTTTGTATATTTTGGATATTAACGCTTTATCTGATATATGTTTGCAAAGATCTTCTCCCAATTACCAGGTTGTCTTTTTCATTTTGTTGCTGGTTTCCTTTGCTGTGCGGAAGCTTGTTAGTTTGATGTAGTCCCATTTGTTTACTTTTTCTTTTGTTTCCTCTTACCCATCAGACATCGTATTTTAAAATATACTGCTAAGACCGACAGCATCCTGCCTATGTTTTCTTCTAGAAGTTTTATGGTTTCAGGTCTTACTTTCAAGTCTTTAATCCATTTTGAGTTGATTTTTGTGCATGGTGTGAGATAATGGTCTATGTTCATTCTTTTGCATGTGCCTGTCCAATTTTCCCAACATCATCTATTGAAGGGACTTTGCTTTCTCCGTTGTACATTCTTGGCTCCCTTGTCGAAAATTAGTTGTCCGTGGATGTTTGGGTTTATTTTTGGGCTCTTGATTCTGTTTTAGTGATCTGTGTGTCTGTTTTTGTGCTAGTACCATGCTGTTTGGGTTACTACAGCTTTGTAGTATATTTTGAAATCAAGGAGTGTGATACCTCCAGCTTTGTTCTTTTTTCTCAGGATTCCTTTAGCTATTCGAGGCCTTTTGTTGTTCCATATAAATTTTAGGATTCTTTGTTCTATTTCTATGAAAACTTTGATGGGGATTGCTTTGACTCTGTAGATTGCCCCTCGTACATGCCCTGCCCAGTGAAGGCAGACCCACTCACATGTCTACTTTTAATAAATATTTAAGGCAGGGCCAGTCCTGGGCTGAGTGGCTAAGTTCTCATGCTCCGCTTCAGTGGCCCAGGGTTTCACCGGTTCGGGTCCTGGGCTCGGACATGGCACCACTCACCAAGCCGTGCTGAGGTGGCATCCCACATAGCACAACCATGGGACCTACAACAAATATATACAACTATGTATTGGGGGGCTTTGGAGAGAAGAAGAAAAAAAGACAAAGAAAGAAACATTGGCAACAGATGTTAGCTCAGGTGCCGATCTTTAAAAAAAAAAGAAAAGATTTACGGTAGCTGACACTACTGAAACTTATTTAAAAAAAAAAAAAAACAGAAAAAACAGGAGAGTTAAAGATAATAAGAAAGGCAACTTTTAGTGAGATATCTTCCTTCTTCCAGCATTCTTAAGTACAAATATATAGATTTTAAGATGAACATTTACATTGTTATCTCAACATAAGATCTCTTAAAAATAGTCTGAATTTGGAAAGCCTTTTCTAAAGAATACTTCAATGTTTGCCTTCATCATGTAAAAATGCAGACAGTTAATTTTAATATGACGCGTGGCTCATCAGTCATAGAAGGAGCTATAGGTCACAGCCGTGGAGATAAATGGCTCGCTTCAAAATGATGAATTATGTTGAGGTATTAAAACAACTCCAAGCCTTACAGACAAATGGATGTGATTTAAAATGCCATCTTCCTTTTTATAAGCCATATTTCCATGATCAATCATAAAAAGGAAAGTGGAATATGTGCCAGCCAATTACCAGAAGACCTATTCTTTGCAAAGCCAAGGTTAGAAAGGAGAGATTCTGACAGCTAACTGACGTTTCTCTATATGGTAAATTATGTGCCATGTTCACTGTTTCTTATTTGGAATTATTAATTTATAAAATGAAGCCTTATAGTGAGGATTCTTTCTCATAACTGACAACTAAGAAGCAAATGCAGATTAAAAACTGGTGAGGGGTCAGCTTGGTGGTGTAGTGGTTAAATTCACATACTCTGCTTCAGTGGCCCAGGGTTCACGGGTTCAGACCCCAGGTGCAGACCTGCTCACCACTCATCAAGCCATGTTGTGGTGGCATCCCACATATAAAGTAGACGAAGAAGGGCATGGATGTTAGCTCAGTGGCAATCCTCCTCAAGCAAAAAGAGGAAGATTTGCAACAGATGTTAGCTCAGAGCCAATCTTCCCCAGAAAAAAAAAAAAAAAAACCACAAAACTATTGAGCCAACATGGACCAGATAGGATCCTTGGATTACAGAAAACCAGCCATCTCAAGAACAGATGTTGTCAGCTACTCTGACTGGTCAAAAGACTCCTATCCCAGAGTCAGACAACTGCTGGGTTCTTCTTTGGGCCAGTAACACCAGCCATGCCCACTCCTACTGTCCATTGTAAGAATCAAATGAGATCATTTATACTCTGAAGCTTTAAAGTACCATTTATATATTAGTTGTGATAGTCACAATGGGGACAGAGAGATTGGAAATTCAATGCAAACTATTCTTACTCCTAAAAATAATCCAAAATATGTTCCTATAAAATGAAGTCAGTTTATTATTGGTCTCTAGGGTGAAAGATAGTAAGTGAAACGAACAGTTACTCTTAAGTGGAATCAAAATAATTCCATCAACTCTGAAAATCAAAAGACAGCTTTTCCAACGATCTGCAGCCTCAAGACACAATAGTTGCAATCATTGGCTTCTTAGAGGAAAATATAAGCAATCATGCAAAATATATTTTAAACATTCAACAAGTACCATTATAATATACCAAAACAGAGTATTTTTCAAAAAACAATTTATAATGTCTAGTTCAAATGGCTTAACCACGGGACACAAATTATTAAGTGAATTTGCTCCCCCCCAAAAATTACTGGATTAAAATCAAAAGACTGACTTTCACTATCTCCTAAAGTATGGAAATAGAAAACAAATTTTTAACATCTTCGCAATGGCTCATGTCTTGGTTTTGATTTTCAAGGCACTATTTCCTGCTGGTCGAGTGGCTTATTTCTGGACTATTTCAGCTGAGCAAGCAAGCAATTTCTTCATATACTCTCTAAAGGTAAAAATGAGAAGTGCACAGAGTTTATATCAAATATAGAAATGGCTGACTGCACAGGTGTTTGGATTTATGGAAATTTCAACCCTCTGGTTCATAAGCTCCAACCCAGAGGGGAACATTTTTTTTCCTAAGGACCTTAAGTAAATGTCACAAAATCCATCCTACACATCCAGAATAATCCTCCCCAATAAGGGTCTTCAGATCTTCACCGAGAGTCTAATTATTTTACAAACAGACCTCAAGAGCATAGTTCCTTAATTCCCCAGCATATAGTAAATTATATAGGAATCTAGAAGGTGAGAGAAGGTAACAAAAACAGAAAGAAGCAACGTTAAGAAAGATGTGGTCATCTACCAAGTAGGCAACTGACAGAAAGATATAAGCCTTGATGCACTATTGATGGCAATCTGGGGACAGTTAATTATCTAGGGTACTTGCAAATTTAGTAGTGTGCAAGGGTGCCACTGTGTTAGAGCATACAAATTTCTGGATGAACATTAAAACATTGGAAAGCAAAGGAGGGTATATTAAAATAAATTTTTATTTTTTATCTAGAAAATTTGAAACCTGTATGAAAAAAGACTCTCATGAGCCTTTATCTTAGAAATGAATG
Organism: Equus quagga; assembly: GCF_021613505.1. Taxonomy (NCBI): domain Eukaryota; kingdom Metazoa; phylum Chordata; class Mammalia; order Perissodactyla; family Equidae; genus Equus; species Equus quagga. The sequence continues at coordinate 16,311,286 of NC_060274.1, read as the reverse complement.
ACTATTAAACATTTGTTTTATTTCCTCCTAGCTCTTTACATAGGAGCCTATTGTTGGAGCTCCTGAGAGGAATCCACAGACCCAGAGGGATTCTGGATACTTTCTCTCTCCTAGTGTTCTGAGATAAATTGGTCTTCTAAAAGAAACTATGAAGAATATTTTAACTATTCTGAAGTGATTTTTTTATTACGTTTTTACTGACTTACGTCAAATTCAATGTGATAAAATGTAAAATCCGCTGACCCGCCTCCTTCAGCTATGTCAAAAAGAACAGTGGCGTCAGCGGTTTCACAAGTGTGAGAACATCCACACATTTGTGGATTTTCTTTTTGCAATATTAATTTGGTAACTTGAAAAGTGTAGGCAATATAAAGAACATAAAAACACACATAAATCCAGCATTGCAAATTCCTGTATATTTACATTTTGCGACTTTGCAGGCTTTTTTTTAAAATAAAAGAAACGAATGTAAGACCTTACTTAGTCCCTTCTTGGTCTCAATTTATTCCCTCCTTTCTCCAAGGCAACCACTCCCTTGTGAGTCACTTTGGAAAGAAAGGTATCCATAACCAGCAGAAATCTGTGTACCTTATAGGATGCCAAGCACAGACCCTAGCACATAGAAAAGGCTAGAAAAATATAAGCTATTATCAGGAGAACTTGGAAGATAAAGGAGGATGTATTAGGAAGTGAATTGTTAACTATGCAGGAGGTGTCAATGAATAGCTTTTTTTCCCCTGACCCTGCTTTAACATAGCCAAATAGTGGGGTTTTAGCAGAGACAGGAGGTGTCTTCTGCGTTTGGCAAGGGGTCCCACCAACAAAGCTCTAATCTAGCATTTGAATGCGCGATTCAGTTCAATTGAATTCAACAAACATTTATTGAGTAACTAATACTTACAAGAACAATAAGAATTCAGTCTAATAGTGAGACAAAGCAAACAGGTATTTTATCTGCATAACGGTGCTGCATATGAGAGTGGATCCCATTCTGGAGAGGAAGCTTTCTGTATGATTCATAAAAATGAATTCGTCAAAGACGAATAAAAATGCCGTTCTGCTTCGTGCTTGACATAAAGCTAAGAGAGATAGTTAGTGAAGTGGAAACAGATTCATGAGTCCAACGGGTTCTAAAAATCTGGAATGATAGGCTAAAATTTAAGCGGTGAGATTTAATATGAATAAATAGGAAGTCCCACAAGCTTTAAAAACCAAATGCCAAAAACAGTAGGGTAACAGCAGGTCATTCAAAAAAGTCCTGGGGATTTTAGCTGATTGGTGCAAACACAATTTGAGCGAATATATTGTGTTCTTGAAAAGCCATGCAGTCTTAGACTGCATCATTAGAGGATGCACAGTATCATAGTCAAATGATACTCCCAATGTATTCTTCACTACCCAGAGGAAATTTTGCTCATATTTGAGTGATACATGTTTAGAAGGAGATTGACATAGTTTTATATCTAGAGGAAGGCACCAGAGATGGTAAAGGAATGGAATCCATGATTTTACAGAAAAGGTAAATGTCTGAAGATAGCTTAATGGAGACAGATATTGGAGAACAGGACGTGGTAGGTGGCTTGATAACAGTTGAAGATTTTTCACATGGTCTCAAATTTTACAGCTAGTTGTAGGATGACAAACTTGAAACGTAAGGAAAGACATTCTAGAAATTATAAATAAAATGGTAAGCCCTGTGAAGGAAAGAGCTCCTTGTCTTTGGACGAGTTGAAGGAAGTGGTTACTGTCAGGTAAACTGTGGACCGCTTTCCTACGTCGACTGGAGGAATCTCATCTCTGAGAGTTCTGACTCTGTCTCTGATTCTATACACGCCCTGGTAGCAGAATATATACGTGAACAAGCTGTGTAATTATTGTCCTCTGGGTTAGGTAAGGTCAAAGTACGTAGTTGACCTTAATATAGAGAGAGGTCTTTTCTATGCTCAAAGATCATCCATTTGTTTTCCAGTGTATATTTGCATTAACACTTGCTTTTAAAAATCAGCCACCCATTAGGATGGCTATAATAATCATAATATTTTTTTTAAACAGAAAATGATGTGTTGATGAGGATATAGGGAAATTAGAACCCTCATATACTGCTGGTGGGAATGTAAAATGGTGCAGCCACTGCAAGAAACAGCTTGGCAGTTCTTCTGAGAGTTAGACAGAATTACCATGTGACCCTCAATTCCGCTTCTAGAGCTACACCCAAGAGCATTGAAAATATGTGTTTATATAAAAACTTGTACATGAATGTTCCTAACAGGATTATTTATAAAAGCCAAAAACTAGAAACAACCCAAGTGTCCATCAACTACCGAATGTATACATAAAATGTGACATATCCATCCAATGGACTATCAGTTAGCCATAAGGAGGAATAAAGTCCTGTAATTCTCTATAAGATGAATGAGCTTTGACAACACACTAGGTGAAAGAGGTCGGACACCAAAGGCCACATATTGTATAATATCCTTTATACGAAATGTCCAGAATAGGCAACTTAATAAAGATAAAAGGTAGATTATTGGTTTCCAGAGGCCAGAGGGGGGAGGGAATAGTGAATGGCTGCCGTGGGTGCGGGGTTTCTTTGGAGGTATGAAAACGTTTAAATTAGTTTGAAAGGATGATTGCACAAATTCATGAATGATCCAAAAACTGCTCAACTATCCACTTTGGAATGCTTAATTTTATATTATGTGAATTATATCTCAATAAAAATTAACATCAACTATTTGGAATAGTTTACTTTCAAAAGTAGAATGTGTTTTAAAAATTCTGCCACATTTCAATTTTTCCCAAGGGTACAGAGGCTTTGGCCCCAGCTTTGCTTTCTTCTGGGCTCAGCTTTTTTACCGTTCTGTACATTCATATGTTTTTATAGATCTACAGGAAACGTGCAATCCTTTCAAAGCAAACTTGTAAGATAAGCTCTGAATGTTCCTTCCCTGAAGATTGTTTTCTGTTTTTCCTCCCTGAGTTTCTTCTGACTCTCTCACTGTGGTTGGCACTGGGCTGCCCAGTTGAGAGTGTAGGTGGCTGAGCAGAGAACTGGGGAAACTGGAGGTCTGGGGACAACCTTAGGTGGGTACTGATGGCCTTCGGAACACTGGACAGGGAGCAGGAGATTCAAGTAAAGAGAGAGGGAAAGTAAGAGAGAGCCAGAAGCTGGTGTGGCTAGGCTTCACATTTAGAGCTAAGATTAGCAGAGATCATCAAAATTTCAGAGCAAGAAATTTGAGTGGTCCATGTCATCGCTTTGTGAAGAACATCGTCAGCCTTGGGTTATTTCAAGGATGGCTATGGCGTTTGGGAATTCCTCTTGTCTGCTTTTATTAGCTGCGACTAATACTGTCACTACCTCTTAGCACCTTATGAACAGAAGGAAAGAGAAGTCTGTGCTTCCTCTCCTCCGCAGTTAGACTTCTGGAAGGCAGCGACTGGGTCTGCAGAGCCGGTTGGTGTCTTGGGTATACAGCCACGACGCACATTGTGGCACTGAGTGGATGCTTTTAGGTGATGAAATCAGGCATTTGTGTGAAGTTCGTGAGCTTTCGCTCCCTGATTGGCTCGAGTAATTTGGAAATAGCTGCACATGGAAGCCATGGAAATACTCTTTCCATCTCCTTTTATTGTAGTTGATGGGAAATTCAAAGCACTTTACTGAGGCCAACTCCAACTCAAGGCAGTCATTGCAAAACCACTAGATGGCACAGTTACGCTGGATGGAATCAAGACCAGCGTAGACGAGGAAAATGAATCTTACTAGATAATTCCATCAGACACTTAAGGAGCTGTAGTTTACATCCTCCCCACCCGAGAATTTTCCTATGTGTTAGTAATTTATGTCTTCCAGATCATGTAAATACAGATGTGCTAGAGTTAGTCATCTAAATCAGCCGTTCAGGGACTAAAAGGCTGTAAAAATGATTGCTTCCCTTTGTTTTCATTTCAAGTATTTTGACTCTTCCTCTGCCACACATTCCTTTATTTTTGGTACAGTTACATCAATGGCCTGGGTCTCTTATCTTTTGTACACATACTGATGGAGAGGAAAGCTACTATCTTTCATGTAGTGGAAATTCTCCAGTACAATTTCCTAGCCCTCTTCAAGATGTCGCTCATTTTATTTTGCACCATGTTAGGGATCTCCAGCTTTTGGAAAGATGTTAGAGAAAAGAAATGTCCCAAGACACAAAGTAAATGATTGCTCTCTCTACTCAGGTTTGTCTTTGTCTTTTGTAAAAAAGAAAAAAAAATAGAGGAAATGTTTTATTCATGGTCAGAGGCTGAACCAGCAAGACCAGGCATGTTAGTGAGACCCTCTCCTATGGTCGCTTGAGATATGCCATCTCCCAGGCTCCCCCCGGCCCCCGCCAGCACCTCCTCTAGAGCCAGACATACTCAGGCTCCCGGAAAAGTTCAGTAGAGCATCATTGGGAGCAAGTCCAGAGCCAACAAAGAAAATAATGGAAGAGACTTAGGGATAAGAGGAGAAATGAGATCTATTTAGCCTGTGGTCATGTGCCACAAATGTGGCCAGCATGAGGCTCCTCGTGTGGAAGCTTGAACCCAAAACAGCCCACAGGCTTGAAGCCCTGCTGGGATCTAGGCGTTTCACCTTTTGGCTGGGTCTCTGCTGATGTCCCAAGAAATGCTTGAGTTTGGGATCTCATGGAATCTGAAGAAGAGGCCCCGTTGAGGTGGCAGCAGCCCCTGGAGTGGGTGGTGGCAAAGAAAGAGCAGCAGAATCGACCCAAGAAGGTGGACAGTATGGGGTAAGAGTGGACACGTTGCCCATGCTTTCCTCGGTCTCCTTGTGGTACTCATTTTCCACAGGGAGAAGACAAAAAATAACAGAATCTAAATGACAAACAAGGGTGTGATCTAATTTTTTTGTGGGAAAGGGTTGAGAAACAGCCTCAATTGTGTAGACAAGATTTTGGGAACTATTTATGGGTATGTTACTGAGGTCTCCAGAGAGGATTTTTACATCTAAGAGCACATAGTTAAAGATTTTTTTACTCGTCCAATCCTTGAAACATAAAAAGAAGCTTTTGGTATTTTGACATTTATTAAGAAGTAGAGTTTTTTAAAATTTTTGAATACATTGGATAGATTTTTATATAGTGTTGCATTTTTCATAACCCTTACTTACTTTTTATTTTTAAACCCCATCTTCCTGTCTGTTCTTTTGACCCAGATGTCGTGTAATAAGTTGTGACATTACACATTTGCTCCTTAGAACCAGGTTCTAGTGATTTGGTTCTCTCGTTATCTAAAAAATGGTATGTCCTATGAGAAAACACAAATATTAAAGAAAGTAGACACGAACTCAGTTTGTAATAATTAAATTGAATTCTGGGATGGTAAAGATTTACATATGATTTATGCCTGGAGTTAGTTATGACAAGTAATGTTGGCTGCAGTAACAAAAACCTGGACATTTCAGTGGCTTAACACAATAATGGTTTATTTCACGCTCTCGTCACAGTTTGATGTGGATCTCTCAGGAGACAAGGAGGGAGCTCTGTTCCACACCTTCATTCAGGGATCGAGGCTCTTTCCACCTGGTGGCTCTGCCCTCTCCCAGTGCCTTGGTTTCCTCTACTGATGCTATGAATTCTGTCAGTAGGTGAGAGAAGAGAAGAATAGATAAATCATATTCCACTTAGCTACCTCAGTCTGGAGGTGACATCCATCAATTCTGCATACATCGCACTGATGAGAACTAGTCCCAGGAATCCACGGCAGGAAGAAGAGAATCTGGATATCAGTGTAAAATTTTCCAGTATTTATTTTATGTACGTACCGGCAATACAGAGTTTGATAAGATACAAAACTAATTGTTTCAGGGTAAGAAATGTCATGTTCCACTCCTTGGTGTACTTCTCCAACAGACCCAGCCCACACATACCGTACCCAGTCAGGCATAAGAAAATCTGGCCTGGGAAATAGCTTCCTGTTTCTAGCCTTTGTCTAGATTAAAGAATCTTGGTGAAGTTTTGACCAAAGGAGTGTTTCTACAAAACAGCATAATTTTTTAAAAAGTTGATTTAATCTAGTCCTTAAGGGTACAAACTTTAAGTCCTTCGTTAGTATGACCAGCCTGCTAGGATGGCAGGCCCCCAGTGTTTCCTGCCTCCTGATATTTACACCCTTGTGACGTCTCCTCCCACTTCGAATGGGGCTGACTTGGGTAACCAACAGATACTGTGAAAATGGCAGAATGTGACTTCTGAGGATAGGTTATGAAAGTCATTGTAACTTTCACCTTGTTGTCTCTTGGGGGAAGCCAGCTGCCATGTTGTAAGGACAGTCAAGGAGCCCTCGGGGAGGGTGGCTACTGGGTGTGGAGCCAGGCACTCAAGTTGATGGGTTAAAAAAATCCTTCATAAGGAAGAAAGATCTTAAGCAACATCATGGATTCAGAAGCTCATGAAAAGAGGCCACCAATCCTAACATCTTCAAAACAAGATCTGTCACATCATATTACAAATGTTGGTGAAACGAAGCATTAAATAAGACAAGAAGAAGCCCTATGGAGAGATCCACACGAGGAGGAAGTGAGGTCTCCTGCCAACAGCCACCAACTTGCCAGCCATGTGAGGGCGCCATCTTGGAGTCAAATCCTCCAACTCCAGTGAGGCCTTCAGATGATTGCAGCCCTGGGTGACCTCTTAACCATGACCTCCTGAGAGACCCCCAGACAGAACCACTCAGCTAAACCACTCCCAATCCTGACCCATAGCAAGTGTGTGAGATAATGAATGGTTGTTGTTTTAAGTCACTAAATTCCGAAGTAATTTGTTCTGTAGCAATAGCTAATTAATATAGTATATCTATAATCTCTGTTCCACTGATGTGGGGGGCGGGGGCAGGTTGACTAGAAAAAGGCAGAAGAGAGGACCTCTTGATTCCATCCATCAGTTAGAGATGGATTTGATTTAAACAAATTACCTCTCTGCCTCTTTAATCTTCCTAAAAATACTGCCAATCCAACCAGGTTAAGTTTAGTAGTGTATACATAACCTTAACTAGATTGCTTTCGTTTTTGAGAAGAAGAGGTCACTTAGTTAGCAGAATATCATGCATTTAAATCTTCACAAGAACTTTATGCTGGAGACTATTGCCATGTTTGCAGGTGACAAAATGAAATCTTGGAGAATTGAAACAGCCTGATCATATTCCAAATGGCAGAGTCAGTATTCAGAACAAGGTTGGTATAATTCTAGGAGCTGGATGTTTCATCCTTGCTGGGTCTTAGGCCTACCTAAAGTCAACTGTGCTTCTCTACCAAGAGTCGAGCCCCAAGAGGAAGGGCATGCTCCATTCTGGAGCCTGGTACCTGCTGGGCAGTGAGGGACTCAGGCTTGAGCCTGAAGTCAGTTCAGTGCACTTCAACAGCTGCTTACTAAGCACCAACTTGGTAAGTTGCTCCCTTAGGTCCCACTGGCCTGTGGATTCTTGATGGCAATAATTATGGCGACGATGATAGCATGGTGCTCCCTGCATGCCAGATACTATCCTAATTCATTCACATGTATTGACTCATTTCACCCGCACAAGAATCCCATGGCGGGAACTGTTACTAACGCTATTTGACTAATGAGGCACCACGGCAAAGAGAGAGGAAGTAACCTTCCCCAGGTCACCCAGCTGGCAAGCGGTGGAGCTGAAACCCAAACCCGGAAAGGCCGACTACAGAGTGTGTGCATCTCACCTGTGCTGTGTACCTTTCCAGGCTGCTTAATTGACAAGCTCAGGCTTGTCTTCTATCTGCTGGCCCAGTAATTCCTGGGTATGGGCTGAATTGTGTCTCCAAAATTCACATGTTGAAGGCTGAATCCCCAGTCCCTCAGAACGTGACTGTATTTGGAGATAGGGCCTTTAAAGAGGGAATTCAGTTAAAATGCAGCCCTTAGAATGGGCCCTGACCTAATATGATTGGTGTCCTTACAAGAAGAGGAAATTGGACCCACAAAGAGACACAAGGGGCACATGTGCACAGAGGAAAGACCATGTGAGGACACAACAAGAAGATGGGCATCTACAAGCCAAGGAGAGAGGCCTCAGAAAGGACCAAACATGCCAACACCTTGATCTTGAACTTCCAGCCTCCAGAACTGTGAGGAAATAAACATCTGCTGTTGGAGCCACCCAGTCTGCGGTATTTTGTATGACAGTGGCAGCCCTAGCAGACTAAACACCCATCGCTTCTCCCCCCAACCCCCTCCATGCCTTCTTGTATCCTACCCTCCACTTCAGCTACGGCTCCAGCCTCCGCCCACTGTTGCTCACCTCGCCTGTACTGCTGCCCTGTGCTCTGCTGTGTGCTGTGCCCACAGGATGGCCTGTGCTGCCTGTGACCTCTGGGAGCCTGTGGAGGGTCTTTGCTCCCTGCTAGAGCCTTATGGGTTCTGGACTGCTTTTTTTCCCAGTCTCCCTCTTATGGACTGAATGTTTGTGTCCCTCCCAAATTCATATGTTGAAATTCTACCCCCCAATGTGATGGTATTAGGAAGTGGGGCCTTGGGGAGGTGCCGTCATGCGCCACATATCTACTTTTCAGTCGGTGATGGACCACATATATGACAGTGATCTCATAAGATCAGTACCATAGAGCCTAGGTGTGTAGTAGGCTATCCCACTTAGGTTTGTGTAAGGACACTCTGTGATGTTCGCACAATGATGAAATCACCTCACAATGCATTTCTCAGAATGGATCCCTGTTGTTAAGCGACTGGTGACTGTAATTAGGTTTGAGGAGGTCATGAGGAGCCCTCATGAATGGGATTAGTGCCCTTATAAGAGTCACGAGAGAGCTCGCTTCCCTTCTCTGCTCTCCGCCATGTGAGGACACCATGAGAAGTTGGCCATCCGCAACCTGGAAGAGGTGCCTCTCAGAACTTGACCATACTGGCACCTGAATCTCAGACTTCCAGTCTCTAGACCGTGACAAATACATTTCTATTCTTCACAGGCCACCCAGGTTAGGGGCTCTTGTTATCGCAGTCTGAACTGACTGAGGCACTGCCCAGCTTTGATGCAGCCTGGAATCAGTCTTCAGATTCAAGCAAGTGGTCTGTGCTCAACCGGGCCAGCGTGGTTCTCAAGCTACAATGGGTAGAAGAACCACTGGGGTTGCATGTTTAAAATGTGGATCCCAGGGCCGGCCCTGTGGCCAGGTGGTTAAAGTTCCACATGCTCCACTTCAGCAGCCCAGGTTCATGGTGTGGATCCTGGATGCAGACCTGTACCACTCATTAGCCATGCTATGGCAGTGACCCACATACAAAATAGAGTAAGATTGGCACAGATGTTAGCTCAGGGTGAATCTTCCTTAGCAAAAAAAAAAAAAAAAAAAGACCCCACCCCACCACCCCTGGTCTCATGTTCTGAGCCCATAGGCTTGGGGTGAAGCTGGTGAATCTGAGGCAGGAGGACACCCCCGGCCCTTAGAAGAACCCTGAACCAGGGAAATGCCCTCCCTTCTGAGGGTTGGCTCTCCTTCCCAGCACACTCACACGTTTCAAGTACTTTTCATGTTTTCCATAATTACTGCCTCCTTCTCTCCAGATCGGGTAACCATTTGGTCCACAGTGTGGTCCTCATGCTCCTTCTCACTTATGGTCTATTTTCCTCCAGGGCCCAGGCAAATCAGGGGAGATGGCTCAGACCCCACCCCAGAATGCCCAACTCTTCTCAGTGGCCTGGGCCCCGACCCAGCTGAGAGCACCAGGCCAGGCCATGGCAGAGTCCAGGAGGAGGAGGCACCAGCCCTCCTGGGAGCACAGAGGAAGGGCCTTTTGCCCAACATGCCCAGGATCAGTTTCCTGAAGAAGGCAACATCTGACATGGCTATGAAGAACTGGTACCAGGCTAGGTCAAGGTTTGGCAAACTACATCCCATGAGCCAAACCCAGATAGCCACTGGCTACAACCCATGGGCTAAGAAAAGTTTTGGCATTTTTAAATGATTGGGAAAAAAATCAAGAGAAGAATAATATTTCATGACACGTGAACATGATATGAAATTCTAATTCTGTGTCTGTAAACCAAGTTGTATTGGAACACGGCCACATGCATTTATTTAAGTATTGCCCGTGCCTGTTTCTGGGAGTTAAATAGTTGCCACAGAGTGCGTGGCCTGCAAAGCCTCTAATAGGGGCTGGCCCGGTGGTGCAGCAGTTAAGTGTGCACGTTCCACTTCGGTGGCCCGGGGTTCACAGGTTCGGATCCCGGGTACAGACATAGCACTGCTTGGCACCCCATGCTGCGGTAGGTGTCCCACACATAAAGTAGAAGATGGGCATGGATGTTAGCTCAGGGCCAGTTTTCCTTAGCAAAAAGAGGAGGATTGGCAGCAGTTAGCTCAGGGCTAGTCTTCCTCAAAAGAAAAAAAGCCTCTAATAATTTACTATCTGGCCCTTGACAGTAAGTGTGCTGACCTTCAGTCCAGGTAGAAAGGACAGTCCGGGTAGACGCATGAGATGAGAAAACATGTAGCATGTATGGAGAGCTACCCGCTACGAGCATGTAATGAGAGCAAGGAGGGTGGCGGGGGGAGAGGTGGGAGCAGAGGCCAGGCCACATGATCGGGTGGTCAAGGTCCTCGCTTGGACATTGCCCCATGCATCCTGGGGAGCACTGGCAAGCAGGGAGATGCAGCAAGAGCAGCAGTCAGAAGCTAACGCCAAGGCCGAGGTGAAGAGAGGCAGCCAGTGCAACACTGAGCAGTCTGAGCTGCTGGAGGCCCAGAGGTGGAAGAACACTACAGAAAACACAGAAAAGGAGCCAAGGTGGACGGAGGAAACCCTCCTTCGGCAATCTGGGGAGGAGCAGCAACTGCCCGGGCATGCCCGTCAAGCCATCCCCGCTCTTTCAGATGCTGAGTTGATATGAATAAAGGTCTAAGCTTCGTTCTTTATTTTCCAGGTCCATAATGAGCATCTCCAGTGGAAAGTGACACTTCTGCATTTTCTCAGCTTGATGATACGATAATGTACTTAAAGGCACTTGATAATCAGCGGAGTACCATCTAAATGTCAGCTGCCAATTGATCTACTGAGCCAAAATTAGGGCCGGGTCAATGTGGGGCCGTTTTGAGGGTTAAATATTGTCTCATCTTCAATATGAATCACGATTTGCATTCCTCTTAGAGACGCTGACTCTCAATTCATTTTGCGTTGCTCTTTGAGTGACTTTCATCACTTGGTTGTCCCCACGAGTTACTAGTTTTGCAAACAGGTTAACTATCTCTTGCCGCTCGTCTCTGTTTAGGGAGAACTCGCACAATGGTCATCCAATTGACGAACTCTCTAGATGACCATGCTCAGCATTTGGGGGGTGGGGGAGGCTAAAGATGCTTGACTAACCGTGTTTTTATTTGGTAATTAATCATTCAGACCTTCTTCCAGTAAAAGAGGTGAAGGACAGGAAATGTGCAAGGAAGGACGAAGCTCTTCAGAGAATCCTTTCAACCTCAAGTGGACCCGAGGAGCATTGCGCCCGGAGCATTAAAACAAACGAAATGATTAGGAGGCCGTAAGAAGTGCTTTCTCAGTGCAATTTTGTCTTCATTTAGGCTTTTTTGGGGGAATGAAGTCAGAATTATTTTTAAATAAGAAAGATGATAAAAAACCAACCCATTAAAAGGTACAAATTAAATATTGATAAACACAACCCCACATCCTTCACAGGCAAGCTTCCACGAGGAGGTGGGACGCATCCCTCTTATTCAGGGGAGGAGCATCCATCTCCGTTGGAGCCGCCCCGCTGGAGGCCACCTCTGGTCCCAGCTCCACATCCCACATCTCAAGTCAACCGTCCTTTGAGCCTCAGCACTGCCTGCTATCTTCATATTTCTTCACCTTTTGGATTTTCTTTTTAAACCATTGCCACAGATGCAAACTTAAGTTGGCTGCTCAGGCCATTTCCCCCCAAAGGAGCAAATTCTCTCGTTTGATTTCCAGGGGAGGGCAGGCAACAGAGAAGCAAACTTGGGGCGGTGAACATCAGCCCAAGGGTGCGTTTTGAACCGACTAGGGAATACGATATTTCCACCCATGAAAACAAGTGACATCAGACCAACTGCCATGACCCTTCCCGCCACAATTAAAGGGGTGAAAGTGGTTTCTAGAAGCTCAGTCTACTGTGGGAGAGGGTTTTAGTCACCAAAGTAGATGCCAAGAGTTCATGTGAGTTAACAAACAATTAGAGAACAAAGCTACTAAAGCACTATTCAGAACCTCCTTCTTCTTATAGTGGCCTGCAAGTGGGACCAGCCACATTACCTGTGGGGCCAGGTACAAACTGAAAAGTGCAGGGCCCCCTCTTCAAAACTTAAGAATCCTGAGGCTCAAGAGCAGAGCTTTAAACCAGGAGCAAGACTTTTGCAGTGCGCACCATGGACAACTGTACAGGTCGCACGCCCATGAAGGTTTAAGGCAGCTTTCAAAATGTGTCTAATTTACTTCAAGAGAGTTAATTCACCCAATAAGAATTTGCTTATAGAGCAAGATTAAACAGTCTTGAAATAATTTTTCTTTAAGCCTGTGAAAGAACAAATTTGCCTATGACATATATATCAAATGTTTCTAATGGACTCTTCTCAGTGAGATGCTCATGCTGGAGGAAGAGACAATGAGGGCTCCTTGAGTACCATCCATGTGTCTGCAAATGCCCCCATGTCGGCAAGATTTAACACATTTTGGAACTGTATTACCTTTGGGTGAAAAAAAAGTTGATATATGGGGCCGGCCCAGTGGCACAGCAGTTAAGTTCACGCATTCCACTTTGGCGGCCCAGGGTTTACCCATTTGGATTCCGGGTGCAGACCTATGTACCACTTACGAAGCCACACTGTGGCAGGTGTCCCACATACAAAACAGAGGAGGATGGGCACAGATGTTAGCTCAGGGCTGATCTTCCTCAGCAAAAAAAAAAACAAAGGAAGATTGGAGGTGGATGTTAGCTCAGGGCTAATCATTCTCAAAAAAAAAAAAATTGATGTATGAGGTTTTGCAAATACACTTACATATTTAGAAATCCTATTTCCTTTGCTGCTCTTTCCTTTAATAGAAATGTATTCACTACAGTCTGCTATTTTACTCAGAAGTTTGGTCTATTTAAGGGTTTTATTGGAAAACTGTCTCATTGAAGTTATCCCACAAGTCAGTATGAGGAGTAATTAGTGCGATTTTAGCTACAAGACAAAGGGTCAGTAGAGATGCACATCTTTCAAGTTCTGAAACCTAACATGGATGTGGGATCAGATTAAAGAAGGAAGCAGCAGACCAGGAAGTGGGGGAGGAACCTACAGAGGAGTCAGTCCCCAAAAGACAGTAAAACCAGCGCTGCTCTTGGGGGCGGTGGGGGCCGGGCCAGGAGGGCAGGCCGGCCAGCCAGGAAATGAGCTGAGGTGGGCAGCCAGGCTAGCCACTTCTGCATTCCCACACCCGCCTCCACCCCCAGGCAGGTCACTGAATAGAGTGGTACATCTCTGGGCAGACACAGGTGCTGAGGATGCAGAGAAAGGGCAGATGTAGGTCTTAGGACGTCTTAGGATGGCAAGAGGACAAGCCCACCCCCAGGAGCACCTTTCAGGTGAGTCTCTGATCTGGTTGTGCCTGCTGACATTTCATTGGCCAAAGTAATCCACATGGCCACCCCAAAGTCGGCCACTGGGAAAGTACACTCTCCCCCCAGCTAGTACACTACACGGTCATGTGGCAAATGGAGTGAAGAGTGGAGAATGATCCAGATCAATGACAGTGCAGCCAGGATGGTGCCTCCGTCCTCAAGGGGGCTTCCCACCAGAGTCCCTGCTTCCCTCCCCAGCTTGTTTTCACGAGCTTGGCCATGAGTGTGCCTAACAAGCCCACTGATGGGAGAAAGCAGAGGAAGGCCTCAGGCGCCATGTGCAGCTCTCTGGGGAGGAAGAGATGGCAGCTGCCTGGGGGGAAGCTGGCAGGGGCAGCTCTGATGGATTTCCATCTCCAGTCAGTCTTCCTTCAGCTGCAGTTAGACCCCTGGATACTGTAAAGACCTGTTTTACTGCTCAGAAGGGTACAGGGCAATCCCAGGGTCTCTTTCCTGGCATGTTGACTGCTGGGGGGCCCAGAGGGAGCAGCAGGACCAGCCCACAGGCCAACGTTGAGCCAGGAGGCCATGCTGGAACCAGAATGGAAATGGGCCAAGGAGAGAAAGGGAGGTTTTGGATTCTATGGGAAAGTTTGACAAAACGGAAGGCACAAGTGGGCTAGAGAGATGGAGCCTGGAAATTTCTAGGGAGTCAAGAACACTGGGGTAGGAAGGTCCTTTTGGAGGTCCTGTGCCAAGGTCAGGGGCGAAGGGGCACCTGGCCCATTGGGACAAGTACTCCATCTTTACCGATGAGAATCACAGGGCTTGTTAAGAGATCTATGAAAGGGCAACTTCTGTAATGCCGTTGGGATTATAGCATCCACTCACTTGAATTATTTCTTAATTAGATGACCAGTTGGGACCCTGATCCTCCCTAATCAATAATGTTTGGATAACAGGGTTTCTGCCGCGTGAATTGAGATTCAGGATGTAGGGTTTTAAATTTTTTTAATGAGCGATGTGGAAATCAATAAGAGAAACCTTAACCAGATTGGAGTTAGGAGGGCCTGTAGGGGGAGCCCTCACCCCCACCACACATCGTCAATTACACCAACCGGAAAGAGACAGAAGCTTGGGTCTCCCTCCGAGGGGAAGTAAAATTCCTTTAGCTGAAGGAAGATTTCTCACCCCACCCAGCAACAGCTCAGCCAATGAGAAGCCAGCGCTGCCCTGAGTTGTCACCTTTCTCTGGTGGACTCTCCTTTAGAACAACCCCCCCTACTCCCCCTTTTTTCTCTATAAAAGCCGCTCCCTTCCTTTGTTTTTTGGATTTGCCTATGGTTTGCCATAGCATGACCATCCCGACCTGCGATTCTTGCGGCTATCCCCAAATAAACTCATTTTGAGGATAAATAATAGGTGAATTTGCTTTCTAAGTTGACAGTGAATGAGCCATTTTGAGGCACAATGTGCCTTTAAACGTTCGCATGAAGCTGTGCAGGATTAGCGGGGATTCCTGCAGACCATGACCTTGTGGACATTCTCGCAGGAAGTGGCTGCAGCTACAACAATGACAAGAAGAACCACGGCCCACTCCAGCCTTGCCCTGCTGGCTAGTTGCTGAGCCAGCTGCAAGGGGTGCGGGGCTGGCCCGGCCCTGATTTCTGCCCACATAGGACCCACCAGCACCCTGCGGTGGGGAGATAAACCCACGGGAGAGCCAGGTTATTATTCTACCCCGGCTGCGGTGGGTCGTGTTAATACATACAGGACGTCACGCTGCCTCATTTTTTCTCACCGGCACTCTCTTCTGAGCACAGAAGTGCAAAAGGCTCATTCTTTACATCCTGGATCTTTTTTTCTTACAGTAAAAATGTAGGGGAAAAAAGGAGGGAACTGTACATATATGTTAGGTATGTTCTTTGGGATATATGATCAAGTTCACAATGTTTAAAATGTTTAAAAAGGGAAAGATGAAAGTCACGCATTAGTGATGGGAAATGCTGGCTTGAAACCTCTGGGCGTTTCTCATTTTCCTGCTTGAGGTGCCGTCTTCTGGGGAGGGCAGAGCCGGCGTGGGGCGGGGGGCTGGGCTGAGCTGAACGTCCTGCTCCAGCTTTGGATTCTCACTGTGGGATGAGGGGCTCGCCTGGATGATTTCTGAGGGGGCTTGCTCCCCAGCTCTAGCCTTCTATGATTCTATCCTTTTGGCCCCCTTTCCATAATGGCATTCTTTTTTTTTTTTTTTTGGCTTAGTTTTCATTTTTTACTGAATAATGCTTAGGTTTACCGTAAAAGGACCAAATTTTCAAAAGTGAGAAAGACATCTCAGTTTTCTTTAGTTACCTGTGTTCATATAAATGATGTGGGGCAGGTACGTTTGGGGACATGGACACCCCAGGGTGGCCTTTGGGTGGTGGTTACTATCCCATGTGTAGTAGCCCTTGTCTTCTAAACCTGTTCATCTCACCAGGGATTGCTGCCTTATCCACAGGAGGGACAGCCCTTCCGAAACCCCTACCCCACCCGGAAGCATTCACACAGTCTTCAGGTCTCCACTTTCCTGTCCTGAACTATACGCACAGCCAGAATTTCCCCTTTCTTCTTTGTCTAGAAGACAAAATCTATAGACTAACTTTATGTTTAGGTGTTATATTCAAGTCAAATTTCCACCTCGAACTGAATTTCGAAAAGAAAGCATTTAAATTCTCTTAAAATGAAATTTGGTTTGTTTACTACAAGAACAATCTAAAAGAATCCATTCCTATTTGACCTTAGGCCCTGTGACAATAAGCATGAAGTGGTTCCAAGTCAAACTGTACAGCCAGGAAGGGTGACGGACACACAAGCGTTGCTCAGGGAGAGCCACAGTGTTCCGATTTCTGTCTAGTGAGGGATTTATTGTTTAGTTTGGACCCATCCTGGAAGATACCACAAAAAGAGATGAGTTTGAGAGTGCCTTATTCCGTGCTGCAGTAGACAGAACAAGAGGAAGCTGGTTCGAGAAAACAGCTGCACAGGTCAGAGGAGACAATTGAAGGATTGTTTCCTAGTAAGAGATGCCATCTCCTAGAGGTACTTCTGCTCTGCTTTATAGCAGACCTTCTAGAAAGAATCGTCCAGACTTGATGTTTCCAGTTCTTCATCTCTCATTCTCTTCTCAACCTATTCCAGTCGGATATTCCCCGGCACTTCTCTATAGACACCATCCTTAACAATGTCTTGCACCATTTTTATCTAACCAAGACCAGTGGACAATTCTCAATCCACATTTACTTGACCTCTTAGTAGCATTGAACTAATTCATCACTTCTTAAACAGTTGACTTCCAGGCCACCACATTTACATTCTTTTTCTCTTATCTTGCTGGTCTCTCCTTCTCAATCTTCGTTGGAGTGCTCCAGGACGCAGTCCTCAGCCTTCCCAAGACAATTCAGCCATTGTCATGGGCTTAAATAGCACTTGTACATTGTTGGTTCCCAAACTTATGTCTCCAGTCTTGACCTCTCCCTTGACTTTCGATAACTGCCAACTTGACTTTGCTTCCTGGATGTCTAAGAGGCCTCTCAAACTGAACATGGCAACACCAGAATTCTTGATTCCTTCCCTCCTGTCGGCCCTTCCCCCAGCTTTCTCCGTGTCCCCCAGTAGCACAGGCATTCCCTTTGAAAAGAATTAAAAGGGATGTGAAAACCTTTCATTGATCTTTGTGTGTAGACATCCTAAAATGTCTATTTCATCATTAGTAAAAGAATCAAAACGTGGCCTAGCCCAGAGAAAGGAGTCATTCCTAATTTTAGGAAATCCTAAGCCATAGACACTTAATTGGTATGTACTGAATGAAAGAGTGAGAAGTGGGGGACTTACATAGCCACATAGGTATTCAGGGCCTTCCTAATCTGGGTAGACATTTACCAAAATATCAGTTTACAGAGATTTAAGAACCTCTGCCAGGGCTGGCCCTGTGGCCCAGTGGTTAAGTTCTCGTGCTCCACTGCGGTGGCCCAGGGTATCACTCGTTCAAATCCTGGGCGCCGGACATGGCACACCTCGTCAGCCCACGTTGAGGCGGTGTCCCACATGCCGCAACTAGAAGGACCTGCAACTAAGATATACAACTATGTACTGGGGGGTATTTGGGGAGATAAAGCAGAAATTAAAAAAAAGGATTGGCAACAGTTGTTAGCTCAGGTGCCAATCTTTAAAAAAAATAAATAAATAAAAGAACCTCTGGGCTGGCTAGACTTCTCACCTGCTGTCTGTGGAAACTTCCCTGCCTGAACACCTAGCCCTGAACGCACATCAACAATGGGACTGTAAAACTCTCACATGGGATAGCAGCTTAAACTAAAACTAGGCCCAGCCTCTGTCAGTTTTCCCTAAATCAATTCAAAACACATAAAACGGACCACTTGTTCTGTTGCTTTTCACATGGTTTGAAAATGACCTCTGATGAATTTTTGGAAAAGAGCATGGATTGCATATTGTCAGTTTCCCCTTCCCCATAAAATTGCATGAAAAAGGAAAGGTCATATGTTGAAAGATCAATTTATGGCATCTCTAAGTAAGCTTAAGGAATAAAATGGACAATATCAATGTAAGATAGATATTCTCTTCTTGCTTTTAAATTCTTCAATTACTTGCATCCTTGATATCATCTTCCTTTTCAGGACAATCCTTTTAAACAACGCAAAACAGATCTAAACATTAAAAATATTGGTGATAAGGAATGAGGTAGAGAAACCAGTAGTGGAGTGGTGTGAAGTCAGTAAGGCATGAAATCATTTATTTGCCTCAAAATAAAAACTCTCACGATATTCTAGGAGCTACGGTTCCTTTCCAAGCTACAAGAAAGGGCTGGTGGCCCAGGAGTCAGGTCCCCTTGACAATATGAGGGGGAAGAAATCAACTGCTCTCTTCACTTGGGCCAACCTGGGACTAATGAGAGGCCAGAGCAGGACTGGATATGATGAGAAAGAGCCAAGGACAAGACATAAGCAGAGGTTTTCTCAAGGCCACTGCACACAGACAGCCAGCTCTAATCTCTACTTTGCACTTGTAGACACAGTGTGTGTGTGTGTATACATACTTTTATACTTATATACATAGTATCTGTATACACATACATACATATATACAGACATACACACATAGTTTTATACTTCATAAATGCTACAAATTAAACAGAGTTTTTGAGGACAGTCTGGGACCAAATTATCATTTATTTCAAGAAATGCCACATACACAGGAGACAACTCAATTAATTGTGAAGGCCCTGCCTTATTTACCTACTTGTACTTAATCATAAAGATAAATACGATGCTATGATTTCTCCGCTCCTGTTCTGTTTGGTTTCCCTGAGAATCCATAGTGAGCTTGGGTTCCTGAACTTGCTTCCTGAACTTGGTAAAAGAGAAGCTTCGAAAGGAAGGGCGGTTGAGGAGGAAAATTAGAGCTAGCCTTGGCAGGTGTAGCCGGCACTGACTGGAAGGTCCAGCTGAATTCGGAAGATGTCATTTTTGAGAACAGCTTGCAAAGCTCTATTGTGTGGTTCTATTTTAGAGATTCTCGCCGCACGGTGTCTCGGCCACAGGATGCTGCAGTCTGCTTGTACTTCTCCGTCTTACTCTCCCGCGTATTACCTCATTTCTGTCACTAGACATCAAATAGACATCACTAGAAAAGGCAATGGCCATTTCTGTCTCTACGTATCAGGGAGAAACTAAAGTTACCTTGGTTTGTCTTGCTTCTGAGTTTTATCTCAAAACTTGGAATTGTATCAAGTCGCATGTCAGGGGTCCCTGGGATGAAAAGAAGCAAAAAGGGAATGAGTGCTATGGCTTTGGGACTGGGGCAGGGAGAAAAGATTACTGAGGCTAACTGAGGCCTTCTCCCCCACTCCACCCCCAAGTAGAGACGTCTTAGGAGAGAAAGAAAAAGAAGAGAGATCTCATTTCCAGGAAAAGAAAGCTCTAGGAATTCCAGCACTAATACAACACATCTCAGCATGGCATCAGAGAAAGAGCAAGGACTGGGTTGTCATAGCTGGTGATGTGACTTTAAGCATGTCACTTCACCTCCCTGGGCCTCAGTTTCCCCGGAGTAAACTGAATGGGTGCCC
The DNA here is from genome assembly GCF_021613505.1 of Equus quagga. Taxonomy (NCBI): domain Eukaryota; kingdom Metazoa; phylum Chordata; class Mammalia; order Perissodactyla; family Equidae; genus Equus; species Equus quagga. Next base: position 16,291,575 of record NC_060274.1, on the reverse strand, counting down.
ATGGCAGACACTGTTGGGTGCCCCACGCAATAACTAGGCCCCTTTCCCCTCGTCTGTGGAGAACCAGTTTTGTTCTGGTGGCCACGTGCTCAGGGAAGGCGGCCCTGCCTTCAGTCCCAGGGCATGAATGTGACTGGTCTGAGCCAAGCAAAGCAGTTCTCCTTTTCTGGTGTTTGGTTTAGGGTTGGGCATTTGTTAAATTGCTTCCCCACAAAAAAAAGATACGTTGGAGTCTTAACCCCCAGCACCTCAGGCTGTGACCTTAGTAGACATAAGGACTTTACAGAAGTAATCAAGTTAAAATGAGGTCATTAGGGTGGGTTCTAATCCAGTATGATTAGTGTCCTCATAAAAAGGCGAAATCTGGACGGAGAGACAGACATGCATAGAGGGAAGACAATGTGAAGAGACACAGGGAGAAGATAGCCAGGAACAAGCCAAGGAGAGAGGCCTGGGACAGATTCTCCCTCACTCCCCTCAGAAGGAGCCAGCTCTGTTGACACTTCGATTGCAGATTGCTAGCCTCCAAAACTCTGAGATAGTACATTTCTGTCGCATCAGTGACTCCACTTGTGGACTTGTGGTCCTTTGTTTTGGCAGCCCTGGGACATTCATACAGCATGTTCTGGTCCATGTGCTTAGTAAGGCAACTTCTCCCTAATAAAATGAGAAGACTGTGAGAAGAGGGCCCCCTTCCCTTCTGGCTGCCTTGCACATGATGTGTGAAGCCGTCGGGCTTGGAGTTCTGGCAGCCATCCCACGACGGTGCCAGGCACATCCCGAGACAAAGGCTTCTCAGGAGGATGGCAGAGGAGACAGAAAGGGCCTGGACACTGCTGAAACACTGAACTCCTCTGGAACCATGGACTTCCAGGCTTAGTGTTCATGATATCATTACAGACCGTCATTGTATAAGCCCATCTGAGATATTGGGAAACAGTTATTCAAGTTCCAACACAATAGGATTCTAAGTGTTTACCTTTATATGCCCCAGAGCTGATCTTTGTACCCCTCTTAGTAAGTGAGGACTGAAAAAAAGAAAGAAAGAAAGAAATTATTAGTTTCAATAGTATGTTTCTTGCAGATGGAGCTCATTTTTCTTTTTGATGTGATGTAGAAACTACACCTAAAAGGTATTAAAGTCAGAGTGGCATATAATTCACATCCATTCAAATTTCTTAAATGAATCAAACAGGATAGTAAATGTAAGAAATTGAAACTTGCACTTTCCAGTAGCGTTTAAAATGCCGTTGATCCTAGAAATGGATCATTCGACACGGAAGACAGGTTCCAGTCTTACACTTTTGAGTTTGGATGGAAGGTTCTTGTGCAAAGGGCTACAAAACCTGCATGGAGCGTCGGGGTCTTGCTCAAGGTTCTGACAAAGGTAGCAGCATGCCATCCTCTGAGGGGTCGCACCCAGCGGGGCAGGTCCGGGGGCAGGGAGGGTCAGGAAGCATGAGGAGAACAGATCTGGGGAAGCAGTATGGAGAAACGTGGGAAGCACCCAGGATGACAAACGAAGAGAAGCTGAAGAAGGGAGAAAGGGAAACTGAGTCTGAAATGGCCAGACGAGAATAGTGCAGATGGCAGTGCTGGAACAGGTAGGCTGAGGCCACCAATAGACAGGGCATCACAGTCCCATTTTCAAGTGGTTCTGGCTACCTAGACTGGGGGAAGTGGTGGTGAATTAAAGGGGCCGATGGGATTGGACTCATTCCACAGGGTAGGCTGTTCCGATGCTGCCCCCTGAAGGATACCCCTGCCGGCACCGCAATTTCTCTTGCCACAATCCAGCACTCTGAGGAGACACCCTCCTCTGTGGTGAGATTTGAGCAGCACTGGGAAAGCTTCCCTTTTCCCTGAAGACATCTCCTGACTCTATCCGTGATCCTGAAATCTGCTCACATCAAGTCTGTTCTTTGATCATGGGTAAATACAATCCCTCGACTTCTGTTTCTGGCAATATGGTGGACTATGTTATTTGGAGCAATTTTTCTGCTGAAGTCTAGAAGTTCTGGATAAAAAGACTTAAAATATCTTCTTAAAACCATTCCAGCTTTGAGAAGATAGTAAGGAATGATCAGGCCAAAATCTAAGTGAAAGCTGAAACCTGGAGCGATAAAGAGAAGCGTGAGAGTCGTCTTTGCTCTGAGGGCATTTGCCAACCCAGGTAAACTTGAGCTTCTGATTTGACATCCATGTTGCTGCATATAGCAGACTTTCATTCCTTTTTATTGCTGAGTCGTATTCCAATGTATGGAGGTACCACAGGTTGATTTGTATATCTGCCAGTTCATGGACATTTGGGTTGTTTCCAGTTTTTGGTGATTACAGTTCAAGCCACTGTAGATAATCATGCACAGATTTGTGTGTGAACATAACTTTTCACCTCACTTGGATAAATATGTGGGAGTGGGATTGCTGAGTTGTATGGAAAGTCTATGCTTAACTTTACAAGAAACTGCTAAGAAGCTGGGGTGTCTTGACCAACAATGTCTGAAAGTTCCAGGTGCTCCATGTGCTCAACCAACACTTAATAGTGTCAGTTCTGTTTGTTTTTCTGCCATTCTAACATAGCGGTTTCTTGTTGTGGTTTAAGTTTGCATTTCTCTAATGGCTAATGATATTGAGCATCTTTTCATATACTTATTTATCATCTGTATATCTGCTTTGATAAAATGTCTACTCAGAGACTTTGCTCACTTTTTAAGTGGGCTGTGTGTTTAATATTGAGTCGTGAGAGTTCTTTATATATTCTGGATACGAGTTCTTTATCAGAGCTGGGATTTTGCAAATACTTTTCCCCGTCTGTGGCTTGCCTTTTCATTTTTTAGCAGTGTCTTTTTAAAGATCAGAACCTTTTCATTTCGATGAAGTCCCATTTATCAATTTGTGGGGCATGCTTTTTGTATTAGATGGAGTCCCTTCTGGATTAGTTTGATGTTTTAGCGGCTGGCAACTCCCAGGCTTTCATGTGGTTTCAGTGTTCCCTTGTCATTTAAAGCACTTTCTCGAGTAAATGAAAAGTAAGACATCTAATAAATCATCCTGAGCGACACAGATGTTTTGTATGTTTGGTGTCCCAGTCCGTCAAAGTCTTCTCCAAGACTTGGGAAGAGGGGAACAAGAAGCCGCAAAACCACGATAGATACTTTGTAAAGAATAAATCATCTTTTTCTGTTAGTTTGACTGCTTCACCTACTTTAATGTCAGTAATGTACAGTTATAAAAATGAGATAGCATGCACAATTTAGAGGGCAATAGTGAATTGTAACTTAAAGTAAGGAGAGTTAAGAACGGAAGTGCTGGGTAGCCAATATTGTTGCTCGTAAAGAGAAAAATCACCCTGTAATGTGGATCTTTGAAGATTTGCTTTACCACCTCAAACTCCCTCTGTAGCAAGGAGGACATGGATCTTTAAAGACATGAAAACTGATGCAGAGGAAAATTACTAGTAAATTGCTTATCTGAATAACCGCTCATTTTGTTGTCCTTCTACCTTTCAAGTTCAACCATTATTTTTTGAAGGGTCACAACTTAGTAATAAAATATTTTGTTGTAAAAAATTTAATGACTTTATCACCTAGGATTACATCATTACTCCTACTAGATCATAAAGTGATTTTTAAATTAAAAAGTCCTTAATAATTCATATAGAGCTATTGATTTGTTTTCTAATTGGCTATGATCATTGAAATATGGTCTTGATAGTTTCACAGGTATAAGGCAAAATTCTCGTTATCCTCTTAAAAGATCATCCCAGCGTTTCAATTAAAAATTTTTAGTTTGGGAATATCTTTTATCTCCTTTTCAAATCTGCTAGTAACCCATTACATGCCAAAATAGCACTGGATTTAGAACCGAATAAAAGATTCCATCTAATTTAGAGTCCAGTGAAACACAGATTAATGTATAATCGATATATAACAAGCAGGGTTTATTTCATTCATTAATCATTCCAGAAATATTTCTCGAGCACCGACAGAGGTCAAATACTATTCTAGTTGCTACAGATGTAATAATGCACAATAACTGATGTTTTCCCTACAATCTGGAGCTTTTGGGCTAGTGTGGATACATTAGCCAATTATCCCACAAGTATTATTAAAGCACTAACCAATAATCTCACAAGTAAATGTATAATCACAAAATGTGATAAGTGCTATGAATGATAGTTAAATCACGAAATGAGAGATCTCATGGGAGTAGGCAAGGCTTTTCTAAGAAAATAATGTTTGAGTTGAGATCTGAATAAGAGTAAAGATTAACAGGGAAGGAGTGGTAGGGCAAGTGAACATTCCAGACAGAAGTAACAGCAGATGCAAAGGCCCTGTGGCATGTTCAAAGAAGGCTCAAGAGACTGGGGCAAAGAAAGTGTAGGAGAGAATAAGGTAAAGATGAGGCCTTTTAGGGCATGTGAAGTGTTCTGTTTAACAGCAATGGGAGGCAGCCATGTTCCAAGCCAAGAAGGGGATGTTAGTGAGTGGATGTGATCAGATTTTTCACTTTGCAGCGTGAAAAATGCTACTGAAGATGGGTAAGAGTAGATTAAGGAGGACCAGTTAAGAGGCCACTGAAATAATTCTAGTGAGAGGAGAAGGCGGCTTGGATTAAAATGGCGGCTAAAGAGACAAATAGGCGTAGAAAGATTTGTGAGCTACATGTAGGTGGGTAGGAAGCGGGGCTGAGGGACAGGGAGCCCTTAGGGTTCCAGCTTGTAGAACTAGACGGAAGAGAGTGTCAGTCAGTCAGGTAAGACCCCCTAAGAGAGGAACAGGCTGGTGCAGAAGATCACGAAGTCATCATTACTGCCGTTTTGGTCACGTTGGGTTTGAAGTCACCCCAATGGCGATCTTGACTAAGCAGTCAGATGCAAAGGTCTGGAGTTAGAAGAGGGGTCTGGGCTGGAGATACAAATTTAGGAGACCCTGGGCTATTACCACTGAAAACACAGGCAAGCCCGGAATCATCCAGGGGACACATGCACGGTGAGACGAGAGGACCTAGGCAGCGCCCTGAGGGACTCTCAATGTCGATGGCTGGTGAGAGTAGGATAAGCTCACCAAGAAGAGGGTCGGCCAGAGTCTACAGAAAAGCATCGGGAGAGTCACGGCAGCGTGCAGCCCACCATACTGAATGCTGCCGAGCAGTCAAAGCCTGCAAAGTGTGCACTGGACTCAGGGACATGGGGGTTACTGTGGCCGGTTTTAATAAGATGATGAGGGAAACAAATGGCCAGATGGAACGGGCTGAGTGGGGAGCAGGAGGTGAGCAAAGGGGACAGTGACTGAAAGCAGTTCTTGAGAAGTTTGGCTCTGAACGAGAGAAAAAGACGGGCTTGGCTGAAGGGATACCTGTGATCAAGGTTAAAATAATCATTAAATTATATAAATAATGACGAGTGAGGAAATTGAAAGAATATTCTATGTAACACCTGCAATATGTTATGTAAAATAATTCAAGTTCATGCGTTAAAAAAGTGTCCAACTGCACTTCTATTTCGGAGATTTTCAAACGTATTTTTTCTTTTTTTTTAAAAGAGGACTTCATTTTTTTATTTTTTGGCGAGGAAGATTGTCCCTGAACTAACATCTGTTGCCAATCTTCCTCTGTTTGCTTGAGGAAGATTAGCCCTGAGCTAACATCTATCTGTGCAATCTTCCTCTATTTTCTATGTGGGACACCGCCACAGCATGGCTTGATGAGTGGTGTGTAGGTCCACGCCCAGGATCCAAACCAGTGAACCCCGTGCCACCAAAGCAGAACGTGGTTACACTATGCCACTGGGCCAGCCCTGAACCTATTTTTAAAGAAGCTGAACCCTTTTATTAACTAAAGTCCCATTTATAATCCCAATCTGTAGAACAGCCACAAGCAGAAGTGGTCCTTATGGCACCTGCATGAAACACTAGGCTCCTCTCAGTACAAACAGACGTCCCTTGCAGAGGCATGGGGAGGTGGCACACCTGTTACTAAATGGGTATTCAACAATGACTTACTTGTGAAATATGTTTATTTCAGGCAACTTGCAAAGATCCATCAAATACAAGAGAAGAAAAGAGAGAAAGGAATCAGAGCAGAGCTGGCTGGCAGAATAACGTGCCCAAATCTGTATCAACAGGCGAGAATTCTGTCTCTAAGCTTCTCAGGAGTCAAAGCAAAGAGATATGAGTCCCAGCGTCCCAAAGGTAAGGTGCCCAGCTGTTGGGGAAAGTAGCTCTTCAGGATAACGAGGCCAGAGGAAGATGTCTCCTGTGAATTCTCATACGGGAGGTACCAGGATGTAATGAGCAACATCCTCAACAATAGTTTCTTCAGCAGATATAGTGACAAATGTTGTGCATCTGTTTCTTATGTTCCTCAAGAGGCCAATGGGATCACATCAAAGTGCAGTCTAATAAAAGCAATTTTGGGGGGTTAAGGAAGTGTGGCAGAGAGAACAAAGCCATTTCTGAATATCCAACACACAGCCCTTTAACGATGTTGCAAATATTCCCATTTCTCCCCTTTAACACACCTGCTCTAGAAAAAAAGAACAAACCATTTCTCTATGTTATTCATTCTTACAAAGGTAATGCACATTTATTACAAAAATGCAAATAATTCTGAAATATAAAGCACAAAAAGTGTAATTTCCAGTGATCCCATCCCTCAAGGATCAACACTGATTTCGGTTTAAGCATATTCCCCTGAGATTTTTGCATACACATACAGCACTAGTGTATGTGCATATTTACAAAATGGGATCGTATCCTAGCTAATGCATAGAAACTCGAGTGACTATGGACTTGCTCATCATGTGACTGTAAAATAATGAATCCCTTATTGATGGGTCTTTGGATGTTTCCAGTGTTCTCACTATAAAAAATAAAACTTCCATAAGCAACTCAAGAGCCTATCAATGGAGGAATGGATAAAGAAGATGTGGTGTATATATACATACACAATGGAATACTACTCAGCCATAAAAAAAGACAAAATTATGCCATTTGGGACAGCATGGATGGACCTTGAGGGTACTATGCTAAGTGAAATAAGTCAGATGGAGAAAGACAATTACCATATGATTTCACTCATGTGGAAAATAAATAAACACATAGAAATGGAGAACAGATTGGTGGTTCACAGAGGGGAAGGGGGAAGTGGGAGAGAAAAAGGGGTAATGGGGCACATGTGTACAGTGATAGAGGGCAACCAGACTTTTGCTGGTGAACATGACAGTCTATACAGAAGCCGAAATATAATAGTGTACCCCTGAATTTTACACACTGTTATAAACCAGTGTGACCTCAATAAAATAAATACATAAAGCTTCCATGAATTTGTCATAGGCATAATTTTACAAAATTTTTTCAGGTTTTTCAGAATTCCCTCTTCGAGCCTCCTCGCTCGGGCAGGACCTGCTATGAGCTCATTTGTTTTCCCTCTTTACCTTGAAAGTTACCCCGTGCCTCGTTTCTTCAGGCCTGACCTCTCTCTGGTGACTCGCGGCTGAGAAGGAAACGATCCCCTGCACTGAGTGAACGGCCTTGTGAACCGAGTGCATAGAGAACTGAGTGGCACTGAGTACCCACGGCCTTGGAATTCTCTCTCCCAGTTAGCGCATTGTCATTGCAGGAGTGTCTTCTAGAAACAAAACTTCATCCACAGACATAATGTTTTTGCAGGTTCGAGTCAGGTGAACAGGGGACGGGGTCTTAGACCAGATTTATCGCATCAGCTGCCTTAGGATGGAGCCAGCTCTGCAAGTGTTTGCAAACACACAGCTGGTCCGTCTGGACGGCTGCCGGGCACCGTGGGGAAGGGTGACAGCCTGGAGCCCAGTTGCCTGGGTTTGAATCCTGCCTCTAGCACTAGCTGTGTGTTACCTTGGGCAACTTAGTGAGCCTCTCTCTGCCTCAGTCTCCCTATCTCTAAAACAGATAATTAGGGCATTATGAAGACTAGTGCATTAATAACCATAAAGTACTTAAACGCAGAGGCACATGGCAAACTATTTAAATATTTGGAAAATAAATCAAATCTACTCTCAACCTGTGACACATCAATGCCGACACTTTCAAGGCCTCCTAACTTCGTGCTGCTATTTAACGGGGCCCGGCCTGAGGGCCTGCAGCGGTCAAGGCCCAATTTTTCTATAGGTAAGCAACTCACAGGATGCTAAATCAGTTCTTCACCCATTTCCACACTCGCTGCCACACCCAAAGTTTTATTTTGGTCAAACGCAGCTTCCTAAGTGCCATTGAAAGCACTTTTATTCTGTCACTATGAAAATGACTCTTTCTTTGGACGAATTCATAACACATGAAACATTGGCCTAAGAAATGGTCACTATTGATAAATTTGTATAGATCGAACATTTTCGATGCTAAAGAACAGGGACCTGATTGAATTACATTTTATTAAACTTAATTACTACTACTAGAATTTTTTTTTTAATTTCCAATTTTGTTCCCAAACAGATTTGAAGCGGCTTGACAAATATCACTTAAGGAAAGAAAATACTCCATCAGCGGACCTCTAAGGACAGAGAAATTTTTCAAAGCAGATCCTAACACTGCAGTGGATTTTACTAGGCTTTTTTCCAAACTAGCCTACTAAATCAGTGTTATTATTTTTTGGTGAAAAAAGGCTGAACAATAACCAGCTTTATGCGCCTACAGAAGCATATTCCAGAAACATCCTTTTGAGTTCTAACAAACAATGATCTGTTTATACTCTGTGTCGTCTCCCACAGAGGCCTGTACCAGGTGCTTCAGGGGACTAAAAGCACCAAAAATGTTGATAAATAAACACATTTAGCTCACTGATTTCTTCTGGGAACTTCTTCTGGGCCACGGCAGAAGCCTACTTCATAACCTGAAATATGAAGCAGTTTCACCCACATAACCAGTTCTGGTTACAGAATTCCCGTCCAGCAATTGCCATTATGCAAAAGAAATGATGATTTTTAGAAATCACGCTCCAGCCTTGTTTCATAAAATACCTTTGCCTGATGTTCAATTTTGCATCTTTTTTATGGTCTGATATATGGCAATACCGCATTGTCATCTAAAGCTAATATAACTCCATATTGAGACTAAATGACATGTTTACTTGTCTTCAAGGTGTGACAAGAAAGACACTTCCAGTTCCTTCTTTAGGAGACAGTATTGAAGTTTTTCATTAGTCAGGGGGTTAAATGCATGAACAGAATGTTTAGTTTTGTGGGAGTTATTTTGATAGCTAAATCAACTGGTAGGTTAAAAAAAATTGAATGGAAGACTCAAGCTACCATCTCAAGCGCAATTAGGAAAATTTTCTGAAAATGTTTGTCCGGAGAGATTCCCTAAAGAAGGTGTTTTTTGCTCAACTGAAGTCAGCAGCTGTAACTTTTTTTTATTTCTGTGCTCCCTATCACAACCAGGTCATGACAGGGGCTCGGGAACTGGTGAACAAAATTGACGGTTAACAATTGGTGCTAAGAAAAAAGACATTGGTGAACATTTTGTTTCAGATGCTTAGCATAAAGGTAAGAACACGGACTTTGCAGTCAAGGCTGCCTCAGTTGAAAATATGTCTGTCCTGCTCACTTGCCGTAAGATCAGTCACGCTAATTATCAGATGATCTCCAGTCTTTTTTTTTTTTTTTTTTTGAGGCAGATTAACCCTGAGCGAACTACTGCTAATCCTCCTCTTTTTGCTGAGGAAGACTGGCCCTGAGCTAGCATCCATGCCCATCTTCCTCTACTTTATGCGTGGGACGCCTACCACAGCATGGCTTTTGCCAAGCGGTGCCATGTCCGCACCCAGGATCCGAATCGGCAAACCCCAGGCCGCTGAGAAGTGGAACGTGCAACCTTAACCACTGCACCACCGGGCCGGCCCCAATCTCTGGTCTTCTCATCAACAAAAGGAGACTAAGAAGACCTCTATCTCTGGGCAGCTGGGAAGAACAGTGATGATGGACATTGGGTATCCAGTGCAACGAAAAGTAAGCTACGATTATGGGGATTATGAGAATAAGGTGTTGACCATAAGCATCAAAAAACGAGTTTTTCCCTCCAAAGGCCAGTCAATCCCTCTCTCTCTTTCTTTGTCATTCATTCTGTCAGTTGATATTTACTTTCTAAAAACATGATTTGATTTCCTGCTTTGGGGTAAAATATTGAACCTATGCTCTTTTTCGAGCGTTTAATGAGGGGCCCCAGAATAACTGTTTATTCTAAACAATCAGGTAGGATTAGTGAGCACATGTTAATGTAGAAAGTGCAAGAAGCTGGGTAACTGTGTGTTGGACCCAACACATTCTGGAACATGTTTTGTTGTTTGTTCATTTTCTCAAAAGCCATGATATCAGTTTGCTTCCTTTAGATGACCTGGCTCTTTCTTCTAAAAGTAGAGTGCAGAAAACATTTAAGAGGGTGATCCTATTGGTTAGTTCCTGTGAGCCTTTTAATGAGAAGAGTAGACATTCCAGCTTGACACACACAACTCAGGAATGAGCTGTTGCTTTATAGGGGGCAAGAAAAGGCTTCAACCTGCCCAGTAGAGGAGGCAGAATCTCAGATGAGGGTAGGCTGTGCAAACAGGTGCCACCCACGCAAATCCAAGGATAAGCTCAAGGATGTGAAGTGTGAAAAGAACTGCTACCCAGCCGCTGGCTTTACCAGTGACGGCTGTGCGCACTCGCAGGGGACATCTATGGGGGTGCCTTTGACTGACCAAGGACACTAGCAGAGGGAATCTGCAAACAGCTTCTGCATCCACGGAACTGCATTCGCAGGAGAGGTTCAGAGGCATTCGGGAGAAGATGTCCAGCTCGAGAGAAGTTCGGAAGTTTTCATCACCTTATTACTTTAGGCAGGTTTTGTCAAATGTGAATGAGGGCTGTTTGCTCACACAACTGAGTTCCTCATCGTTTGACAGACAGCTGAGCTCCACCTGCACCAGAGAGCTAAGGAAGCGTAACAGCAGGTCCTCGTGCGGCTGCTTAGACTTCGCCTTTGGAAACTTTTTTTTTCCAATTGGGATGTTTGAAATATTCTTGCACAGTGGAACATTAGCCATGTTTTGAAATCAAAGAAAGGAGCTGTTTCTCCAGGTCAGAACCTGATATTTGTTTTAAGGACACTTCCTGTGATCCTCAATGGCAGGCATGTTGACATCTGGGCCTTTCCTCCTCGTTTTGTTACCATCTCCTGGAAACGACGTGGCCGTGGGGCCTGGTCATCTTCCTACTGAAAGTGTGGTCCTCAGACCTCCAGCTTCAACATCGAGAAGCACCGCTCCAAGTAATGAAGCTAGGGGAGAAAATTCTGAAACCACCATAGAACATTTGTCAGTCTTCACCCAGACAGGCCCTTAAGAAAGGCTGGCCTCCAAGCCACATGCTTGCTTGGTACCTGAGTCACTGAAGGCCCCTCTTTGTGGTCCCATGTTCCTTCCTTTAGGCCATGCTGTGTCCACACCTATGACCGGATGCTGAGACCGGGGCCACGTGTGACCGTGTGGGCTACGGAAAATAAAGTAGCCACCCAGCTTTTTGGATTGTTTCCCAATGTTCATGATTCCTGGCAACTCAGAAGTGCTTCCAGGGACAGGACTTATAGGGGGGCGGAAGAGGGAGGAGAGGAAAGTGAGGTGAACACTGCTGACACCGTGGAAAAGGCCGCCTGGGAGGGACCCTGAATCAGCGGGAGTTCACCTTCCTTCCCGCCCGCTCGCCAGGCTCCAGCGCCGGGGTCAGGAGTTCATGCATAAGAAATCAGGATTCTTTGGAGCAACTCATGCTGCCAAATCCACACTGACAGTCCAGGCCCACCCCACCCCCAGCCCAGCCTTGTATTCGAAGGTCAGCTGCTCTGCGTCAAGCACACTTGATAATTGCTCAAAGGGAAATGAGGGCATTGTCGTGGACAAATGAGTCAACTTGCCTTCGATTAACACAACTCGAAATGAACCTTTCAATGGTAGACAAGTTTCCTGAATGTTACTGTAAAATATATCACATATTATGTACCTCTCGGTTCATGGTTCTACATCAGGCTGGGGGAAGAAATTAATCTGGACATAATATGTAGTCCAGGGCGTTTCAGCAAGATTGGAGGTAACATGTTGAGAACATGTGTTCACACTTCAATTATCCACAAGGAGGAAGGAGAAATAATGAAACTAGTCCAAGATGGTGGGTAACCAGCCCCTATGTCCTCCTTCCTTCCACATCCCAGCCCTTTACATTACCCTCTCTCTCAGGATGGCTGGCCCTCTGGGAAGGCATGTGCAAGTAGACATCCAACACAGGGCGCTGTGGGGGCTGGAAGGAGGCTGAGGGGAGGCTGAGGGGATGGAGAGATGCCCGCAGAACACAGTTGACCTGCACCATGGATAATGGAGAGTTGGCTATGCAGATACCTGGATAAATATTGGAAAAATACATTCAGTTGATACAATACTTACAGTTGATATGGGCAAAGGGAAGAGACCATGCTGCTGGTGGTGAATAGAGAATCATACAGCGCCAGCCCCAAGGGCCTACTGGGTGAAGTTCTGCGGGCTCCACATTGGCAGCTTGGGTTCAGTCCCCAGGCACAGAACCACACCACTCGTCTGTCAGTGGCCATGCTGCGGTGGCGGCTCACATAAAAAATAAAGAAGATTGGCAACAGATGTTAGCTCAGGGCAAATCTTCCTGAATCAAAACAAAAAACGAGAATCATACATACTGTACATTTAGACGAGCCAGGAATGGGCAAGTCTTTTTCATTTAAGAGAAAATTGGGGTTCCCCCATCATTTCCAACTTATGCTATGAGATACAGTGATGCTGTGGGAGAAAAACTTAATTCACGATGGTGCCAACTGCTCTGTTGGGGGCAGGAGGCAAAGCTAACCTCAGAAACTCTTCACCACTTCTCTGAGCCACGTTAAGTAACTCCATTGCTGAAACTGTTGATTGTGAAGAGGGATTTGCCATATTCACTAGGTTCTTAGAAACTTTAGCCATTTGGACATAAATTTTCAGTGAAAGCTATATTAGATGGGTACATATTCAAAAGAAGAAAGAGATCTTTACAATAAGCATCCTACTAATCCCCGGGTCAGGTTTGGTAGGAGGACAGGAAAAATATCTTCAGAGAAGCCCAAAGGGCTCCCAGAGACCCCTGGAGGTTGGCTGTCACAGTCACATGGTGGCCCTTCTGCCTGGCTCGGTGGGGAAACCCACGTGCTCTGTCTTGGGGCTACAACCTGATCCAGAAAAGGACTTCCTGCCAGCATCTCCTTGTCCTCCCCCTCCTACCCAGGATGCTCAAGACTTCAGGGGAAAAAGTTATATGATCCTGCATCACAGAGGCTGAGGATCCAGGGCACAGACGACACCTCTCCTAGAACACCAGGAGAGAGAGTCAGGGTGAGCGTCCATTTCTCTTGACTTCCAAACCTGTGCTCAACTGTCCAGCCATCCTGCCCAATGCTTCTGCATTGGAAATTGATTCCCTGCATTGTGCTAGATGCCTGCAAGACCGTGTGTCTGTGCAAGCGTTTGCATGCATGTGTGTGTTTGCGTGGGGAGGTCTGTGTGCGTGTGTGTGTGCACACACGTGTATGTTGGGGGAAGTGAAGCGTGCCTTAGAGATGCTGATGAAAGAGATTCCAAGTCCTTGCTGGTGTCACACGGTCATAAAGAACCAGTCAGAGCACTTGGAGGCCAAGACTCAGGACCCCCCGGGTAACCTGCGTGGGACCTGGCAGCGCCAGCTATTTGTAGCAGGGGAGAGGAATCTCCTTCTAGAAGTCTGAACTACCGTGGAAATGAGAGGAGAGCAGAGACGCAGGCCTGGCACTCAGAGGGAGCGTGCAGAGAAATTGCTCAGTCTATTCGGGTCGAGAACAAGTCCCAGGCTCATGGATCCTTCCATTAAAACCAAACTCGGAGAAAACTACAGAAATTAGGGATCACGGATCCAAGGAACCAACATAAAAACTAAGAGAAATTCTTGGGCCACCCAAAAGCTGCTGTGTCCAGGGGTGTGTGGGAGGGGGTGGTGGCTGCCTTCCAGGGCACAGCGTGGACAGATTCGTGACGGGGGAATGGGGCGGGGGCAACCTTTTAAGTGTAGTTCTGTCACCTCCCCCTTACTTCCTTGCTAGGGTCTCAAAAAATCAAAGCAAATGTATAGAAACCTAAACGTTCAGTTATTAACCTTGAGACAAGGAAAGCTCTAAGAGCCAGGGATCCTGCGCTCTACCCCAGGGCAGCCACCCACTGCTGGTCTCCCTTCGCCCCCGACACTACTGCCTCCTCCTCACCTCCACAAACTGAGTTCCAGGCGCGCCGCTGTCTGCCCACCACGTCCCATCACCACGGCCTACACCCGCTGTGCCGACAGTTCTTGCCCTTTATCAGGATCCACAGTCTATAGTCTTGACCCTCTTTGCTAGGCTGCCCCTCCGTCATCCTCCCTTCCTTCTGTCCCCAGCAAAGGTTCCATGCCTTACCATCAGAGCCTCCTTCTTATACCCTAACACCTTTTAAACTCTTCCCCTCCAGCTTACTTACCTGGAAATCAGGTAAGTAACCTTGGTTAAGACCAACCCCCAGCTTCTCTAAGTCTAAGCAGCTGACGTGGCTGGAGAAAATCCAGCAATACTGCCTAGCAGTCTCTCCAAAACATTCATTCTCTGGCTTTCCCAGATGACTTCTTCACACCTTCTCCTTTCTCCCCAGCAATCCAGCATCCCTCCCCTGCCAGCTGGACACGACTGAGATAATAGAAACACCCAGAAGGCATCCTTATCTTCCCACTCCCAAATTTACCAATCTGACCAGACAGCCTGCCTTCTCTCCCTTTCATCGGACACCACCGTGCTCCTCACAGAGGTCAGCTCCATCCTCCCGCTTGGGCTCCTCAGAAGCAGATCCCGACATGAAGATTTGGGTCAAGCGATTTGTCAAAATGCTCCCAGGAGAAACCAAGAGTGGAGTAGGGGAAGCAGAACAGAGGAGGGGAAAAGCCAGCTCAGGACGCAATGTCACATGAAATCCCCGCGAGCATGCTGTGGTTGGAGCCTGCAGACTCCAGAGCGTCCTTACATCTTGCAATCATCCTACCTGAAGGCCCCGAGCTGGACTCTCCCAGCTTGGCTCTTATCAGCCACCGACCAACGACTGTCCACAGGGTCACAAGCTCCTAGGAATTTAGGGCTCTCCCTCTGCTGGTGCAGGCGTGGGGGCTCCGCAGCCTGGGGCAGGCTCAGAAGGACGGAGGTGCAGGCTTTTGGAAACAATAGCATGCCGATATATATAATACGTTTATTATGGGCTCAGCTGGACCATAAGCTATGGAAACAAAGGAGAGTAAAAGACATTGGGGGTGGGGGCGGAGGGTAGGCTTCAGGATCAAACCTTCAGGATAGAACTCACTGAGAAGACGAGATCTCAGCAAAGACTTGAGTGAGGGGAAGAATTAGGGACGCAGGTGTCTGGGGAGGACCGGCCCATGTGGAGGAATCTGTGCTCAGCATTTTGGCCAGCGCAGCTGGTGAAGCGGCAGAGGGAAAGAGAAGCAGGAGATGGGGCGAGAGAGGTTGTGGGAGCGGGGTCAGGTCAAGGAGGACCTGCCCGGTGCAATATTTAAAGCATTCTGCCCCAGGGTGAAACGCAGAGCCCGGAGGATTTTCAGCAGAGGACTGACTGGATCTGACCTCTTCCTTTCCTTCCTCTCCATCTTCTCCTGCTCTATTTATCTGGGTAGCACTTCCCGTGATCCACAATTTCCCAACATACTTTATACTTGTCTCCTTGCCTGTCTATTTCGGATTTCCTGATTAGGATCCAGGCCCCGTAAGGGCAGGCGTTCTCTCCATTGGGCTCATTGCTCAAGTCACTGCTGAGCGAGTACCTGGCGCGTAGTTGGCCTTTAACGAATACGGGTTAAAGTGCATCAGTGGGTGAACGCCTGTCCCAGTCAGTGAATCAGTAACTGGTACGCTGGAAGCTCTTTTCTCCTTGAGATAGGGAGACAAGGGGACCCCAGGACACCCAGCACACTGGTTCGCCCTCCAAACATACCTGTCTCCGTAGGTTGACTTTTTATGAACAATGTCTTCAAGCGAGAACTCGTCTCTCCCCAGGACGGTGCCCTTGGTGGCCAGATCTGACCCATCCTCAGCTACGACTGCAGCAGAGATTTGTTCCCAAAGAAACACCAAATTCACAAAAATGGTCAGAAACACTGGGGATGAGGGTCATCCTGGAAGCCCCCAGCAGGAGACAGACTCTTCCAAAAGCATGTGGGAAGAAATATAAAAATTGCAACATCAAACCCAAGTTAAATGTTGAGATACGTTATGTCAGTTGGTCTAAAACTCCGAAAGACTATTTCTTTTCCTGAAATGAACAGAAAATACACTTCTAGCCACATTCCTTCCATCCTTAAACAGCCAAAGCACTAAATATTTGTCAAAGATGCTGCATTTAAGCAGTAACAGTGGTTGAGGACACCCATCCTACCAAGAGGGCCTTGAGGACAGCATGTTAACCCCGCCTCCCTGTGATGTCACAGGAGATGGAGGAAAATGGGACGACCATGTCAGTCAACCTTACTCTCAACTGTGTCTTAAGTTCTATAGTCAAATTTGCCCACATCCAAGTATTAATCGCTTCCAAATATTAATCTGGCCTAATTGTCTGGTTGCACTATTATTTTTACATTATTAATTTTTCTGATTTTATAATTAATGTGGACAGACAGTAAACTTTCCTATTTGCTTCCTCTGACCCATTTCCCTTCTCCTGATCACAGCCCCAGGATAGAACTAAGAAGGTACTCAGTTCACTGGTATTGATGATGTGGTTTGTAGAAATTCCATCTGCTTTGAGTATATGGCCTTACCTTACACTTAATAAATTCAGGAAATTTGCAAGCTTGTATTATTTTGGAGGCATGAGGGTGGAGCAATAGTATTTTCATGGAGGTTAGCAAAGGATACGTCGGGCATGTCACACCTGACATCATAGCAAACCAGAATCCCATGAGAAATCCTATGTCGCAAATATCGAAGAGGAGTAATAAATTCTAGTTTAAATTCACAAGTGTATATATAATAAAAACAGCAAGCTCTTAGTGCTAGTGAATGCCAGGCACTGTTCTAAGGGTTTTACACGAACTCATTTTAGCCCACAACAACTCCATGAGGTTGGTATTATTATTATCCCCATTCGATAGATGATAAAATTGAAGCACAGAGAGGGTAAGTAACTCATACCAGGTCACACAGCTCCCAAATGGCAGAGCTGGAACTCAACCGTGGAGGTCTGGCTTGGGACTCTGAGCTCCTGACACTACAGGCCGTTGACGGTAGTGTCCATTCGCTGTGAGCCAGGCTTTTGACTGCGGTCCTGTTGACGCTCCCACCATGGGTTGTGTAGCTCACTCTGCTTCTCTGTTCTCGCTTATCTAGTTCACCCTAGAAGTCGGTTCAGTGGGCTTCGCTACCGTGATGCAGCAGCGCTGGTTCAGGAAGCCATAAACGCGGGGGAAGTCTGCTGTCCTGGGTAAACGTAGGTTCTCTGGCATCGTTCTGCTTTTTCGTTTGTTTGTTGTTGAAATTCCCCCTCCTTATCTCTGCTCTTCTGGTGGGTGTAGACAAGCCCCAGGTTTTCCTCTGTTTAAAATTCTGGATGTGAAGTTAGTCAACAATTTACGTGAGTGAACATATGTGCCGGAAGTGGAAACAGCTGGCGCTGGGGAGGCTGGTGGCCCTGGGATGTTTTGTATGTGGGGAATCGCTGGAGAAGCTCCCAAACCCGGCCTGGAGCAGCCCTCACGGGCTCCTGGGGCCTCGACTGCCCTCCCCCTTGTCCCCCCCCCCCCAGGCTCCTCCCCCTTCTCCCTCGGCTCCTTCTCCCCTCCCTCCCCTCCCTCCCCCTCTGCTCCTTTCCCCATCCCCCGCCTCCCTCTCCTTTTCCCCCCTCCCCTCCTTCTCCCCCCTGGTCCCCTCCCCTCCCCAGCTTCTTCCCCCCTATTTTCCCCTCCCTCTCCCTCCACCTCCCCTCTCTGTTCACTCCTCTCTTCTCTCCATTCCACTCCTTCCCCGGCTTTTGTTTTTAGTGTTGAAAAGCGCAGTCTTCTTCCCAAACTCTCTATCTCTTCTCCCTCCTTCTTTCCTTTGATGGGTGGCTCTGACCTTTATTTTCACCTCCAGCCCCACAGGACACACAAGTGGTGAGAAGAAAGGCCGTGGCTCCGCGGCCAGGACAAGGGCTACCTGCAGCCTCGGTCCGTCACTGGGGCGGCCACTGGTCCAGAGCCGGGTCTGGAGGGCGGCCGCTCTGGCGGGGAAGCCCAGCGAGGGACTGAGGCTGGGACGGGGCAGAGACCACGAGAAGGCCCACCCCCCACCCCCGTGCAGGGCCCTGTGCTCAGGGGGTTGACTGGAATTATGACAGCAGGGGACCAAATTAAATGATTCCCTTTTCTTGGATAGTAACAGTGACAGTATTAATATGGCAATAGTAGCACTTACACAGGTAAGTACTTAAATTCCAGGTACTTTATGTATATTAACTCTTTTTTTTCTCATAAGAGCCCTTTGAAGCAGACATTCTTCTCATCTCTGTTTTACAAAGGAAGAAACAGAGACACAGAGACATTAAGCAACTCGCCCAAGGCCACACAGCCAGTAAGTAACTGAGCTGACACTCAAACCCAGGCAGCTGGGCTGGAGTTTGAGCTGCAGAGTTTTAAGATCGCCTGTCTCTTGCCTCACTTAACAGTCCTGGAAACAAACAACCTGACAGACTGGCACATTGGCCCCAGACGAGTGCTTGCGTGTAACACATTCACGGACGCAGTGGTGCCTAATGGGATTTTGACGTTCTCTGACTCTTCTGAGAGTTTCTGACAGGACACGTGGCTGGACGTAGGACTGTTAGTGGACACATTTTGTTGACACGTGTGTATCTTCTGGGTGATCTGCTGGTCTCAGAAAGAATACTGGAAAAGCCAGTTACCTATTCATTTATTAATTGTTGCGGGGCAGGGTGGTAGGGATATAGAAAGAGAAGCCTCGGTCCAGTTGAGAAGACGACCAAGTAAATAGAACGTATCGTAAGAGAGTGTGACAAGAACCATGCAAAGAGACAAGGATTATATGACAGACGGTGTGGGACCCCCTCTCCCATCTCTCTGGCTGGCCCGCGAGGCCGCAGAGGGGAGCTGTCAGCAGTGTCTTCGGAGAAGATGCGGTGTTCGCGCCTCCTCTTGGGGGATGAGCGTGTTGGGCAGGTGTTGAGTTAGTGAACAGAAGGCGTGTTTCTTCTCAGGATGGGGAACCGGGGCCTGCGGTGGTCCTTGCAGGACACATTTGATTAATCGTACGTCCTGTCTTGTCATCTGTACCACGGGGGAATCCATACATTAATTTTTCTCTTGTCTGAGACAAACCCCGTGAAGGGACAAGTGAGAAGAGTAGGAGATCCCATCGCGCGTGCTTTTCAAGGTCGGCTAATGAAAAAGTCCTAGTGCCTGCCCGTTACGGGCTGAATTGTGTCCCCGCACAGACTCACACGTTGGAGCCCCAGGACCTCCGAATGTGGCTGTGTTCGGAGACAGGTCTTTAAAGAGGTGAGTTAAAATGAGGTCAGGAGGTGGTCCCTGATCTGATACGAGGGGTGTCCCCATAAGAAGAGGAGATCAGGACACAGACCCACAGAGTAAAGACCATGTGAAGACCCAGGGAGGAGACAGCCGGGTACAAGCCGAGGTGGGCATCGGAATGGGACCAACGCTGCCGACGCCCTGGTCTTGGACTTGTAGCCTCCAGAGCAGTACGGAGGAAACTTCTGCTGTTGGAGCCACCCACTGGGTGATTCTGTGACTGCTGATACGGCGGCCTTCAGAAGCGAATCCACCGCCTTCCCCTCACGAGCCTGTGCTGAATGACAGTGCCCTTCACTGGAGCAGCAGCCAGAGGGAAACTCCTGGCTGAAGGCGCCACGGTTGCTAGACGAGGGGTTCAGAGAAGAGAACGCCAGAGTGGCTTGTCTTACGGAGCTCTGCGGCCTGAAGCTGCACACGGAAAAGGGACACCTCCCGGCAGACCTGGCCTCCGAGCATGAAGCAGCCTCCAGAATCCTACAGGCCAGGCCCCCCTCTGAGCCCACACTCGGCCCAAAGTTATAGTAAGAAGAGATCTCACAGATGCATATGGACAGCACACGTGCACTATCAAACTTAGGGTTTCACAGAAGCCTTCAATTTGTAGACACATTAAATTTGATGAGGCTTTTTTTCCCTTTTTTAAATTGTGATGGTCAGGCATTTCTTGGCCAAGCTTTTTCTTTTTTTAGGATTCTTTTAAGGTATGCTTATTTATTTATTTATTTATTTATTTATTTATTTGGTGAGGAAGATTGGCCCTGAGCTAACATCTGTTGCCCATCTTCCTCTTTTTTTTTTCCTCCCCAAAGCTCCAGGACATAGTTGTATATCCTAGTTGTTGTAAATCCTTCCAGTTCTTCTATATGGGTCGCTGCCACAGCATGGCTTGATGAGTGGTGTGTAGGTCCGCGCCTGGGATCTGAACCCGTGAACCCTGGGCCATGAAGCAGAGCACGCGAACTCAACAGCTTGGCCAGAGGGCCGGCCCCTGATGAATTTTAATACCACATTCTATCAAAATATTTTCTTCCAGAGCAGGACTGTAATTTGCTTATAGAGAGCAGATGGATAGACACTTGGCATCTTAGAAGTTTTCTAAAGCAGTGTTTCAAGGTAATCCTTGAGCAAATTGGGCAACTGAGTTGGCCGAGATTTTTTTTTTCCTGAAACAGTGAAAGAGAGAATTGTGCAATTTTTTCTAACCCAGCATTATTTAGAAGTTGATTACAAGGCATTCTCCGCAAACACCACCCCCTACACTTATTTCTGGTAATAAAAAATTAGGAGAAGAGACAGGGCTGCTTATTAGCTAGAAATCCCATATAATTACAGTGATAATATAATTTATCTTTCAAACAAGGACATTTTTCAGAGTGAAAGAAGACTCTATTAAAAATTATGCCAGGATAAAGTCAGCATCCAGGGCTGTTCGACGCCAACCTACATCATTATACTAGTCAAACAAATATCTTTGCCCTAGTTACAGCTGTCACTGAGGAATCTTCCAGGGCATTATCTCATTATTCGTTTAGTCTTAAAAATCATAAGCATATTTCTTTTCCTTCAGAGAAAGCTGTTTGGATAAGCTCATGATATGAAGTAATTTTAGTATTTCTCAAAGCTTTGTCATGTGAAGAACTGCCAGTTTGGGGGGCCAGCATCTGAATGCCTCGAGTGAGCTGCCCTTCTGCTGACTCATGCAGCAACGAGAGGAGCTGGGATAGTGGTGGTCTAGGGGTTAAGGGGCCAACATTCTAGTTCCGGCTCTGCCACAACCGGCTGCACGACCACAGACAGTTTTCTTACCTATAAAACGTGAAGGTTGGACCACGTGATTTCTCATCAGCCATGGCTCTAGCATCGGAGGTGATCGGGCTGAAGCAACTTTGTGTGCTACTCTCACATTGAGCAGTAAGGTTCCGCCATCCTTTCCCTTTTGTTAAATTTTTTTTTTTTAAAGATTGACACCTGAGCTAACATCTGTTGCCAATCTCATTTTTTTCTTCTTCTTCTCCCCAAAGCACCCCAGTACATGGTTGTATGTTCTAGTTGTAGGTGCTCTGGTTGTGGCATGTGGGATGCCGCCTCAGCATGGCCTGATGAGAGGGGCCATGTCCACACCCAGGATCTGAACCGACAAAACCGAGGGCCGCCAAAGCAGAGTGCACGAACTTAACCACTGGGCCACAGGGCCAGGCCCCACCATCCTTATATCAACCTAGGATTTGGTAAGAAGGAGCATAGGGACACAAAAAAAAAGACAAACATTGACTCCAAGATTGGAATGAACCTGAAAAGTTGAAATTCTTGAGAAAAGTGAAATATTAGGATAATTATTTAAAAATGAAAGCATGAAGAAGCATAAATGATGACTCTCATAACGCCTTCTCATTAGCAACAGCTTCATTTGCAATAACTTTTAGCATATAACTCGGCAATGTGGTCTTCGTTCGTACATACCTCCTGCGTAATCCACAGGAGTTTATCTCAAAAGTTGGAAATTACCCTTTTCACCCACCAGAATGACAAGAAATTAAAGGTGCAATAATAACTAGTGATACAGAGGCTATCAGGAAATGGACACATGTTGTCAGTAGGAGTATGAACTGTTTCAACCATTTTTAAAAAAAATAAACTTTTGGGGGCCAGCCCCACGGCCTAGTGGTTAAGTTTGGCACACTCCACTTCAGTGGCCCGGGTTCAGTTCCCAGGCATGGACATACACCGCTCAATACCAGCCGTGCTGTGGTGGTGACCCACGTGCAGAAAGATTGGCACAGATGTTAGCTCAGGGCAAATCTTCCTCAGCAAATAAATAAACAAACTTTTAAACTGTGGGGCTGGTCTCATGGCAGACTGGTTAAGTTTACGCACTTTGCTTCAGCAGCCCAAGGTTTTGCCGGTTCACATCCTGGGCCCGGACATGGCACCGCTCCTCAAGCCACACTGAGGTAGCATCCCACATTCCACAACTAGAAGGACCCACAACTAAAAATACACAACTATGTACCGGGGGGCTTTGGGGAGAAAAAGGAAAAATAAAATCTTTAAAAAAAAAAATTGAGATATGGTTTCCTTACAATAGAATGCACCCATTTTGATAAGCTAAGACTAATATCCCGTAAGTCACCACCACAATCATATAGAGCATTTCTATCACTCCCAAAATGCCCCATTCTAGTTAACTCTCCCAATCCCCCACCACAGGCAACCATTGGTCCATTTTTTGTCCCCATAGACTAAATTTGTCTTTTCCAGAATTTCGTATAAATGGAATCATCTGTATGCATTCTTTTTGCTTCTTTCGCTCATTCTCCCAGTAGAATAGTGTCTTTAAGATTCTCGGATGCTGCTGCACAGATCAGTCTTTTTCGCGAGGAGTAACGGTCCGTTGTGTAGATAAGCCACAGTGTGCTTCTCCAGTCACCCGCCAGTGGACATCTGGGCTGTTCCCAGTCTTTGGATGTTATGAACATCTGTGTCCAGGTCTTTGTGTGGATATAAGTTTTCGTTTCTCTTAGGTAAACGTGTGAAGGTTATTGGCTTGTGATGGTTTGTTTTATGCGTGAACTTGACTGGCTACAGGTTTCCCAGATTAAACATTATTTCTGGGTGTGTCCATAAGGGTGTTTCCAGATGAGATGAGTCTTTGAATCATGGGCTCAGTGAAACGGACGGCCCTCCCCATGTGGCTGGGCATCATCCAATCCATCGAGGGCCCTCACACAAACACTTGTCCCCTTTGTGGGACTTCTCAGCCTCTATAATTTCATGAGCCAATTCCTCATGGTAAATCACCATATATGTATTCTATTTTCTGTACAACCTTGCCTAATACAACACCTAAGAGCAGAATTTTCTGGGTTGTATGGTAAATGTATGTTTACAAAAAATTGCCAATCTGTTTTCCAATCTGATTACCTCATTTTATATTCATGCCAGCAATTGTTACAATGTGTGTTAGGATCCCATTGTGGTTTGAATGTGCATTTTCCTGATGACTAATGACATTGAGCATCTTTTCATATGCTTCTTAGCCATTCATACATCTTCTTTTGTGAAGTTCAGTTCAGTGCGAGTTCTTGATATATTCTGGATGGAAAATATTTTGGATGATATATATACTGAGGCTATTTTCTCTCAGTCTGTGACTTGTGTTTTCATTAAAAAAAATTTTTTTTTGAGGAACAGAAATTTAAGATTAAATTAATTTAATTTTGATTGCTTGGGTTTGATTTGTGTTTGTGTCCTTTGTTTTCTTTTCTTTTATTGTTTTACCTTTTATATTTAGGATTATGGTCACCTGGAATTGATTTTTGTGTATGGTATGAATTAGGGGTCAAAGTTACTTGTTTTGCCTTAAGGATGTCTAACTAACCCAGAACCATTTATGAAAAGGCCATTCTTTCCCCTCATTGAATGCCAGTGTTTGTTTTCTTATTATTGAGTTATAAAAATTCTTCATATATGCTAGATGTAAATGCTTTGTTAGTTATATGTATTGAGAGCCTTTTCTTCCAGTCTGTCACTTATCTTTTCATTTGCTTAACAATGTCTTTTGAAAAGCAGAAGTTTTTCATTTTGATGAAGTCCAATTTATGCAATGTTTTATTTTATGCTTTGCACTTTTTTGTGTCCTAAGAAATCTTTGCCTAACCCATGATGGTGAAGATTTCCTTCTCTGTTTTTTTCCTAGAACTTTTATAGTTTTAGATTTTGCATTTGTTATATGATCCATTTTGAGTTAATTTTTGTATATGTTGTGAAATAAGAATCAAGGTTTAATTTTTTGTTCTTATATCTTTTTTTATTAATAGACAATTTTTAGAACAGTTTTAGGTTTACAGAAAAATTGAGCAGATAATAGAAAATTCCCATATATCCCACACCCAATTTCCCCTGTTACTAACATTTTACATTAGTATGTTACGTTTGTTACAATTAATGACCCAATGTCAATACATTATTATTAACTAAAGGCCACAGTTTATTCAGATATCCTTAGTGTTTACCTAGTGTCCTTTGTCTGTGCCAGGATCCCCTCTACCCCATTCCATTGATCGATCACGTCTCCTTAGTTTCCTTTTGGCTATGACAGTTTCTCAGACTTTCCTGTTTTTGATGACTTTGGCCTGCAGCTTTTTTATACCCTTTGACCCTGCTCACTGCGGTCCAGAATGCACTGCTCCATCTACTACAGATCACTGCTGGGTCCACCCACCCTTTTGACTTGGTGAGTCTGACAAGACCTGGCTCTTGATGGGCAGCCTTAGGCACACAGGCACTTGGTGTCTCCTGGTCAAATGCTCTGTTGAGAAGTAGCAGATGCAGTGGCGTGTCCTTTAATTTGATGCGATGTTCTAGCATACCCCTAACCACTGTACTGGTGTGGCAGGCCCCTGAGTCTTCCTAGAGTTTACTCCCACTTTTATGGAACGTACCAAGGCCTCCAATTTGCTAGCCGCTTCGTGTTCATCTGATGAACACAATATCACTGGTGTAATGGACTCACGTGATATTCAATGGAATGTCCAGATGGCTCAGGTCCCTATGGATATATTACGACAGATGGCAGGAGAGAGAGCATAGCTGTAGGGGAATACCGTAAATATGTACTCTTGTGTGTCCTGTATAAATAATATCTTTTCTGATGCCCCTTTCTAATAGGAATGGAAAAGAAACCATCGCCAAGTCAACGGCTGTATACCATGGACCTCAGACTGTGCTAATCTGCTGTAACAGAGACACCACAACTGGCAGCACAGCTGCAATTAGAGCACGAAGAGGGGAAGTGAGGCAGAAGACGAGACCAGAAGTGCAGATTGGTGCCAGATTGCAAAGGGCCCTGAAGGGCTCACAATGGGATTGGACCATGGCCTGAATACGTGAGGAGTCCCCACAGGTTGTAGTATGTTCCATCCACTCACTCCTTTAAAACAGAAAACTGCAAGCTTCCGAATGAACTGTCTCACTAGCTGGAGTGGGTGCTCCGTGCCGTGACGGGCTGCCCTGTTCCCGCCTTCAGGATGGAAACGCTCATCCTCCTGGCTATTAAAATGTCACAGCTGTGTCCCAGCCCCCCTTAAACTTCCCTTATTTCCGGACTAGAACGTGCTCTTCCAACCTTCCACTCCTCTGCCTTTGCTGTCCTTTCTCTGGGCTATCTCCTCCACTTGCCATGTCTGGAGAAATTCTATTCATTCTGCAAGACTTCCTGGGATGTTTCCTCTCCCTCGTGATAGGATTAACCGCTTCCTTCTGTTTCCAGAGCATTTTGTTCACAATGTGAGCTTAGGACTTGAACAGATTCTGTATGTCACGTTGTGGCTGTCAGTGTCCTTGGCTCCCCTATGAACTGTGTACTCTGCACATCCAGTCTGGGCCATGTGTCCTTTATCTTCATGTCACCAGAGGTTTCCATACAGCCTGACACGTAAGGAATGTTAGTGAATTAAATTTGTTATTCAGTTGAATCAGATTCTGGTGTTAAGAAAGGAAAATAAACTCCAGGCTGAGATGCACACATTTTTTCTTTCATAAAACATGCATTTGTTGTCACAAAACAGTGGGCTCAAAGAGGACTTTTTGTGCTAATCGTTTATCATTCTGAATTTGTAAAGTAAAACTGTCAAAAACCTAAGTCCTTTCTTTTTCTTTCCATCTGAATTGGAACTATTTAACCAGAAATGCACGTGACTCTAATACCTTCACAAACTATTTAATTGTGTGTGTGTTGAGATGTGAGCTTATGTTTAGAAACTCCCAGACACTCTTTGATTCATTCATCTTTTATCTTCAAGCACGATCCACATAATAATTAAACCAATAAAATAGTGCTGAGAACACTGTTTATAGTTTCAGAATTACAACCTGGTTTTTAGTTTAACACAAACCCTAATTCTTTTTAAATTTTATTTGAGACATAAACTATTTACTGCCGTGAAAGACTACAATTTTGACATGTGTTTACATCTTTCTCAGATGCAAATATTCAGTGGAAGGATTGCCAAACGAACGTTCCCAGCACTTGACTATGTTTTTTAAAATGTGAACCACAGACTGACATACACACCTCAGTGCCTGTGTCTGCATTATGGACCAAGTGTGTGCATTTTAGACAACAAACAAGACATCTAACCAAACTAGAAAATTGTTCACTATGTTCGTTAGACCTGAATGCCACTAGCTCTAAGATCTCGAATCACATATAGAGCTCCCATCTCTCTCATGCAAAAGTCTAAGTGTAGACAGTTCCGTTCTCTTATGGCAGGTCTAGGATCATCTGAGCCCCAGAAGCCTCTGGACTTCTGTTCCACCAGCCCAAGGGTCTGGTCCTCATTCTCATGGTCCAAGAAGGAGCACTGGCCATCTTATCTACATCTAAGTGTTCAATGGGTAACAGGGAGAAGCAGCATCCCCTATCCCCTTTAGGGACCTGTCCTGGAAGTTGTGGATATCATATCCCATTGGCTGGAACTCAGTTCTGTGGCTACACACAGCTGCCAGACGAGACTGGGAAATACAGCCTATATTTAGCATGGCCACGTGGCCAGCTAAGTATAGGCGGTCCTATAACTGAAGAAAAAGGGGAAAATATACATTAAGGACCACTGATATCTTTGCCACGTGCACACATGCCAAAATGAAAACACAATGCTCAGATGACATTTTGCACAATAATAAATTGGAGGATTCCAGCTTTGGGGAAGCTCTCTTTGTCTATCTTCATTTCTTCCACTTGCCCAAACATACATCTCCCACTTGCATTTCCTGTTTTCGTGTGCGAGGCCATGTGTTCCTCAGAGCCTCCATGGCTTGGCAGGCTCCCTTCACAGACGGCCTTGGGGCTGCCTTTGGTGATTCAGGAATGTATCTAATTTGCCCTACACGAGTTCAACTCAGCATCGGACTCATTTGGCAACACTAATTTATTTATAAATAATCATTAACCTTTTCTTAAGTGTTTTGTTTTGTTTTGCATTTGGCTTGCCAAAACTAAAACACAGGTTTTCTGAGGGTTTAAAAAAATAACACTGGCAAGATGAGAAAAAGAACTGGGGACATAAGTGGGAGTAGGAAATTGCAGTTAAAAATTACTTAAATGGTTCTCTTGGAGCTGCTTCAGCTGCCAAGGGAGTGGGTTTTTCCATCTCTTTCTCTTTCAACCTGGAATTTTCATCACTCTCATAAACCACATCAATGCCAAAAGGTTTTTTGTGGGGGTCAAGGGACACTGCTATAAGCTTAACATTATCCTTGGTGTTGCGGAAATACAAAAGAAATTTACATCTTGGGCTTCCGGGGGTGGCCTACTGTCATAGGAAGGACAAGTGTATGAATTTAGTCGGGATAAATAAGTTATGCTGCCATAACGAATACATGGTGAAATCTCAGTGGCTTAATACAATAAACATTCATTTTTTTACTTACCTTTCAGTCCAAGGCAGGTCTGGCAGCCACTCCCCATCTCATAGGACTGCCATCTGGAACTCACATCCTTCAAACTTGCCGTGAAAGGAGAAGCAGGGCTATGGGACACAGCAGGATGTTTTGAAGAGCCAGGCCTGGAAGCTTCTCTGTATAGGACAGAATTCAGCCACAGGGCAGGAACCGAATTGCAAGGTCAACTGAGGCTGGAAGCCTAGTCTCCCTGTGAGTCCAAGAATAGGAAATGTGGCAAACGCATGGCAGTGTCTCTGCCACACCTGGGCTTAACTCTCGGCTCTTCTGCTTTTTACCTTTATGATCATGGGCAATTTACACAGTTTTTCAGCCTCAGTTGTCTTATATATAAAATATACATATTATCAATTGTTTGGGTAAAAGTTAAGCGTTGGACACCTAGGTAGTCATGAAATACTGACTTTTTCTTTTCTTTAGAGGCACCTACAGTCTTAGAGACAATACTTTACATATATGCAAAAACTAGAAGCATCTCCAAATTTGTCCTGAAGACTGCACCTGGGAGTGATCATTAAGATAAAGGTTTCTCTCCCCTCCAACCCAGACAAAAACTCCAAAAGTACAAATCTCATGGGTGGGCCTATAAACCTTTGTTTTATATTCTCTTCCTAGAGTATTCTCTTTTTTAAAAAGAAAATTGTGGTAAAATATACATAACAGAAAGTTTACCATCTTAGCCTTTTTTCCTTTTTTGAGGAAGATTAGCCCTGAGCTAACATCTGTTGCCAATCCTCCTCTTTTCGCTGAGGAAGACTGGCCCTGAGCTAACATCCGTGCCCATCTTCCTCCACTTTATATGTGGGACACCTGCCACAGCATGGCTTGCCAAGCAGTGCCATGTCCATACCCGGGATCCGAACCAGCGAACCCTGGGCTGTTGAAGCGGAACGTGCGCACTTACCCGCTGCACCACCAGGCCGGCCCACCTTAGCCATTTTTAAGCATATAGTTCAGTAGTGTTAAGTACATTTACATGATCTTGCGATTTCCAGAACTCTTTTCATCTTGCAAATCTAAAACTCTGCACCTGTTAAACAACAACTCCTCATTCTCCCTCCCCGCAGCCCCTGGCAACCACCGTTCTGCTTTCTGGCTGTGAATTTGACTACTCTACATACCATGTGTAAGTGGAATCGTACAGTATTTGTCTTTTTGTGACTGGCTTATTTCACTCAGCATAATGTTCTTACATTTTGTCCATGTTGTATCACCTGTCAGAATTTCCTTCCTTTTTAAGGCTGAGTAATATTCCATCATGTGTATGTATTAGCACATTTTGCTTCTCCATTCGTTCATCCACATACACTTGGGCTGTTTTCACCTGTGGCTATTGTGAATTGTGCTACTATGGCCACGGGTGTACAAATACCTCTTTGAGACCCTGCTTTCAATACTTTTGGGTATATACCTGGAAGTGGAATTGCTGAGTCATATGGTCATTTTATTTTTAATTTTTCGAGGAACCAGATGATTCTTCTGGCCATCAAAGTTTGAGAAGCACTGGACTAGTGCTCAAGAAAAGATATAATCAAGTGCCAGTTTTGCCCAATGAGGCAATAAATTCGATGGGAGGTTAGGAAGGAAGAGGAGAGAACAGAAAGGACGAGGTGGGAGGGGAGCACTACAGAGAAGGGATGAGGGCTGGGAGCCACCTTGAAATACGAATTTGAATAAAATGAAATGCAAGGAGAAAGCAGTCTAGGAGGGAAAGCACAGAAGCAAGTCAAGGAGGAGACCACGAGAGCAGCAGGTGACATGAGAGGAAAATCATGCTGAAGGCCCGTACGAGATGAATTGTCAGGAGAAGAGGAGTTAGATTATTGCAAGCCTTGCAAACTAGGCAGATGGATTCAGATTTAAGGCAACAGACAACAGACAACTCCTGAAGGCTCTTAAAGAGAGGTGTCATATGGTAATTGCCACGTCATCATCCCGGAAAATTAATATCGTCAACAAAATAGCATTAAAAGTGCATTTCTATGTAAATTACATTGTAGTGGGAATTTCATTAAAATTATTTAAATTGTTACTGTAATATTATAAAGGAACATAACTATGAATTATTGTTCCCCTCTGCCCACCGGAAGCCTCTAATAGAAAAAGATAGAAAGAACAACTAGAGAGATAACTAGCATCTTCCACAATAGCTGGCAAACGCAAAACAAAGAAATCTTTCTGTCTGAATGGAATAAATAATATGAAAACGTGTGTAATAAAAGTCCTGTGTCTTTGGGATTTTACGCCAAAGCTAGCCAGAGTTGGGGTATTTGAAACATTCCTACATTATATGTCCACCACATATTAATTGTATGGCGGTGAGCAACTTAACATCTTCATGTTGTAGTGTCCTCATTTCCAAAATGGGGGTAATACTGGGACCTAATTCAGAGCTTTTGTGACGATTTAATGAGTTATTGTATGTAGGGTCTGGTGCTGGATAATGAATAAATGCTGTATTAATTTTATCATCTGTACTCTTTAAAGAAATAAATGAAGGTTAATAAAATAATTTCCTGTTCCAACAAGAAATCGTCAAGCATCACAAACTTTCAAACTCTTGCTTTCCCTCAACTGATCTTGAACTTGAAGACATTCTCACGTGGACTTCCTTACTTGGAGCAAAGCAAACTAAAGGATTGCTTATAAAATACCTTAATTTGAATAGTCCTCAATAGGACCTCAAAGCCTTCACTTTTTTCTTCTCAGTCCAATTTCCCATTCATTTATCCTTTTTTCTGAATTTTCTATGGCATCCTTATTAAATGCAAGATTTTAAACAACAAGGACCTGACCAGGAGTGGGAGCAAAAGAAGGATTGGCTGGGCTGGTAAGTCTCGGGTACAGGGACCAAATCTGTTTTGTTCAGTGCTGAATCCTATGCCTCGCCCACACCTAACATGTAGGAAGAGACCAATCAAAGAAGCAATGACTCGGGGCCGGCTCCGTGGCCGAGTGGTTAAGTTTGCGCGCTCCGCTGCGGCGGCCCAGGGTTCGGATCCTGGGCGCGGACATGGCACCGCTCGTCAGCCATGTTGAGGCGGCATCCCACATCCCACAACTAGAAGGACCTGCAACTAAGATATACACCTGTGTACTGGTGGCAGGGGAAATAAAGCAGAAAAAAAAAGATTGGCAACAGTTGTTAGCCCAGGTGCCAATCTTAAAAAAAAAAAAAAAAGAAGCAATGACTTGTGGCCTCCCAGGTCGTCCTTCATCACAACCCATCAGTCATGATATTACTAATTCAAAGGAACAGGTAGAGATTTGATGAAAGACAAGAGATCATTGCATATGGCAGCACTGACAGTGAGGACCTCAGGAAAAATGTTTAATGAAAAATCTGAATCAGAAGAATATAATCATGCATCCAATAACTACAGAGTTTAATAATTTGTGAACCAAAGCCGGGCTGGGAAAATAATGCTGAGATAAATAGAAAGGAAGAAAGACAGGAGAGAAAAAAGGAAACATGAAAAACACACCAAAAAAGGATAACCTGTATTTTGCCTGGTGAATACCTTCTAGACACACACACGTTTAGAACAGCAGCAAGTTATCAGAGAAAATTACTCACTGGCTACTGATCATAGATGTTTCTTGGAAGCAACCATCGTTAGGAAATATTTTGAAAGTTTATAATAAGGCAGAGACTAGACAAGGTGATCTGTTAATGTGACCAGTGTTCTCAGGGCCATACATTCAGTGTTTCAAATCACTGACCCGCTCTGACCCGCACTGAGCTCCTGAAGGTCATCAGGGCATAAGGCCCCAAATATTCAGGACTTTCTGAATCGTGTTCATTAGTGAGTGTTTACGAAAGCGAAGCACTACAGGGGCACGCGATGATCTTCAGAGCCAATTAATGCTTTTGCACTGTGATTATTGAGGCTCCCATCTGGGTCACTGATAGAAAATTCTTAAGAGCTGTGGATTTGTTTATGAACCAAATCAAACCTCTGAAAAGGTAGTGAGAATAAAATACTAGGAGACCTGCAAATCCTCTGTTAAAAAAGCCGAGAGAAGGAGCCTAGGACTTGGCGGAACCCAGAGTCACCATGGCAAAGCTAAGCCATGAATAGGCAACATCCCTCATGTCGAATGTCAAGAAGCCAAACATCTTTCCTGACCTTGAAGAGAACCTTGGAATCATAAAAGAGCCCTGCTTTCTCTGATTGTCGAGATTGTCTTTGTATTATCAAACAGAACTATGTGAGTTTGGGGTGTGTCATGGTTAGTTTTATGTGTCAACTTGGCTAGGCCATAGGACCTAGTTATTGAGTCAATCACTAATCTAGGTGTTTCTGCAAAGGCATTTTGTAGATGTGGTTAACACCTACAACCAGTTAAGTTTAAGAAGAGGAGATTACTCTTCAGAAGATGGTGGGCCTCATCCAATCAAAACTGAGAGTTCCCTGAGGAAGAAGAAATTCTACCTGTGGGCTACATCATCCACTCCTGCCTTTGTAAGCCAGTTTCTTGAAATCTAGCTAGGTAGCCATCCATCCATCCATCCATCCATCCATCCATCCATCCATCCATCCTCTCCTGGTTCTGTTTCTCTGCATCCATGCATGCATGCATCCATCCATCCTCTACCAGTTCTGTTTCTCTGATAGAACACCAACTGAGACAAGAGGGAGTCATATTGCATAGGGGAAAACTGTTTTAACAAACAACAACAAAAGTCAATGGACTCATTGCTGTCAACCTTCAAGTCCTAGACCAAGACCGAAAGCTCCAGAACAAAGCCATATGCTCCTGAGATGATTCGCAGAGAGTTCCGCTCTGGCCATCTCAATTATAGACCTGCTCTGCCACAGACTGTGTCTTGAGCAAATTTCTAAAACTCACAGGGTCTTAGTCTCCTTATCTATATGATTTTTTTTAAAACTACAGAACTATTAGATGAAATGATCTATTTAAAACACATAGTAAAGAGAGTAGTCTTGACAGGTCTAATAGGTATAAATTCCCTTCTCTTCCCCCTCTGAATTGTTTCTCCCAAAGGAGGAGCTGCAACTGTTTTGCTCTTTTCAAATGACCTCATGTAGAAATTGAGCAATTGAAACAGGCACCTTGGACGTCCATGATACCATTTTGGTTTGCCTGCTTGCTTGTTTGTTTTGAGGTCTTCCTTTGGTATCCAACACTTGAAATTAATAAATCAGGGAAATTCGAAAGACGGGCTCACACTCACGCATTTCCTTCCGTAATTAATAACAAAATGAGGCCCTCAGTGTTCACAGAAATATGCACGTGGGGATCAAAGTCCAGTTGAAGTATACAAATTTTCACTTATCCCGTATTGTTGGTCTGAACACATTTCCATTGGAACACAGAATTCTTTTTAAGTACACAGTTTCAACACAACGACATAAAAGAAGCAGAAATATTTTTAACCCGTCCGCTCTGCCTGTCTCTCCCTAATCCTCCCATGCTCTGTTGTGAGACCCAGCCCTGCCTTCAGCCCCATCCTACAAATTCCATCTAGCTTTTCCCCACGCAAGTTTTCTGCTCTGGTTGGTCCCACCTCCTACCTCGTGAACAAGACTTAGTCCTACCTTCCTCTATATCCCAGGTGGAAAGCTGGTGGCACAAGGCTCATATATGACCCCAACACCTGTTTTGTGTGGTCTTTGTGTCAAGTTCAAGGAGCTCAAAGTACTAAGCTTGGAAGCACTAGTAGCAGCTTGGTCTGCTTCCTACCTGACCTGTCCCACAGGGTTTTGAGCTTCCCACTTCTGCTCTCTACCTGTGTTCAGATTGTTCCATTGGCTTGGTCTACCCTCCTCTCCCATATCTTAAATGTCCTTCCAAACCTTGTTGGGCCCCCCACTTTCCTTATCAACCCTCTGGGTCTTGGGTACCATTTCAGGTCATCTTTAATGGCAATGGCCTTTATGGCTTAGTCCTGGATTTTTTTTTTCTCTATTTGTTCTTGTCTTCTATCATCCATGGCTTGCAGTAATTCTGGCTCCCTCTCAGGGCCAACCAGTGTTTACAAATTTTAACATGAATAGCTATGCAAATACAAAAAGCTCCTTTTAATTCTTTGAACTAACAAGATGAGTACAAAAGATGCGATTACCAGCCTAAGATCATTATCATTTTTTCTCAACAATGGCGATGGATTGTCTAGGGCAATCTAATCGCTCTATTGACCCAAAGACTCAAGCGGAACCCAAAAACACATGCAGATGGCCCTGCCTGATTCAATCACGTCCTCAACGACACTTTCTTTTGTTCAATGTCAGGAATTTGCTCCAGTTTCTGAAATGGTTGCTCACCTCCTTGACAGAATGCAGAATGATTCCTGTTTCCCTGTTGTTTCCTGAAGGATAAACATTGACCTAAAATCCCTTTTGTCAATAAGTCTGGAAGGAATCCGTCATCACGTGAGCGCTTTTTCCGGTCCTGCTGGGGTTGTTTGTTGCCTCAAAGGCCACAGCAGGATGTTTCTCTCCCAAGTTCCTCAGGGCTTCTCATCCCTCAGATGTCCTTGAACAACTAAACAGGAATGATGTAATGCTCCAGAGGTCTCCTAACCTACATGGAGGAGACTAAAATACCTCCCTATGCCTGACCACGTAGCTTTGTCTTAGTCAATGGAGTACTATGTATGTGTGTGTCTGTACAGTTGCATGTATATTTATATGTGTTTGTATCCATACATGTGTATCTATAATGTACACATATATGTACATAAATTCATACATGTGCATATACACATATATGTAAACCTGTGTGTGTGTGTTTAGACTTTATCTATTACTACAGGCCTACACAAACACTGCAACAAAACTATTCAGCTCACTGCTAAGGGCACCTTAACTTTTTTTTATTTAGGTCACATTGTTACCACCCAAGGAGGGGTCATCTGCCTGCAGCAAGACATGCCAATAGTCAAGAGGCAAGGTGGTAGGAGAGAAAGGACTTTTTATTACAGCTTGCTAGCAAGGGGGAAGATGGCTGACTACCATCCAAAAGAACCATCTTACAGAACAAAGACTCCAGGCCAGTTATATAGGGGGCTGGTCTCCAGGTTGGGGAGGCAGCTGGTCTCCGGGTGGGGACAGACATCTGGTCTTAGCTCCCCTTAGTCTTGTGTTTTACTGGATGTGCATCAGAGAAGGGAGCAACGTGCTATACCCTGATCTTCCAGTTGTCATTGATGATGGCTATCAGCATTGACTCTCTGCCTGGGGGTCATCACATTCCTAAAGAATGCAAAAGAACAGAGTTATCAACTTATAACAGCTTGGAGGGGCCATAAAATCTACAGAGCATGTCTGGGTTAGTTAATCAGGTCATTCAAAGTCACAATATGGTTTCTTTTCCACAATATGACTTCCCTTATGTCAACCTTGTGTTGAGCCAGTATCAACATTGGTTTATAACATTATGCAAATTTCAGGTGTACATCATTATATTTTGGTTTCTGTATAGACTGCATCATGTTCACCACCAAAAGAATGGCTATTATTGAAAAGACAAGAAATAACAAGGGCTGGAGAGGATGTGGAGAAAAGGGAACAGTCACAAACTGGTGGCAGGAATGCAAACTGGTGCAGCCACTGTGGAAAACAGTATGGCGACTTCTCAAAAATTAAAAATAGAGATATGCTATGATCCAGCTATACCACTTCTGAGTATTTATCCAGAGAACATGAAAACACTAATTCAAACAGATTTATGCACCCCTATGTTCATTGCAGCATTATTCACAATAGCCACAACCTGGGAGCAACCTGATTTCCCATCAACGGATGAGTGGATAAAAAAGATGTGGTATAGATACACAATGGAAAACTACTCAGCTGTAAAAACGATGAAATTTTGCCACTTGCAATAATGTGGATGCACCTTAACATTTTTGAGTGTCTACTATGTACTAAGTAACAGGCCTGTGTCCTATAATTCTGTGTGATGGGTACTGCTTTACAGATGAGTAAACTGAGGTCCAGATCACACAGCTCTGTGCTGAGACATGAACTCAGGCCCATCTGGCTCATGGTCTTTCTCTCCACTTCCTCTCCTGCTTCTTACTCAAGCTGCTTCTTGTGGAAGGCTCTTCCCCTTCCTCCTGAACCTGCCCATCCTTTAGAAGCTGCTAAGATTCCTTTTCTTCCTGAAATCTTCCTTTCCCCAGTGCGAGGCCTCAGAGTTCTCACCCTCAGTGGGATGCTGGAACAAGCTCACACTGACTCCCAGGGGCTGATTGTTAGCATCTCCTCCGGCTCCGTGTTCCGTGGCATCACACTGAGAGCTTGAAATTGGCCACGATGGCAATATTTACACTACAGAAATTGTGAAACAATGAAAATTAGGGCTTTCTTTTTGGAAAGCCAGTTATTAAATATTTGCCAGCACAACACCTTCTTCCTCTGCAGTTCAAACTTTTATCCATTTGCCATGTATTTATTCAAGATTATTCTTTACATATGCAGGCCCCATCTCCCAATAATATTACGTGAACTTCCTGAGGGGAAGGATTTCGTTCCTCTACCTCTTTATCATCTCAAGAGACTCAGGGCTATGGAACTGGAAGACATCAGTGAACTCTTGGTTGATAGATGGTGATGCATGACATGTACACTGATTCCCCTTATGACATCATGAGGATCCACTCGGAAAGTCAATCAGTTCAGACCCATCTCTCTGCTACGCCCACTTATGCCTAAAACTTGGTGAGTTAAAACCCAGCTTCCCATCCTTTCTAACCCCTCGGAACACCTGCCCCACCCTTAGTGCCCCCAGCAGCACCATTCTCCAGCTCTTCAGTGAGTATTGTCTAGAGTGACTATTGTCTTTGCTTTTCTCTCTCACCATCTGTGTTATTTTCTTAGGGCTGCTGTAACAAATTACCAAGACCTGGGTGGATTAAAACAACAGAAATTTAGCCCCTCACTGTTCCTGAGGCTAGAGGTCCAAAATCAAGATGTCGGCAAGAGCCACGCTCCCTCTGAAGGCTTAGGGAAGAATTCTTCCTTGCCACTTCCAGCTCTGATGGTTGCCAGAATCCTTGGTCTTCTCTGGCTGGCAGTTGCATTGCTCCAGTCTCTGCCTCTGTCATCACATGCCGTCTTCCCTGTGCCTCTGTGTGTCTCTCCACCGCAGTACCCAGATTTCCCTCTCCTTAGACACCCATCACATTGAATGGAGGGCCCGCTCTAAATCCCACAGGACCTCATTTTAACTTGATTACATCTGCAAAGACCCTATTTCCAAATAAGGTCACATTCACGAGTACCATGGGTCAGCACTTGAACACATCTTCTGGGGGGACACAATCAAACCACAACACCGTCCCAGCCGACAATACAATTTTTTGCTTCCACCGCTGATGATGGCAACGTTTCATCCAGAGGCAGGTAAGACAGCTGGGACAGAGTGAGTTGACTGGGGCCCAGGAGGTTTGGGCTCACACCCTGCTGAATTCAGCTCATTCAATATGCCACTTATAGTAGCTTCTAGCAACTTCTTCTCTCACCACAAAATGGGTAAAACAGTGCTATATTTGCTCCTTATTTCACCAAGACCTCAAAAAGAAACAAAAAGTGATTCAAACTCTGAGATAAAGGCAGTCAAAGGTCTAAAGGTGCTATTTTAAGACCCAGCATAGCCCTCAGAGCAGCACCACGAAGGTGCCCACAAGGAGGATGTGGGGGTTTTATCTGAGTCACTTAACCTGGTTAGTCATTAACCCAGTTTGCCTAGTGAGCTTGAACCATCTCCTTAATAGAAATAAGACGGGCCGTGTGTTAGCTCTGAGCAAATGTGAAAGTTTGAACTCTTGCCTGGATGTTTCCTGAACCTTCGAAGACCCCTAATCACATTTGGCCAGGGGCATACGTGATTTTTGAAAAAGTACTCTATGTGTTTACCCGAGATTATGTCACTAATGGCTTAAGAACAGAAACCTTGGCCTGTCTTTTCGGGGGTGTGAAAGTCGTGGACAGAGGGTCACAGCCTCTCTCCCCAGTTTTCAACAGGTGTTCTGGGCACTGGTGCATTTGAGAGGTATAGAGAGCCCAAGACATGAATGTGTGTCCAGTTATGTTTTCACATCAAAGGTCAAACCAAAAAACCACAGGTTAAAAGGAACAAGGAAAGAGAGGGGAAAAAACCACATACTTTATCCACAAAACGTATTCTTTTTCTTTTTTCTCTTTCGTTTTTGAGGGAGATTAGCCCTGAGTTGACATCTGCCACCAATCCTCCTCTTTTTGCTGAGGAAGACTGGCCCTGAGCTAACAACCATGCCCATCTTCCTCTACTTTACGTGTGGGATGCCTGCCGCAGCATGGCTTGACAAGCAATGCGTAGGTCCACACCCAGGATCTGAATCAGTGAACCCTGGGCCACCAAAGCAGAACTTGTGAACTTAACCACTGCACCACCAGGCCAGCCCCCAAAATGTATTTTTAAACATTTGTTTTTCCTGTGCAGCTGTCTGGCCTGATTCTTCCACTGAAGAGCAAAAAGTTAAAAATAATAATAATAATTAAAAATAATTTTTTCCAACTTACTTCAGGATTAGCGTATGTTAGGATTGGAAAGGACATTATAGTTCATGTAATCAAACTCTTGTTGTATGTAGACGAAGAAATGGCACCAGAAAGGTGACTTGTTGGTTCGCAGTGGGACCCAATTCTGCTGATACAAGGTGGCCCACTATGAAAATCTCTTATGTGTACGTTTACTGTGTTCTACAAGAAATAATCGACTTGAGAATTTCTAGGTTCTCTGGTAGATGGGAAAAGTGTTGTCTCTTTCAGCTAACAGAGTATTGGAAACATTACGTGGCTTGCTTCAAATCTCACAGGAAACAGCTTGGCACACCCCTGTTTAACATTTTTCAGTGGTTCTCCATACATGTTGAGATGAAGCGCTTCCCAGTCCGCCCTCTCGCTGGCTCCGCCCTCTCGCTGGCTCCGCCCTCTCGC